>NC_051064.1:142300838-142593338 GCF_004664715.2 Peromyscus leucopus
GCCCCACACCTTCGGCTGTGTCTCTGAACTTCATAGCTTCCATGTCCTCTAAGCCCCAATTCCTTTCTCTGTAAGAAAGAGCATAAACTCCTAAAAAATAGACATGACAGGTCATCTTCATCCATATCACTAGGGATATTTAGGTGTAGAGTCTTTGGTCCATAGGAGACTCACTCTTCTCATGTGAGGAGTTGGGGGTAGGATGATGGATTTGGGGAGTATTGTGGTGTGTTTGTATGGTGTATATGCAGGTGTGTGCACACATGTGGAAGCCAGAGGAGGGTGTCAGGTGTCCTCTGTCACTCTCTACCTTATTCCTTTGAGTCAGGGTCTCTCCCTGAACCTGGGACTTGCATTGTTTTTCACTAGACTGACATCCAGAAAACCCCTTCCTGTCTCTACTTTCCAGAGCAGTAGGGTTTTACATGCTCATGAAACTATACCCAGCTTGTTACATGGATGCTGGAATACAAATTCAAGTCCTCCTAGTTGCCACATCAAATGCTTAACCACTGAGCCACCTCACCAGTTTCCTGGATCTGTACTTTTAGAAGGGAAAACTGGGCCAGATAGATACCTCAGCAGTACCAAGCCTGATGACCTAAGTTTGATCCCCACTACCCACATGTTAGAAGGGGACAGCTAATTCTTGCAGGTCTTCCTCTGACCTCCAGTTGTGCTCCATGGCATGCACACACACACACACACACACACACACACACACACACACACACACACTCGTATTACATGAAACAAAGGTAGGTAGAATTCCTCCCTCCCTTCCTCCCTCCCTCACTCCCCTCCCTCCCTCCCTCCCTCTCTCTCTCTCTCTTTCTCTCTCTCTCTCTCTCTCTCTCTCTCTCTCTCTCTCTCTCTCTCTCTCTTTCTTTCTTTCTTTTTCTTTCTGACAGGGTTTCTTTATGTTAGCCCTGGATGTCCTGGAACTTGACCTGTAGACCATGCTGGCCCCAAATTCAGAGATCTGCCTGTCTCTGCCCCCAAATGCTAAGATTAAAGCGTGCACACCACACCTGGCTCTAGAAAATATCTTTTTAAAGAAGAAAAACTGTCCCAGTTGACTTTTTTGTTTTGTTTTGTTTTGTTTCTAGACAGGGTTTCTCTGTGTAGTTTTGGTGCCTGTCCTGGATCTCGCTCTGTAGACCAGGCTGGCCTCGAACTCACAGAGATCCACCTGGCTCTGCCTTCCGAGTGCTGGGATTAAAGGCGTGCGCTCCCACCACCTGGCCTTCTAGTTGACTTTTTTTTTTTTTTTTTTTTTTTTTTTTTTTTTTTTTTTTTGTTTTGGTTTTTTTTTTTGTTTTTTCGAGACAGGGTTTCTCTGTGTAGCTTTGCGCCTTTCCTGGAGCTCACTTGGTAGCCCAGGCTGGCCTCGAACTCACAGAGATCCGCCTGCCTCTGCCTCCCAAGTGCTGGGATTAAAGGCGTGCGCCACCACACCCGGCTTTTTTTTTTTTTTTTTTTTTTTTTTTTTTTGGTTTTTCGAGACAGGGTTTCTCTGTGTAGCTTTGCGCCTTTCCTGGAACTCACTTGGTAGCCCAGGCTGGCCTCGAACTCACAGAGATTCGCCTGCCTCTGCCTCCCGAGTGCTGGGATTAAAGGCGTGCGCCACCACCGCCCGGCTTCTAGTTGACTTTTAACATGGCTGAATTTGGGGATCCTGTACCACAGTGTGCAGTCTGTTGCCTCCTCAGCGTTTTCACAGTCACAGGTGGGTCCGCTGTACCCAGTGGGACGTTTTCGCTGTCATGAAGAAGCAGCTGCTCTGCTCTCGTGGCTGTTTAGTGTAAAAGTAGCTCCCTTTCACCCCACACATTTGTGTTCTGATTCCAGAATCCCTGGCAGGGTGCAGTAAGGAAGGGCGTATTCCAGCTCACACTTTGTAGGTGTGTCCCCCATGGTGGGGAAGGCAGAGAGTGATGAATGCTGGTGGACAGCTAGCGTTCTTCTTTTTATTCAGGCTGAGACCCAGGAATGATATCACCGAGTTAGCATGGGCTTTCCACCTCAGTTAACCCAGCCCAGTCTAAAACTCCTCACTTACGTGCACAGAGGCATGTCTCCTAAGTGATTCAGGATTCTCTCAGGCTGACAGTCAACATTAACCATTCCCAGTTCCAAGCAGTCTACTGTCCTTGGAGATGCTTATGGACTTGAGGGTTTTAGGAGTAGGTCTTGGTATCCCAGGTTCTTCACACACTCTCTAGCCTTCATACCAACTTGATGAGGCTGGCACCACCATCACCACCATGTTAGGAGCCCAGAAGCTGAGGCTCAGAAGAGCCTGCGGGGTGATTCATGCCAACTTACACAACCAAGGATGAGGGAGCAGGGATTGCAACCCAAGACTTTATCTCTCAAAACCTGTGTTCTTTCTGCTAAGTCACATTATGAGTGCTTTTCTTTTTCCTGTTACTTCATATTATGTTTTATTTTACTTGATTATTATTAAGGGGTAGTGCATGATACCATAGCACCTGTTTGAGGTCAGAGGACAACTTCCAGGAAGGAGTTTGTTCCATTTCCACTATGAGTTCTGGGGATTGAACTTATGTCCTCAAGATTGTGCTTTACTTTGCTAAGTCATCTCTTTACCTCTTTTCATTTCTTTTTATAAACAGTGTTGTAGAAAGACTGAGCCAGCCAGAACTCACTGTTCTCTGCTTCAGTTGCCCAAGTACTGGGGGATTACAGGTCTTCACTGTTGTGCCCATTTTAAAACATTTTTGTTGTTTTTTCAAGACAAGGTTTCTCCGTGTAGCCCAGGCTATTCTGAAATTCACTCTGTAGACCAAGCCTCTGCCTCTTGTGTGCTGGGATCAAAGGCATGCACCATCACACCTGGATTTTAACTGTTTAATTTTTAAATATTGTGCGTATGATGTGTGTGAGTGTGCTATGGTACATGTGTGGAGGTCAGAGAACATGTTTCAGGAGTCTCCTGCTGTGGGATCCAGGACTCGAACCCAGGCTGTCAGGTTTATACAGTGAGAGCTTTTACTGCTGAGTCATCTGGCTGGAGCACATTCTTTTCCTGTCTTTCCCTTTCCTTGGCTTTGGTCATGGACATTCTGTTGTCTTTTAGGAGAATGACTAGATTATCAAAGGACAGGGAGTAGGGAGTATGTCTCTCCTGAAAGGAAGCTGAGAGAACTTAAAATCAGTAGTGTAGTTTGTCTTCCGAGATGTTTCATGGGAAAGTGTTGACTGAGAGAAGGCCTCGGTCCCTGTGCTCTCCCAGCTGGCAGTCAGGAGTGTTGTTGTGGAAGGAAGAGCCCTTCCTCCTCAGAGCTACTCAAAGAACATTCTTGCCCTTTCAGCTGCTTGGGAATCCCATAGAGGAGCTGGTTTTCCTTTGGAACCAGAGTCAGGAAGAAGAATATCATTTACAGCAGATGCTATAGAAAAACCATCACCTCAAGGCTGAAAAGTGTTGAAACTCTTTAGAAACACCTGCCCAAAGTGTCACTGTTTTTTTTTTTTGTTGTTGTTGTTGTTTTGTTTTTTTTTTTCTTGATGTAAATGATACCTTTAAAAAGAATGACAATGGGAGCTGGAGAGATAGCTCATTAGGAGTACTGGCTGCTCTTGCAGAGGCCTGTGGCTCAGTTTTCAGAACCCACATAGCAGCTCATAACCATCTTTAGCTTCAGCTCCAGAGCATACAACACCTCTTCTGATCTGTGGGCACTGCATGCACATGGTGCAGACATAGACTCAGGCACACACACTCATACACAACAGTCTGCAGCTCTAGTTCCAGATGATCTGATGCTACCTCCTCCTTTTTCCTTCCCTCCCTCCCTCCCTCCCTCTCTCCCTCCCTCCCTCCCTCCCTTCTTCTCCCTTCTCCTCCTCCTTCTCAGGATTTGTTCAAACTCCAAGTGTTGGTAGGAGCCCACTTATTTTTATGTCATGTGTATTGGTGTTTTGCCTGCATGTATGTCTGTGTGAGGATGCCAGATTCCCAGAAACTGGAGTTACAGACAGTTGTGAGCTGCCATGTGGTGTTGGGAATCATACCCAGTCTTCTGGAAGAGCAGCCACTGCTCGAAACCATTGAGCCATCTCTCCAGCCCTTAATCTCCATGCTTTAGTTTTTTGTTTTGTTTTGTTTGTGAATGAGAAGACTTGATTCTACCTTTAGATTCTTTTCCCCTTGGTTACTAAATGCATTGATTGCCAAAATGTCATTGGCTTTTTCTTCTGTGCTGCAAGTTCTTCATTCTTTGACTTTGAGTCATTTAGTCAAATTCAGGTGCCTTTTAAATCCTTTGTTACTTGAGTTAAGATCCCACAGTGTTACTGAAAATACTCAGAAGGATTGCTCTTGGGTTCCCTGTGCAGTACA
The DNA here is from genome assembly GCF_004664715.2 of Peromyscus leucopus. NCBI lineage: Eukaryota > Metazoa > Chordata > Mammalia > Rodentia > Cricetidae > Peromyscus > Peromyscus leucopus. The sequence continues at coordinate 142,305,208 of NC_051064.1, forward strand.
ATCTCAAGTCATCCAGCACTGCTTCCGTTTACTCCAGGAGTTCACGGCCTCTCCTAACACTGTGGTTTATTGTAACAAGTCTCTCTGTCCCGCCAGCCAGCTCCCAAATAATGAGAGATTTCTTATTTAGTATGAAAGCTCGGCCTATTAGGCTTGTTCCTAACTAGCTCTTATAACTTAAACTAACCCACTTATATTAATCTGTGTTCTATCATGTGGTATTACCTCTCTTTCATCTTGTACCTCCTGTTTCCTCTCCGTGTCTCCAGGGTGCCTCAATTCTCCTCCTCTTCTTCCTTTCTCACCCTGGAAATTCTTCCTATACCTCCTGCCTGGCTATTGCCCCTTCAGCTTTTTATTACACCAATCACAGCAGTACATCTTCACAGAGTGTACAAATGTCCCACAACAGTTTATGACACAATGAACTTCATTTTGTACGTTGTCTTATATATCTCTAGTGCCATCTAGTTGTTAACCTTTCTTTTATGCCCAGGATGAAATTGTAGAAAGCCAATTCTAACTGTGGAAACAGGTTTTATCCTGAGTCACTTTTAACTTATGCTTTCTCAGTGTGGTGGTTTGAATGAGGCTAGTTTATTTGAAGACTTGGTTCATAGTCTGTTGTGGAAATGATCACCTGCTCTTGCTAGGCAGATGAGCACTGTATTGGTCATTTATTGACTTAAGAGTGTCAGCTTGAGACAGATTAAATGACTTTGGTGAACCTTCATAATTTCATTTGTAGATCTTTCCATTTCTAATTTATAAATACATTTGGGGTTATAAATTATAAATGTACTGCCTCCTGTCAACATTGTATACTTCTATTTGATGATTTCTGTGTCAAACATTATATGGAAATGTTGGAAATGTTTCCAAGTATTTTCTGTATTAACTGTGAATGAATAGAACAAAATAAATTGCCTGTGATGGGGAAAAAAAAAAAAAAAAAAAAGAGTGTCAGCTTGAATTCTAGGTGGAGACTGCTTCATCCTTCAGAGCTCAGAAGCCAGCTGTCTCCCAGCCCTTAGGAAATGAGGTTGAACTACCCTTCAAAAAGTCTACTTTTCAAATAACTAGTACTTTCTCTCTCCCAATCTCTGCTAGTGCCTTTATGTTGAGTGTGGCTATTGCTCAGTGTCCTGTTTTTTCTGTCATCATTGCTATTTTAATAAGCTTTCTGAAATTTTAAAATGCTACTTGATTGGCATGTGTCAGTGACATGATGACTGCATTTTATGTGAGGAATGATTGCTTTAAAAAAAACTTACTTGGGGCTGGAGAGTTGGCTTAGCAGTTAAGAGCATTGGCTGCTCTTCCAGAGGACCTGGGTTCAATTCCCAGCCCCCACATGGCAGCTCACAACTGTCTGTAACTCCAGTTCCAGAGAATCTGACAGGCTCACACAGACATGCATGCAGGCGAAGAACCAGTGCACATAAAATAAAAATAAATTTTAAAAAATTAATAAATGGCTAATTAAAAAACAACAACCACACTTGTGGTGTGTGTGTGTGCTTGTGTGCGTGCACACTTGCACACATTCGTGCACTGTGGCATATGTATGGAGCTCAGAGGCCAACATCTCGGAGTTGGTTCTCCTTCCTCCATGTAGATTTCAGGGATTGAACCCAGGTGGTCAGGCTTGGCAGTAAAATCTTTACTCAATGAATTATCTTGCTAGTTCCTAAGGATGGCGTCTTGAAAACCTCACACCAGGAAGTTTGAATTCTACTTGTGGTTGTTTGCTCGTTAAAGTAGTCTGTGACATCATGTAACAGCTGTGGGGAAATGTTACAGGCCACTCTACCAGTTTGGACATTGGCTGTTTTGTTTGAGGCAGGATCTCACTCTGTAGACCTGACTGGCCTGGAGCTCACAGAGATCTGCCTGCCTCTTTCTCAGGAGTGCTGGGATGGAGGTGTGCACCACCATGCCTGGCTGCTTCTGCTGCTTCCTCCTCCTCCTCCTCCTCCTCCTCTTCGTCTTTTTTTTTTTTTTCCTGAGGTTTATTGACCCGGTGAGGGGTGGAGCTGGAGAGCTGGCTCAACCGTTAAAAGTACTGGCTGCTCTTGCAGAGGATCCAGGTTTGATTCCTGACACCATGTGGCATCTCACAACTGTCTGTAACTCCAGTTCCAGGGACCTGTCCCTTCTTCAGTCCTCTGGGCACCAGCACTTATGTCTGCACAAACATACACAGGAGGGCAGAACACTGGCACTGAAAGTAAAATGTTGTAAAAGGGCGTTACAAAAGAGGACGGTGGGAAGGAAGGAGCACAGGGGGTCCGTGTGTCCCAGGAGCTTCTCCACCGGCTCAGCACCCAGAAGCCTCAAACTCAACTGGGGCTTTCAAGCAGATTTCCTTGCATATGCGATGCTAATGCACTGCAGTGCAGTCCAGCCAGGCCTCTGTTCAGTCTTCCTGTCCCTTAGCAGCATTCCTACCTCCCAGGAATGGGGCAGGACCTCTTCCAAAATGGAACTCTCATCGTCTACTATCAGGCAAGGTAGGCCAGAACATTGCTTTATGGCAGCTCCAATACAGGACAGTTCTGTGCCTCAGGTCAGCCAGCAGAAGTTCTAGTTTCTGCTGAGCGGTGGTGGCACCCGCCTTTAATCCCAGCACTTGGGATGCAGAGGCAGGCGGATATCTGTGAGTTTGAGGCCAGCCTGAGCTACAGAGAGATCCAGGACAAGCACCAAAACTACACAAAGAAACTCTGTCTCAAAAAAAAAAAAAAAAAAAAAAAAAGAAAACAAACAAAACTATTTTCTATGGCCTGAACCAGGTACAAGAACCATGGGCAACAACCAAACCATTTCTCCTATCACAGCAGCCATGAGTGATTGCCTACTTTCATATACAAATTAGTCAACTTTTTTTTTTACTATATATACTTTTTGATTGATTAATTAATTACTTTTTAAGAACAGAGTTTCTCTATGTTGCCCTGGCTGTACTGGAAGTCCCTATGTAAGTTGGGCTAGCATCAAATCTCAGAGAGATCTACCTGCCTCTGCCTCCCAAGTACTAGAATTAAAGGCATGTGCAACCTCACCACACCAGGCACATAGAGCTACATTTGCCATTGTATATTCTATGACCCAGGTTATCATTGTAAAGGGCAGGGGTTATATATCTACTGGAAAAGATTGTGGGCTTTCCCTCCATTTAAAAAATTTTTATGTGTGTGGGTGTTTTGCCTGCATGAATGTCTTTGTACCAAACGTGTACCCAGTGCCCAAGGAGACCACAAAAGGGCGTTGGATCCACTGGAGCTGGATTTACAGACTGTCCTGAGCCACGCTGTGAATGCTGGAAATGAAACCCAGGTTCTCTGGAAGATCAGCCAGTGCTGCTTTTTTTTTTTGTTTGTTTGTTTTTTTGTTTTGTTTTGTTTTGTTTTGTTTTTCGAGACAGGGTTTCTCTGTGTAGCTTTGTGCCTTTCCTGGAACTCACTTGGTAGTCCAGGCTGGCCTCGAACTCACAGAGATCCGCCTGGCTCTGCCTCCCGAGTGCTGGGATTAAAGGCATGCACCACCACCACCCGGCCGAGGGTTTCTATTGTTGCAAAGAGACACTATGACCACAGTGACTCTTTTTTTTTTTTTTTTTTTTAATTTTTGTTTTAGGAGAAATGGACAGAGAGGAAGCGCATCTCGGTATATAGTGTCCTGTTCTGACAGCCTGTATCTCTTGCAGGCTTTATTTATACAGAATTTAGTAAGCAGAGATACATTCATGATGTTCCAAAACATAGATCATATCATTTTTGGTTTTGGACATGTGTTTCACTTCCTTTTGCTCATCTTTTAGTCATCATTAATAAACTATGACAGAACAGTGTAGCATGTATCTTAAAAGTTCTTATTAATAAATCAAACCTGAAGCCAGGTATTGGGGTGAATGCTGAAAGATCAGAGAAGCAGAACAAGCCACAGCCACCTCGCCTCACCAATTCCTCAGCTGATCTTGTTTCCTCAGACTGAAGCCTCTGTGTCCTCATCCAAATGGATCTCAGCTGAAATGCAGCTAAGAACTGAAAAGCTTAACCAGCACTAGTTCCTGGTACTCATGCCTTAAATACCTTTCTGCTTTCTGCCATCACTTCCTGAGATTAAAGGCTCACTTCCTCGGATTAAAGGTGTGAGTCAGGCTTTAAACTCACAGGGATCTGGATGGATCTCTGCCTCCCAAGTGCTGGGATTAAGGCATATGTGCCACCATTTTCTGGCTTCTATATCTAGTGGCTGTTCTGTTCTCTGACCCCGGATAAGTTTATTGGGGTGCACAATATAGAAACCACAGAACAGAGTTATCATTTCCAATTATTTTCCCTCAAGTTTTGACATATTAATAAACAGAGTTATCATACTTACTCATTAATCCCATAACCCAATTTTAAGAATCTGGAGGTATATGACAGCCCGTTCTCAGGCGGGTAGCTTTGGTTGCTTCAAGGACATTAAACCAAAACAAAATCTTCAAGGTACCCTGGGCATTTTGCCATGTGACTACGGCAACTCTTATAAAGAAAAACATTTAATGGTGGCATACAGTTTCAGAGGTTCAGTCCATTATCATCATGATGGGGCATGGTGGTGTGCAGGCAGACATGGTCCTGGAGAAGGAGCTGAGAATTCTACATCTTGTAGGCAACAGGAACTGATCTGACGTAGCTTGAGCATATATGAGACCTCAAAGCCCACCTCCACAGTGACACACTTCCAACAAGTCCACCCCTGCTCTAACAAGGCCACACCTCCCCTTACCACTATTCACTTTGTGGTCCATTTTCTTTCAAACCACCACAACCGAGCTATCTCTCTAGCCCCAATGCTGTCGGGTTTTATGTATACCAATTTTGATGACTCCAATGTCCTTTTACTCAAAAAGCATCTTCATTTGGGCTCTGAGTGGGCAGAGACTTGGAGTAGCCCCTATTTATCCCATTAGGCACGAATCATTTTGTTCTGTAGAGGACTAGTGTATAGTCTAAACTAGGGTCTTCAGCACCATCCAAGCAGTAGTGGTTCCCTGTCCTCAGCAGACACAGGAGAGAGAGACAGAAACAAGCAGAATGCTTGTATGGTGCGGGCCTAGGCTGTGGGGGTCCATGAATGGCAGCAGCACCAGGGCTTCATCTTGAAGGGTGGGATGGGAGTTCCTGAGAGTTGGGCACTGGAGAGGGGATGATGCAAGGATGATCAAGAGGGGATGATTCCCAGGCTTGCAAGTAGGTCTGTCCCCTGACCAGGGCCTGTCAGAAGAGTAGTGAAAGCAGGTCTTAGAAGGAATTGGGGATCGGTATGGTCAATATGATCCACATCTGGCTGTCATCACATCATTTCCACCTAATTCTGCCAACTCCATCTGTTAGGATGCTGGACGTGGTGGGCTCAGGGCTCAGGGCACAGCCTTCACTCCAACTTTTGTTAGAATCCAGGGGCTACAGGAGTCTGTTTGTCCGTGCCTCCATCCCGTCTGCTTCCATCTTACATTTGCAGGCGGGCCTGCTCTGTCCTGTTGGGAGGCAAGAGGGCACACAGGCAGGAGGAGCTCATGTCCAGGCATCTCCCTGGGTAGCTTTGGCCTTGGTCACTACTGCTGGCCTTTGTCTTGCTGGCAGGCAGTGGAGCCTCAGGCAATCAGAGCACAGACTGGGGAGGAAATGGGCTTGATTAGAGGGCTTCTCCACCTTTCATTAGCCAGCTCTGGCTCCTCTACTGTGTTTAGAGGCTTAGTTTATTGATCTTACTCTTATTGAGTGGCAGCTTTGCCTTGTTTCCTCTGGCCCTGTGCAGCCCTGGGACAGTCTGTGCCTATGGTCTCAGGACATGTGGGAAAGAGCAGAGGGGAGAAAGGAATTTTTGTTTATAAAGTTAAGATCCTGGGATTTTTCTAGAACACATGCTTTTTGGAGGTAGGTAGTATTCTGTGCTGCTGGAGATAAGAGCTGGAACTGCCCATACAGCTCTTTGGTAACCCCCACCCCCCCACCCCCCACCCCCGGGAGAGTGAATAGACTGGCATATTTCAGGGCTAGTGGGCCTTTCCTGTTTCCTCCAGGAGGGGAGGTCTGTGACTAGCAACATTGTCTTCACTGTGAATGGAGCCACTTGAAAGGTGCCCCTGACTAGGGCTGCAATTAACAAGTTATCAGATGTAACCTCTTCTGCCCTAGAAATTGGATCAAAAGAGAGCTTGCGGTGGAGACAAGGAACCCTTACTGTTTTTCATGTTGTTAATTTTTAGTGGGCAAGTGCTCCCTGTTCATGCCGTGGTCTTTCATGTGGCTTTGCTTATTGGCACTGGGAACAACGCCCATGGAGCTCTTTATACTCATGGCCCTGGCCTGCTTCTCATGGCAGGTACTAGAGTCCTTGCCATTGGGGTGTTCCATAAACTACTCGGGGATGTTTTTAAAGGCATGGGTGTGGGGTGTAAGAGTGAAAATGTCTATCTTTAGTTTGCCATGGCAGCACATGCCTGTAATTCCATCACTTCAGAGCCTGATACTAGAAGATTGAAGCAAATTCAAGGTCTCCTTGGTTCACAAAACACATGAGATCAGATCTCTAAACAAAACAAAGCCACATAGTGAAACCGTGCGTGTGTGCGTGCGTGCGTGCGTACGTGTATTATGTCTGATCTTGCTGAAAATGAGCAATAAAATAGAAGGGGGTGGGGATTAGAGAAACAGATTTATACTAAGAAATGTTTTAAAGCCAGGAGTGGTGATACGCACCCTTAATCTCAGCATTCAGGAAGCAGAGGTAGGCGAGTCTCTGTGAGTTTAAGGCCAACCTGGTTTACAGCAAGTTCCAGAACAGCAAGGGCTACACAGAGAAACCCTGTCTCAAAAACCCAAAAAAATAAATAAATAAAAGTAAAAAGGAGAAATGTTTGGTTTATCATGTTGAGATGGCAGCCACTGCCTCCAGGCTGTGTCATTGATTACAGGGAGCCAACTCTGTCCCTAGCACAGGAGGGACCTGTCATCAGTAGGCTTCGATGATGGGTTTCAGTTCATCAAAGGTTTTCATAAGAAATAGCCCCTCTGCCCCAGGACAGTCTGTTACTGGGGGAGCACAGTGTATAAATAAAGCAGTGGGTTACTGAGGTGACATGGGACTCCTCTCCCTCCCCAGGCCTTTAGCCCAGCACAGACAGAAGTGTGTTGCAATGGTCTGAGGACTGTATGAGTGCAGTGCCACTCAGAAAGACCTGAAGAGGGCATCAGATTCCCAGGAGGGCGAGTTACTAGCAGTGTGGGGACTGGGGACAGAACTCTGTCCCTTGCAAGACCAGTGAGCACTCTTAACCAATGCACCGTCTCTCCATCTCCAAGAGAACAATGTTTACGTTGGTTTCGGGGACTTTAGACCATGCCCTCTTTAAAAAGCAACAACATACAATTAAACACATGGGAGCCAGCTTTTTTTTTTTTTTTTTTTTGCCTGCTGCTTTTCTTCTGGAGTCATTGGCATGCTGTTGAGTTCCATTCTCAGACTTTACCTCTGACATGTTCCTAAGGTCTAGTCCTAGATTAGTTTTCAAAATTGTCAGCTATTATCAAATCACATGTACAGCTGGAAGTCTTTTGTCAGTAATGGGAACAATCTGGGTTTGTTTTTATTTACTTTGTAGTATAGTTCAGTGACTAGGGAAATATTTGTATAAAAAATGTTAATGTTAGTAACCCTTTACTCAGAACATTTGGAAAGTGAAACCCATTTTTGGATTTTTATCATTATCCCATTACTGAAATGAAAGGGGTCTAGATAGTCACATGAAGGGGGTGGTGAATGAATATGGGTTTGTGTAGATTATAAAAGAGATTCATAGCCAGGCATGGTGACATATTGCTTTAAGCCCAGCACTTAGGAGGAAGAGACAGGCAGCTCTGGCTAGTCTACAGAGCAAGTTCCAGGACACAGAGAAACCCTGACTTGAAAAACCAAAAATTAATAAATAATAAATAATAGTAGATAATAAAATAAAAATCAAAGATTCATTAGAATGGCTTACACCATAGGGACTGGGTAGTCTAACCGTGGCCATCTGCACACTGGAAAAGCTGAGAACACTAGCTGCTCAGCCCACAAAGCCAGATGCCTTAGCAGTCCCAGTCTGATGCTGAAGGCCTAGAAGATTCCTAGAGAGCCAGTGGCCTTCAGTCCTAATTGGAAGGCCAAAGAAGCTGGGGTCTGATGTCAGCGAAGGGTGGAGGCAGCAGCATCAGGGGTGTGCACACTGATCAGCAATCCTAGCACCGACTCCCAAGTGCTAGGAGTGCTGCTGTGCCCAGCAGGAGGAGTCTGAACACTGAGTCTGTCCATGTGTTTAATCATGATGGGCTCTGGAAGCAAGCAGGAGATGCACCTCTGGGCAGGTCCATGAGAGCATTTCCAGAAAGGGTTATCTGAGAGCAGAAGACCATCAGAATGAGTGGTGCCCTTCAAGGGGAGACCCCTATAAATAAAGAAGTCAGAGGAAAAATCAGTATTGCTTGCTCCCTGCCTGCCAACTTGAATTCCATCCCTGGAACCCACAAAAAACGGAAGGAAGGAACTACAAGGTATCCTGACCTCCACACGGGTGCTTTGACAAGTGTGTAACCAACACACACACACAAACACACACACACACACACACACACACACACACACACACACACACACCACATGTGTAAATAAAAATGTGCTGTTTTTTGCCAGGCGGTGGTGGCACACACCTTTAATCCCAGTACTCAGGAGGCAGAGCCAGGTGGATCTTCATGAGTTCGAGGCTAGCCTGGTTTACAAAGCGAGTTCCAGGACAGCCAAAACTACACAGAGAAACCTGTCTTGAAAAATCAAACAAACAAACAAAACAAAATGTACTGTTTTTTTTTAACTTATTTAATCTTAAAACTAAGATAACAATCCTATTTGTTGAGAATATAAATGATTTTTGAGAAAGTGATGGGATTGTAAATCTTCTTATTGTCCTGTGACATTTGGCTGTTACTGCCATGAAATCCCTGTGGGTTTGACCTACCCACATCAATCATTAATTAAGAAAATGTTCTACAGATTTTCCTATAGGCAGTCTGTTGGAGGCATTTTCTCAATTGAAGTTTCTCTCCCCAGACAAAATACCTGTTTAGCACTGATTCTTTATTTGCTCAGGGGATTTTATTAACCCCAGAAATACAATCCCTGACTCAGTGTAGATGCTCTAGAGATTGTTTTGCAGATTAAAGGACTGTATTTTGAGGGGCTGGAGAGATAGATCAGTAGTTGACAGCACATACTGCTCTTGCAGAGGATTCAAGTTTAGTTTCCAGCAGGGGCCTGCAGTTCTAGCTCCAGGGGAGCTGATGCCTCTGGTCGCCAAGGGCACCTATACTCATGTACACACACACACACACACACACACACACACACACACACACACACACTCTTACACATAAATACTTAAATATATCTTAATAAATAAAAATGACTGGGCAGTGGTAGAGCATGCCTTTAATCCCAGCACTTAGGAGTCAGAGGCAGGCAGAGCTCTGTGAGTTGGAGGCCAGCCTGGTCTACAAAGCAATCCAGGACAGCTAGAGCTGTTACACAGAGAAACCCTGTCTCAAATAATAATAATATTAATAATAATATAATTAATTAATTAAACAGATAAATAAAAATAAAAAATTGCACCCTTGTTTGTTTCATTGTGTGGAAGACCCGTGGTGTTAAGCTTCAGTTTCTACTTGACTGTGAAGCCGTATCACCAGGTCTCAGATCAAATCCACATGCTAGTCTGGAGGCTTTACAGAGTTGAACAAATACAACATAAAAGAATGCATCTTTGCATTGTTAAACAAATATTCCACAGCATAAATGGATGTAGTACATCTTAAACTAATATTCCACAACATTCCCTTTTTGTTTAGATAAAAATTAAAGGTTCTAACTTTAACATAGTAAAACTACAACAAAAACAGTTATCAGGTAAGAGTTACATTTACAACATTCAGCCCATTTGTTTTTAGCAAATTCAGAAAAAATAGTCTTTTATCTATCTTATCTTAGTGGTTCCAAAGTTTATACCCAATTTACCACCTGTCTTAACTAAGGGAAACTACAACTCTTAACTATTTAGTCTTTAATTCCATCAAAGACCCCAGAAGGATGTAATATTACCTAACAAGAGAGCTATTTGGCTGCCTGGACAGTCACCCAAAGTTCCTCTGCAATGTTGGGGCATCCATCTTCAGTCTATAGGCCTAGAGTATCTGGCAGACTTTTCAGTGAAGCAGGAAATTTGAAGGACTGTCCTGCCTTGTATTGGCAAAGTTCGTCAATCACTTCCCTCTGTGTCCTGCAGAATATCTGGAGACTCTCCTGTGAAGCAGGAATCTTGAAGGACTGTCCTATCTTGTCTTTGCAAAGTTCAACAGTCTTTTTCCTGTGTTCCACTTGTTCAGTCTGTATAGCATATTGTCATCAGTCAAGGCAAGAACAGTTTCTTGCCCTACTGGCTAACCTTGCCCCATTGAAAGCAAACTCCATGTAGAGTTTTTTCAATGCCCATCAACCTTTTGTGAAGTAAATTGGTGCTGCCAGAAGCAGATGTGTCTCATTGTCCTGAAAAACCTTAGGTTATTAAACATCTTAAATGCCATATTCTATAGTCTTTGAAGTGTTTAAAAATCATCTATCTGTCTAAAATATACCTGTTTAACCTTGAAAACATACTTAATGTGACTACAAGTTTGATTATTATAGATTAACTACTAACTTCGTTTCTTAATTATACATTACATTTTAAAATGAGCTGCATAAGCACAATACCCCAAACAAGAGTAGAAACATATATACAGAATAACAAAAATAACTTTAATGTTCTATCAGTATACCAAAATCCATGCCAGTGCAAAATATCAGAGATTAATAGTTGTCTTTTTATCCTATATTTCCTTTTTTTTTGTTTTTGTTTTTGTTTTTGTTTTTGTTTTTGTTTTTCGAGACAGGGTTTCTCTGTGTAGCCTTGCGCCTTTCCTGGATCTCACTCTGTAGACCAGGCTGGCCTCGAACTCACAGAGATCTGCCTGCCTCTGCCTCCCGAGTGCTGGGATTAAAGGCGTGCGCCACCACCGCCCGGCCTTATCCTATATTTCTATATTCCCTAAATGATAACACCCATAACCCACCAAATAACCAAAAACCACCTACCCCATCTCTTGGGAATGTGGGTGTTGTGTTCTCTAGACTGCTTCCTGTTGTCTGTGGGTAGAGGCATCTTTAGGAGTCCCTGAAAAAATTGAGATGAAGGCCAAGTCCTGGGAAGACCAGTTGTAACCTTTGTTGATATATATCACCTGTCAAGATTCAAGAGGTCTTCCTCAATCAAACCTGATCCACATTAACCCTGAAAGAATCCACAGCCTCTGGTTTTCTATGGAAACAAAAGCAAAACCTCTTCTCCAATGTAACACATTTTTTTACTTCTTTTTTAAAGTTAAGATAGCCCTCAAATATCTAGATTGGTTCAATTTAGGAGTCCAGTTCGCAGTCCCACGTCTGTCAGCTGCTGTCATTTGCTCATCAGCCTTCAAAAAATTCAGTATCAACATAACATTATATAGGATCTAGACTCCCTGTGTATTTCCCACCTCTACATGGCTTATTCTTTTTGTTTTTTGTTTTTCGAGAAAGGGTTTCTCTGTGTAGCTTTGGTGCCTGTCCTGGATCTCGCTCTGTAGACCAGGCTGGCTTCGAACTCACAGAGATCCACCTGGCTCTGCCTCCCGAGTGCTGGGATTAAAGGAGTGCACCACCACTACCCTGCATCAGCAGAGCTTCTTAAATGAGCTGTTTCCAGTTTTTGCTTGTTGTTTGTTTTGTTTTATTTTAGCTTTCTCAGGCCCTATGTGGAAATTCAGGTCCCACATTGGAATGCCAAGATGTAGTTGGGGTTTTTTTTTTTTTTTTTTAAAAAAAAAAACTCTTTTGCTGTCTGCAGCCCAGCTCTCAAATAAATACATGGAGACTTATTCTTAACTTATGAATGCCCAGCCTTAGCTTGGCTTGCTTCTAGCTTTTCTAACTTAAATCATCCCATTTCTCTTTAACTATGTTTTGCCTCTGGGCTTTTGACCTTTCTTTATATCTTTCTTTCCTTCCTTCTTACTCCATGGCTGACTGGCTGGGTGGCTGGCCCCTGGCATCTTCCTCTCCTTTTCTCACTCCTTGATCGCTCATCCCTAGATTTCTCCTCCTACTTATTCCCTCTGCCTGCCAGACCTACCTATTCGTCTCCTGCCTGTCAATTGACCATCCAGCTCTTTATTAGACCAGTCAGGTGTTTTAGACAGACAAAGTAACACACAGCTTTACAGAGTTAAACAAATGCAACATAAAAGACTGCATACATCATTAAACAAATATTCTACAGTACAAATGAATGTAACACATCTTAAACTAATATTCCACAACAAGTTCTCTTAACTGCTAAGCCATTTCTAGCCTGGTAATTTTTTTTTTTTTTTTTTTTTTTTTTTTTTTTTGATATTCCAGTATTTTCTGACCCCTAGATTTTGGGACAAATTACTTTCACCATACTAACAATGAGATACCCAGTGAGGAATTGGGAGAAATAGCAATGATCATTTCAAAACAGAAACTCTAGAAGAGTAGGTTCCTATCTATGAGATATTTGCCATCCCATCATGGGCCAAATTTCTTACTTTTTTTTTTTTTTTTTTTTTTTTTGATGGTATTTCATGGAGCCCAAGCTAGTCTCAAACTCCATGTGATTTATGATAGGGTTATAGTTCAATAAACCCATTCTAAGTGGGAAGTATATATAATATACCTGGCCTCCCAGACACTCCAACACAGCAACATAGAGTGGTGTGCAGTGCCCACCATTCCTGTGGCCAGGAGACTGACTGGGAGCTGAGGTTCACTGCATTACCCAGCATTCTCACTAGCCTATAAAAGATGAAATTTCAAAGGAGTCTTTCCACTGACTGTTGGCTACTGCAGCACCATTGTAAAGTTAAGCTAAGGTAAACTGGGACCTTTTGAGATGGATACCCAGCCCATTCCACTTTCCAAAGAAAGCTGAGTAACTTTCTCTGTTGCTTATGAAGATGTACAAATCAGTAATGAGTCTCTCAGACCTGAAAACACAGCCTCTCTCCCCTGTGTGACATTGGTCCCCTCCTTGTCCTTCCAAGGGAAGATGACCTGTGGCTAGCCTAATGAATTGTATGTTCCTAATCCTAACCATAGTGTTGATGCCTCTTCCTAGGGTCCTATCCTTCCCCCAAAGCTGGAGCCACACTAGTTGTATATAAGGACTTGCTAGTGCTATTTGGTGGCTGGACAAGGCCAAGTCCCTATCCCTTACACCAACCAGAGAGATTCTTTGATGAAATCCACACATACTCACCATCTAAAAATTGGTAAGTCACAAAGATAATACATTCTATATCTGGAAGAAATGGGTTTCATTGTATTACTTTTTTGGTGTGTGTGTGTGTGTGTGTGTGTGTGTGTGTGTGTGTGTGTGTGTGTGTTCGCGCGCGCTACAACATGTATATGGAGTGCAGAGAACAACTCCAGGAGCCATTTTTCTCCTTTAACCATGTGAATCCTTGGGATCATACTCAGATTATTAGGTTTGGTGGCAAGTCCCTTTGCCCATCAAGCTATCTTGCTGGCCCAAAAATGGAGTATAAATCAATGGATTTAGTTTTTGTGTGTCAAGAATCCCTTGGAGGGGCTGGAGACCAGAGCTCACTTCCCAAGTACTCAGCTCCAGAGAATCCAACACCCTCTTCTGGACTCTGGGCATCCCATCCCCCATCCCCCACCCCCCAACACACACACACACACACACACACACACACACACACACACACACAGCATATACTCACATAGACACACATTTATATAAAAATAAATATTTTTAAAATTATTAACGCAAAAACAACAGAATCCCCTGAAGAGCCTGATGGAAACAAAAGTTCTGTCCAGGCGGAGAGTGCACAGCAGAAGCTTGCTTCTGGATTGAGATGCTTTGCAGTGCCCTTTCCTCGGGAGAAGAAGTAGAAGAGCTCTGGTTGTCTCTGAGGAAAGTGGGCAGGCCAGTTGGAGAAGGCCTTCTCAGTTTCATTAGTTCCACTCCAGGAGCACAGGAGCAGTGTGCACATGGGGACCCCTGTGGACTGCCACATTCTCAGACCAAGTGGGTTGTTTCTCACACATGTCTGTCTTATTTTGTTTCTGGTTTTTCGAGACAGTGTCTCTCTACATAGCCCTGGCTGCCCTGGAACTCACTATTGTAGACCAGGTTGGCCTCAAAAGTCACAGTGATCCTCCTGCCTCTGCCTCCTGAGTGCTGGGATTAAAGGTGTGCACCACCAACCACCACCACCACCACCACCACCATGCCTGACAGACATGTCTGTCTGTCTTTCTTTCTTTTTTATTTGCACTGGTGTTTGGCCTACATGTGTGTCTTTGTGAGGGTGTCAGATGTCTGCTAGAAAGGTGACGACAGCCAGTCTAAAGTGGATGCCACTAATCCTTTGTTCCTTAAGCTTTCAAGATGGCTAGGTGGTTCTGACTTTCTCTTCTTCCCTCTGCTTTCCACTAGGTGGAACTGCATTGTCACCACCCATGGGCCTCCTCCCATGGCTGGCCACTCCTCCTGTGTGATAGGTGACAAAATGATTGTCTTTGGTGGCTCTCTAGGATCCCGGCAAATGTGAGTATTTCTGATTTGCTAATGTAAAGGTAGAAACTCCTAGGCATACCAGGCCAGGAAAGTGAACTAGGCACAGCATATCTCTGAACATACTTCTCCTCAACCTAGTTAGCTACTTCCTTCCAGTCTTTAGTTCTTTGGTCTCTCCATCACCAATCACTAGGTTGAAAATCTGCTCCACAAAGTCAAGGTTAAGTGGAATTTCTTTCTGTTTAATCCGATGGGGTCAAGTTCTTGTGAAGCCTCCCCCTTGTCTACTATCTTGTGCCTATAGAAGGTCACCTTCCAAGAAGCAGGATGCCCTGTTGCCCAGCTCAGGCCCTCCAGGAGAAGGAGAGAGGCATATTCACAGGATAGGTAGAAATCATGCACTCTCCAAATGGGATAGGAGATTGGGAAAGTGAGTTAGAAATGAAACTGTCCAGCCACTGCCTTCCTTATCACTGCCCATCCTGTGAAGTCCAGAGCCAGAATAGCAGTTCATCTGCATTACTGGTGTGAGTAGGAACCACAGGAGTTTTCTATATGTTCTGAATAAAATGGGGAGTTGATGAGCCATCAAGAAAGCAGACCCAAGCTTGTTCTCTGATAGGACTCATGGGCTTTATGTTTTAAAATAGTCATGGAGGGGCTGGAGAGATGGCTCAGTGGTTAAGAGCACTGGCTGCTCTTCCAGAGGCCCCAGGTTCAATTCCCAGCATCTACATGGCAGCTCACACCTGTCTGTAACTCCAGTTCCAGGGCTTCTGATACTCTCACACAGGCATACATGCAGGCAAAATGTTAGTGCACATAAAATAAAACTAATAAGTTATAAAGTGGCCAGCCTAGTCTACAAAAAAAAAAGTTATGGAGGAGTTTAGGGTTATTCTAGGCTACATTTAAGGCCAACCTGGGCTATATGAGAACCTGTCTTTAAAAAAAAAAAAAGGCAAAACAAAAATGTAAATTAAATATAAAATATTTATGGAGAGAAACAAAAAAGGAACTGCCCTCCAGATGACAGGGTTTAGAGTTTAAGTTTGGGATTACTTATTTTGTATCATATTATGTAAGTAAATAGAAGACCTTAAAGAGATAACCGTAAACTAGAAACTGCCAGCCAGGAGTCAGTCCTTGCCCAGATTCCTTCTTTTTCTTTTTTTACAAAGTCTTACTTATAGCTAACTCTGTCTGGCCTTGATTCATGCAGTTCTTGGCCTTACAAGTGCTCAGATTGCAGTGGGGGTGGAGAGGCGGGATGTCCATGCCAAGGTCATACTACTTCTTTCCTTTGGCAGGAGAGGTTGGTGTTTTGAGACAGGGTCTCTCTGGCTGACCTGGAATTTATGTAGACCAGGCTAACCTTGAATTTCCTGCTGTCTGCCTGTCTCTGCTTCCACACCCAGCACTGCTGCCTTCTTGAGTTGAATATAGCAGTTGGTTCCTGATAAAACTGAAGCTTTTAAGCCAGGCGGTGGTGGTACACACTTTTAATCCCAGCACTTAGGAGGCAGAGATAGGTGGATCTCTGTGAGTTCCCTGACAGCCGGGTCTACAGAGCAAGTTCCAGGGCAGCCAGGACTGTTACAGAGAGAAACCCTGTCTTGAAAAACAAAAACCCGATGCTTTTATGAACCACTGTGAAATACTCTGTCGTCATGATCAGTGGAGCCTTTTTTAGCTCCTGCACCGTGATAAATGCCTTCAGGATCATTTTTGTCTCTCTTGTGGTTTTTGTTTTTGAAAGGTGGTTACTTGATCAACTGCCCCCTGCTTGTACTTTGGGTCCAACATGTGGCTGCTCACTCAACTCAGATAAGACCTCATGGCCACAGAGGGATAAAAGGTTGAAAAGTCCCAAGATGGGGTCAGTGCTGAGTGTGTGCTGACACCTTGATAATGTAAATAGTTTCTTCAGTTCTCTGGTGCACCCTCCCTCCCTCCCCCCCTCTCCCCTTCTCCCCCTCTCCCCCCCTCTCGCTTTGTTTCCCAAGACAGTTTTCTGTGTAGTCCTGGCTGACCTAGAACTCATTCTGTAGACCAGGCTGGCCTGAAACTCTGGCCTCTGCCGCCCTGTACTTCCCCACCCCCACTAGGGTTAAAGACATGCTGCACCATGCCTGGCATATGCCTGGTTTCTGTCAGTTCTGAAGATCAGCAGTGTTTCTGTTTCATAGGAAAGGAAACCAAAGGTAGAGAAAATAAAGATTCTTGTTAAGGCTACAAAACTAGGGTTCAGCCACGATTTTTCTTCTTCTGAAGCCCCTGGACTCTGAGGAAATCATCTCTGAAGCCTCTAGCCCAGACAGGCTGTGTGTATGAAAGTGGTGTAAGTTTCCCCGCTGGGCACAGGCACTGAAACTCCCAGGCACCACTGTGCTCCCTGGAGCTCTCAACTTCCTCATGACTGTGTTCTTATCTCACAGGAGCAATGAAGTCTGGGTCCTTGACCTGGAGCAGTGGGCGTGGTCCAAGCCGAACATCTCTGGCCCCAGTCCTCATCCACGAGGTGGCCAGTCCCAGGTGCTAAAGAGTTTAACTATTGAGCAAGCACTGTAGTTAGTTAGTATCTTCATGGGAATGAGATGAGGTACTCTGTGCAGTAAACCAAAGAGAATTTTCTCTTTTTCTTTTCTTTTCTTTTTTCTTTTTTCTTTCTTTTTTTTTTTCTTTTTCTTTTTTTTTTTTTTTTTGGTGCTGTTTGTTCTCAGCTTCTATTGCTGTATTACTTATAGTGGCCTTAGTGGGGTTTTATTTCTTAAGAGAATTCTTCATTTTCTGTGATTAACACTCTTGTGTTAATATTTTCTTAAGTTAGAGTATGTCTGTTCAAGGGTCATCAGTTCAAAGGGCTAGCATTGATGTGGGTTGGGTAGAGTGGGCAACTGGAAAGCTCACTGGGAGCTGGGCATGCCATTTGTGTATGTCACTGAATCATGAGTCAGATGCCTGTGTCTTTGTAGGTTGATTTTAAATTTCTTCATCTTCCCAGATTGTTATAGATGATGCAACTATCCTAATCCTTGGCGGTTGTGGCGGTCCCAATGCTGTGAGTATTGCAGTGACTCTGCCTCAGCGACTGGAAACATGTTTGTCCTGCTTGTTTAGTAAGATAGAGTCCTCCTTGGGCATGCTGACTCAGAGAACACCCTCACACTTTGAGTAGATAGCTTTTGTATTTTCTGCCCTTTCCTCTGTTCTTTTTTCTGAAGAGTGGAGGGAGAGGTACTTTTGACCAGAAACATTGGTCTCTTACTCATTCCTCAATTCCTTCTAGCTCTGTTTCTTCTTTAAACTACAAAGTTTGCCAATAAAGGGGGCAGTGGGGTAGAAAACAGGTGGATAACCAAAGTCCACACGGAATTTACTTGAGAATGCAGACTGAGAAAGTTAATGGATATATTATTGCTTCCCTGTGTGTGCGCGCATGCACACACACACACCAGTTACAGTTGATGTATGGGTAACAGTTCCATGTGCCAGGACAGTCAGTGGCCATGTGTGAGTGAATGGAGGCAGGAGTCATAGATGCAGACAAAGGCAAATATGAATAGCTGAGTATTTAGGATGTCTACCCTGCAAAGCCCACACACTTTCAACCAGGTAGCACAGCTCTAAGACGATAGTTCTGTCACACAATAATAAGTCAATGTCAAACAATTGTGGGACAGCAGTTGTGTGTGTTGAAGCACATGCCCACCCTGAGTTCTGCCCTTGGGCCTTCTCTTTCAGCTGTTTAAAGATGCTTGGCTGCTGCACATGCACCCAGGTCCCTGGGCCTGGCAGCCACTCAAGGTAGAAAATGAAGACCACGGTGCCCCAGAACTGTGGTGCCATCCAGCCTGCCGGGTAAGTGGGGAATGAGTAGCCAGCAGGAAATGCCCTCAACTGAAAAACCAAAATAATTTGTTAGACTTACAGAAGTAGAAACCAGTTTGGTGTCATGTCCTCTTTTAGTGTTTCCCATGTCCATGAGCTGCTTGGTTGGAGCACATAGGTGTATATCATTTTCCTTCTAGCTTTAAGGATCTGTTTGTCTAAGAATGTCCCCAGGTCCCTCACACAGATGCCCCTCTCCCGCAGCCATGGCTGATGACAGCGCCTCACACTGTAGCAGCAATCATCCTCGTCTGCTTGCCTTTGTAGCCAAAGCCACTGTTCCTTTATCTCCACAGCTCAGGCCTACAAACAGCTGGCCTCCGTTCCCAGTGACCATGTTAGAGATAGTTGCTAGGGTGATGAGAACTGTAGGCGAGGCTGTGAGCACAGGTCCTTTGTCTTCCAGGTGGGACAGTGTGTGGTGGTCTTCAGCCAGGCTCCTAGCGGGAGAGCACCACTCAGCCCCAGTTTGAACTCTCGCCCATCACCTATCAGTGCTACTCCTCCAGCCCTGGTTCCGGAAACCCGAGAATACCGCTCCCAGTCCCCAGTGAGGAGTATGGATGAAGCTCCTTGTGTTAATGGCCGCTGGGGAACACTGAGGCCCAGGGCTCAGAGGCAGACTCCCTCGGGTTCCCGGGAAGGGAGCCTCTCCCCAGCCAGGGGAGATGGCTCTCCCATCCTCAACGGTGGAACCTTGTCTCCAGGAACAGCCGCTGTCGGGGGTGCTTCCTTAGACAGCCCTGTACAAGTGGTATCTCCAGGCACCCCATCTGCCTCTGAAGGATATGACCTAAAAATGGGACTTTCTCTAGCCCCCCGACGAGGGTCTCTGCCAGATCAGAAGGACCTGAGGTTAAGTTCCATTGATCTGAATTGGGACCTGAAGTCCACTTCCAATAGCAGTCATGTGGATGGTCCCGACAGCAGGACAGTTGCAGGGAGTGTGAGACACCCTCCAGAACAGACCAATGGTGTTCACACCCCACCACATGTGGCCAGTGCCCTTGCAGGGGCTGTATCCCCCAGTGCCCTGCGTCGGAGTTTGGAAGCCATCAAAGCGATGTCATCCAAAGGCCCCTCAGCCTCGGCCGCACTAAGTCCTCCTCTTGGGTCTTCTCCAAGCTCCCCTGGGAGTCAGAACCTGAGCAGTGGAGAAACAGTACCCATTCCCCGCCCAGGACCAGCCCAGGGAGATGGTCATTCCTTACCCCCCATTGCCCGACGCCTGGGCCACCACCCTCCACAATCCCTCAATGTTGGCAAACCCTTGTACCAGAGTATGAACTGCAAGCCCATGCAGATGTATGTGCTGGACATTAAAGACACCAAGGAGAAAGGCCGGGTCAAATGGAAAGTATTTACTAGCAGTTCTGTGGTCGGACCTCCCGAAACCAGCCTGCACACAGTGGTACAGGGCCGAGGAGAGCTTATCATATTTGGAGGGCTCATGGACAAGAAGCAGAATGTGAAGTACTATCCAAAAACAAACGCCTTGTACTTTGTGCGAGCAAAGAGATAATGTGTTCAAAGTCCTTTCCTTTTTGTGGCTTTTCATTTGGAATTTCCAGTGTACAAGCATTTGGACTGAGACTTGGGAAAACAATATGCTCCCACAAACCAAAACTCCAATTCCACGCCTAACTCACTCCAGGCTGGGGTCAAATCTCCATTAAGGAAAAGATTATATATAAATATATACAGATATATTCTATAGCCAACTCTGTTTACAAATAAAGGTGAGATCTCCACCGTCCTGGTTCAGATCAGCTGTTGCTGTCTTAGCGGAGGCTGTGCTGGCCTTTTCTACTCTGAGATAACCGGACCAGGAAGTAAGGGACAGACTAACAACAGTAACTTCCCACAAGAAGCAAGCTGAAGAGCCCTGTGATCTTTCTGTGGCCTTCTCAGACAGGACCCCAAGGAAGAGGCTTCAGACGCTGTGCTGCAGGATCAGAGTCCCTTACAGAACACAGTTCTTCCCTGTCCTGTTTAGACCACAGAGGACCTGTGACGGTTCTGAAAAAGCAGCCTGTGCCTGGTCCCTTCTGTGATCCAGAGACGTCACCCAACAAGAAATAACACTGTTACCTGTATGCTGGCGTCACGGTGAAACAATGTTTATAGAGCCGCCATCCGTCCGTCCGTCTGTCTGCCTCCTTCCTGTCCGTTATCTTTTGAGTTCTCCCTATATGTCTCAGCAAACATGCAGTGTCTGATTATGGGATTTTCTGACAATCGTGTTTGGTTGCAAGTTGCCAAAAAACATTATTTTCCTTTTAGAATTGGGTCCTCAGGGGCCTCTTTTCTGTCTGTAGGCTGCTCCCCTGTCCTTTGGTGGTTTGCTTTGGTTTGGGATGTTTTACTTTTTGTTTTGTTTTGGGCATTTGACCTTTTTTAAAAAGCATCTGTTGCTCCTGCTTCTCTTACAAAGTTCCAGTGTCTATAGAGTCTGATGCTCTCGAGCCTTCCATCGCCAGGGGCCAGTATCCACCGCAGTGTCGGGGCACACCCCTGTAATCCTCACACTCGGGCAGAGGCAGGATGATAGGGCTAGCCTGGGTCATATGAGACCCTGTCTCAACAGAACAAAGTAAAATTAAAATGCCAGTACCGTTTTTTGTTTTTTGTTTTTTTTTAAATCTCTGAAGCATCAAAAGACACCTCTTCCTCCCCCCTCCCACTCCACTCCCCCAAGGCAGGGTCTCACTATGTAGCTCACAGAGATCCTCCTGCCTCTGCCTCCCAAGTGCTTTGAGGAAAGGCATGTGCCACCAGGCCTAGCTCAGAAGATTGCTTTTTCTGTTTCTTTTATCTCCACATTACACTGGGCACACCCATCCCTATTAGTAGAATGTAGAAGTTGATCCTAAAAGGGAATCTGGCAACAGTTCCTTCCAGAAAGGGTCCCACTGTGACACACCTTCTGCTGTGCTGTTGACAAGTGGCTGGTTTGAGAACCATGTCCTTGACCTTGGAGATCCCTCATGTTGTCTTTTTCTTTTGTCCTTCAAACAGGGCTTTGGTTTGTACTTTCACTCATTTCCTAGATAAAGTACAGGCACCCAGGAGAGTGTTGATTTTGTTCAGAAGACGACACTGGAAATTACTAGTCTTTAAACCATAGCCTGGACATAGGAGATATCAAAATAGGAGTATTTTAAATGGCTGTGCAACTATGGATTTGGGTGGTTTCTCATCAGTGGTAAAGGATTTTCATTTTGCCTTTAAAACCAAAATTGAAACTACAAAAAAGTGTGTTCCCCAGCCCCTCTCTCTCCCTTTCTCTTGTCTCCCAGGCACAAGGCCACTGCTGCTGGCCCAGGTCCTGGCTCACAGCCAGCGTTCTGCCTGTCGGACAAGTGTCTCCTGCTTCATGCTCGGGCCTCTCTTCGCCATTAACTTTGCTCTGATGGTCCTGGCAGGAAAGTCTCCCTGTGGAAGCCCAGGGAAGGGCCGGCTCTCAAGGAGAGGCATGTGCTCTGGAGCTGCTCCCGGAACACCCCTGTGCCTACTTCCTGTGTCCCACCGCCCCAGCTCCCTGCCCTGTTGCTTCCTCCAGTCCTTTGGCCAAGACTGTTTGATCCTGTGGGGCCCTGACTTAGAGGCAAGGCCAGCGGATGAGCAGCCAGGCATCGCTGCCCCTGGCTGTGGTATGCTTGCACGTGGACAGTGCCTGTGGACTTGCTTTCTACTTAAACATCAATAGTCAGACACTTGGAAGTTCAGAAGCTCCACTTCGTAGTCTTTCTGTTTCCCTTGTGGCCTTCCGAAGCTGGCTGTCAGCTGGTGACTCTTCTGCTTTTCCCAAGTAGGCAGACAACAGAAACATTAACCTCTTAGAACTCCGGGTCCTGGGGCTGCCCTCACTGCCCAGAGCCAGGTGTCTACAGTCCCTCCAGAGAAAACAACGAGCCTCGCCTGCACACAGCAGGGTAGGACTTGGTGGTCCCTGAGCACTGTGGATGTGTGCTGTGGGAAAGTGACTCGGCAGTGAAGATGGTGGGCTCCTCAGCCGCGTGAGACTGGATGTGGCAGAACTTCCAGTGTCTCCACAGAGGTCAGCGTTCCCACAGCACTGTCAGTTCAGATTTAACCACAACTCCTTTTGTTGACACGATACCAATTTTGTCTTAAAATTCGCTGAGAGACATGAGACAAAATATTTTGTTTGAACCCTCAGGAGCACCTAAAGCAAATATTTATCAGTATTTAAGTATTTAAAAATACATCTTGTTTCTACTTGAAGCTTTAACCCTTTCCATTCCTGCAAGTGTGCCTTTGAGAGCCCTTGGTCATATTAACTTCAGTTATTTTGCTGGCCTCGTGTGAGCGTTCTGGGCACTGCTCTGCTCCTGCACAGAGCTTCCTGTTCATTATCCCACACCATGCAGCAGAGAGCATTCGTTTTCATTCCCCTGTCTGCCTTTCTTCCTCGATTGGGGTGAACAGGTCACAACCCCATCTCCCCCCACATTGTGGGAGCGCCAATAAGGTATAGAAACAAACGTCAACTTTGTTTAAGATAATGCTGGGGCGTGCTCTCCTCCCAGCCCTCTGTGGCTCGATTGATTTTAATGTTTGAGCTGTAGCAAGAACTGAAGCCAGGAACTGTGGAAGAGCGCCTTGGAGCTCCTTAAAATGCAGGAGAGGAGAAGAAGGGGCATGGCAGGAAGGCTCAGCTGTGAAGGACAGAAAGTCACCAACAGCGGAACAAGGGGGCCTCCTTCCTCTACCACTCTTTCTAGGTTTATTCTCTTTGCTTTTTCCCTCTTCGAAGTGAATCACTGCTTGGTCTGTCCATCTGTCTGTCCTTGTCCGCATGGTGACGGACTCTGTGTTATCTATAGTCTCACCAGCGCAGAGGACGGTGGGAAGATCTGAAGGGTCCAGGGCCAGGAAGCCTGGCCTCAGTACTTCATAAGGCATGACCTGCTGTCACCAGCAGGTGACACCACCGTCCTTGTGAATGAAAGCCAGCCTCATCGGCTCCACTGTGCTGGCTCTGCTCGCCTGCCCCCTCCTACCAACCAGGGCTCATGTCAGTGTGCACCCACCGTGCCCTGGCGAAGCTGGTGCTGTGAGTGATGTTTCCCATACAACTCAGGGGTGCCGGGTGGCTCGCCCTGATAGTCATTGTAGGCACATCACAGTGTAGGAATGAAAATGGAACCCATGGATATTTAAATCTGTCAATCTCATTTTTGTTAATGTTTTCCCCTGATGACTTTTTAGCAGTTTAACAAATAAAACAAAAATGGACTGAATTGTCTTGACTGTTTTATTAGCACAGGAAAGAAAGGGGAACGGAATCCCTGGGATGGGGGGCAGTGGGAGGAAACAAGTTGGTCAGAAGGTTGTGTTTGCTGAGAGGGACTGTTGTCCCTGTCCCCACCTGAAGGAAGGACTCAGCGCTGCAGATCTTCAATCTCACCCTGAGATAGAGACCCAAGGGAAGTGAGGAGCAATATGCAGAGGACCAGGATAGCCTTTGCATCACAGTGACCTAAGCAGAGGTGGGGCAGGACCATGCTGCCTTGGCAGCTAAGGCTAGATGCCGCTGCCCCTGTTTGCTCCTCCACCCTGGGGTGCAGCTCTTAGCTAGGGGGTAGTTGTTTCCACCCTATGGGATCAGGAGGGTATACTGCAGGTGTAGAGGAGCACACCAGCATTGTGCCTGGCATATGGTAAGTTGTCATCCACGGAGACTCCTGCAGGCCCAGCCCAGTACTCCGCAGCCAGGTGACCTGTAGATGACCAGGAAGAGAGACAGGGCAGACTCACCCAGGTCACTACCTTGAGCCTATGCCTTTACCTTCTGGGAACCTGAGAAAGGTCCCTAAAAGCAGTGGGCCTGGAGCACCCATGGGTCTGGCAAGATAAGGGCACCACCTCCAAACCTAGCAGGCTGGCCACGTGACCGGGGCTTCCCCTTGCTGCTTCTCTTCCCTCCACCCCAGAGGACAGCATCTCTTACCTGCATTGGCCCTTCTACAGTATTGCCAGGGGATGAGTGTGTGTGTGTGGGGGGGGGATTTCACCATTGCTGGGAGTGCTTGCATGGAGACTGATGAATTGCTGAGGAGGAAGTGACAGCTGGTTGGTTCATGCATCAGGTCAGGAATGAGCTCTTCATTCCCCTTTTGATTCTTGAAACAGCTTGGCTCTTTGGACTCAGAAGGACTTAGGAGAGGGGTTATAATGCAGGCTTTGAACCCAGATAGACTTGGAACCAGAGATGAGCTAGGACAAGCCTCACTTTGAACCTCAAGCTTTGTCAGTAAAGCGACAGTGTTGGGAAGCCATCCTCTAGCAATTGAGCTGGAACCAGGCAAGGCTTAAGCTTTTGAATGGATGTGATTTCCCAACTGGCCACTTGGGGGAGCGCTAGGAAAGGCTTTGCTGCTAGGAAAGGCTTTGCATCTGTGTGTGCTCTGTCCAACGCAGCAGGGACAGGGACAAGATGGCTTGCCCATTGTTCCTCTTTCAGAACCCTGGTTGGCCCTCCCTGACTAGCCTGCCTCAACTTCAGAGTGCCACCCCCAGGCTAACCCTTGCAGGCCCAGCACAGCCTGCCCCAGTGTTCTCTGTCCCAGCCCCCAGCTGTGGGAAACTTGGTATCTCTCTGAAGCGGGGCTCTGAGATGCAGATGCTGTCGATATACACAAAGCCAGGCTGATGCTTAAGACCTAGAAGTCCTAGCATCATCTTACCTGCCTACCCCCTGCAGGAGAAAAAGAAGGCTGCTGCAAACAAGGGCGGCATGAGCTGTTGCCTGTGGAAAGGGTGGCACTGACCCTCACCCCCAGGCAATGGGACCCCCAAACAGTGGCTACACTGGAAAGTCCCACCCCGGCATGAGTAATGTACTCCCCCAAACTGTGGAGATAACATCTACCCTTTTGTTAATTTTCCTCCTATATACTGTACTTCCTGAGACCACATGCGGTTGGGGCACAATTACAATTGGGTGGGGGTGCAGGAGGGAGCGGCTGGGACCTAGGGTGAAGGTCAGACGTCACTCACCCCTCCTGTGAGGGACTATCAGCAGGCCCGTCTTTTCTATACTCATGGGTACCCTGCTTAGGCTAGTCATGGCTGTCACTATTGGCAGCCTGTTCCAGGACAATGTGATGGCCACAGTTCATCCTCTCCGGTGTGGCAGGAACGATCCCAACCTGAATCGCCAATAGGAGGAGAAAATCAGAGACGAGACCAGCACCGAAGGGCTCAGTGTATAGAGTTTCCCTGGAGCAAACTCTTTGAGAGATGGCCTCTGAGTGGACCATCATGCTTCCCTGGCATTTGAATAGGCTTCCTCCAACGCTGAACATGAGCCCCAAGGCTGGGGGAGCAGGAGATTTAAAAAAGAGGCTGGGCACTTGAGAGACAGAGGCAAGTGGATCTCTGAGTTCTAGACCAGCCTGATTTACATAGTTCCAGGACAGTCAGGCCTATGTAGGGAGACCATGTCTCAAAAGAAAGCAACAATAACAGTGGGGGGGGGGGAGAAATAGCTGAACTAGAGTTTACCTGGAAATTACTGATTCAGGGATGAATTAAAATGAGACAAGAGGTCAGGCAGTAGTGACGCACATCTTTAATCCCAGTACTCAGGAGGCAGAGGGCAGATGGATCTCTGTGAGTTCAAGGCCAGCCTGGTCTACAAAGTGAGTTCCAGGACAGCCAGGGCTATACAGAAAAACCCTGTCTCAAAAAACGGGGGGGGGGGGGGGAGGCTATTTTATTCTGATATCTCTCTGTGTGTGTGTGTGTGTGTGTCTGTGTCTGTGTGTGTCTGTGTCTGTGTGTGTACCTTCATAGATGAACATGTGCCACAGTCTAAAGATAACTTGTGGGGGTAGGTTCTCTCCATCTATCATGTGGGTCCCAGGAGTTCCCCCTTCCACTATGTGGGCCCCAGGGATCACAGGTCAGCAAGCTTGGCAGCAAGTGCTCCTACCTGCAAAGCCATGTAGCCTAACTGATCCCAGGAGGCTACAGGAGAGACAAGTTTCTTCTGAGAGCTGCCTGGAGAAGCTGGTCATGGGAAGATTTTCTTGAAGAGCGAGCAGGGCATCAGGAGCAAATGCCTAGGGTGGTGTGAAGTCCACACACTGACGGAGGAAAGGCAGTGTGGCTCGCACATCTACGTGAGGGGAGGGTGGGCTGGTGGCCTACAGGCTGCGGTGAGGGAGCAGAGTGGGGTGGTCTAGATGCAGAGAGGTACCACTCACTGCACAGGGGTACGCACCCAGGCGGAGCGTGCCAAGAGTGGCCACCTCTGTTTCCAGCTCCCTGGCACTGGGGCCCCCAGCTCTCCTATCAGTGCTTGCCACTTCTCAGCCTCTTGGAGGTTTTCCTCAGCCCAAACTTGGTGCTGTTATGGCTGGGTGGCAGCCAGGTTCCTGCTCTGCCTGGATGGCTGGCGGTGCCCAAGTGGCCAGACCACTCACATCCTACACCCCACTGGCTGTTGTCACCTCCATGGTGTCCGCCTGGCCCTCTTTCGGGTACTCTTCCTCTGATACTCTGGTCTGCACATCCTTTCCCTCTCAGGGGAACCACTATCCATCCAGTTGGAGAGACATCATGATGTGGCTGGTACCGTTGACTGGGCAGGTTGTTCTTTCAGCTTGGAGAGTGACCTGAAGGAGGCTGGTGGGCCATGTAGGAGGCCAAGCAAGCAAGAGTCCAGTGAAGACTTGTATATATATATATTTAAAGATTTATTTATTATGTACACAGAAGAGGGCGCCAGATCTCATTACAGACGGTTGTGAGCCACCATGTGGTTGCTGGGAATTGAACTCAGGTCCTCTGGAAGAGCAGCCAGTGCTCTTAACCTCTGAGCCATCTCTCCAGCCCCAGACTTGCATATTGATGAGCACACCTTGAGCCAAAGAGAGGAGAGTGGCTGCTACTCCAGGCGCACTGTAGAGGGTTTGAGGCTATGTCCCTAGCTGCCCCACCCTCAGAATACTCAGGCAGGGCTGTCCATTGCTTGCTTTTAACCTCACCCCACCCAACTTAGGTCTCGGTGTGCCTGCCCACCTAGAGCTCCTATCTACTCCAGGCGGGTGATATGTAACTGCCTTGAGGACTCCTGCCCCACCCTGCCCCCCGTGACCTTGTGGTGCCCTTGTCCCGAGGTGCTCAATGAATGTGTGCAGGGACATCAAACTGTGGAGAAGGGAGTGGATGCACTAGAAGGATCCTTAGGGAGATGGCTCGCCTGCTTCTCCTTCAGTTTAAAGAGAGAAACAACTTCCTAAAGCTGGGGGGAGGGGCGAGGGCAGTGCCGAGTGAGAGGTTAGGAAACACAGCAGAGTGGAACCCAGCCCACTGAGAGAGTCCGCCAGTTCCTGAAGCACAGCTCCGAACTTGTCATCCCCAGCCCCTGGGTTGGCTGGCCCCCTGTCCCCAGCAGCAGTGTTTATTTAGTTAAGGTCTTGGGCCCTGCTGCAGACTGACTTGTGTCTCTACGATATGTTGAGGCCATGCTCTAATAAGGCTATATTTGGAGATGGATCCTTTAGGAAGGGAGTTAAGATTAAAACAGGTCAAAATGGTGGGGCCCTAATCCAACCAGATAGTGCCCTCGCACAGTGTACCGGTCAATGCTCTTTAGTCCCAGCACTCATGACAGCAGAGGCAGGCATCTCTGTGAGTCCGAGGCTAGCCTGGTCCACATAGCAAGCTCCAGGCTAGCCAAGGCTGCAGAGCGAGGCCCTGCATCAAAATAAAACAAAAAACAAGAAAGAGTGAGAGCAGCAGAAGCCGGTGTGGCGGTGCACACTTGGTTTTTTGGGTTTTGGTGGTGGTTGTTTTGGTTTTTTGTTTGTTTTGGTTTTTTGTTTGTTTGTTTGTTTTTTGAGGCAGGATTTCAATGTGTAGCCCTGTCTGTCCTGAAATTCACGCTATAGACCAGGCTGGCCTCGAACTCTCAGAGATCCACCTGGCTCTGTCTCCCGAGTGCTGGGACTAAAGGCGTGGACCACCACTGCCCAATTGGTAGTGCATACTTGTAATCCCAGCACACAAGAGGCTGAGACAAGAAGATCAGGAGTTCACCAGGCCAACCTGGACTACATATTGAGAGCTCACCTCCATAAAGGAAGAAAAGAATAGCAGGGTATTGAGCAAAGAAGAGGCCATGTCCAAATGTGGAGAAGGCGAGGGCACCAGAAACCAGCCCTGCAAGTCAGGTAGGAGATGCAGCCTTGGGCTGTGCGGAAATTCTTCTCTGTGGTCTGAGCCCCCAGTCTATGGCACTAGCTGAGCAGCACAGTGCATATGTTAAATGTACAGACACAAATCTCCTTCCAGGCCCTGAGGCAGAATCTCTCGGCGCTCGCAGGCTCTGTGTTCCCTGGTGAAGCTGGGTCATCAAGTATCTTTCCCTGCGCTCAGGCAAAGCAGTGAATACTAACCTCCTCACCTCTGCCAGCAGCTCCTCTAACCACCAACCTCAGTGCCCAGGATGACGGATGATGACGTCTAACCAGCAACCAGCTCCCCCACCCCCAGGGTAACACCAGCTCCCTCTGCCAGGGTGCTGCATTTCCTCATCCCCTCATGGAGCCTCCCACAAGCCAGACCTGGGCAAGGTTGCCTGTGAAGTCTAGAAGCCCGAAGACAATTCAGATCTGAGCACCCCTGGCCTGTGGAGAGAGCTGTGCACAGCTATGGATAACCCTGACTGGGCAGATCCCTAAGCACTGTAGAAGGGACCCAGGAGCATGAGCAATGGATTCCAGCTGCAGAGTCCTGTATAAATGGTTTCCTCTGGTACTTCTGCCTCGATGCCTTGTAAGCCTGTGAGGGAAACGCCCTCTCTCGCACCCTCCTCCCTTCCCTACCCAATGAGACGCAAACCCAAAGTCTGCCTCTTGAGGGTTTGCAGCCCTCTTCCTAGCCTCACCAGCCCCTCCTAAGTGCTAGGGTGAAGCGCTGAATACCCAAAACCCAATCTGCCTGAATAGATACATGTGTTTTTAGAGTCAGGTAACCCAGGCCTCTGAGTCTGTTTTTCCACTGACTAGCTGTGTGGCGGGTGTAACCTCAGACAAGTCATGTCATTCCTCTGAGTTTCTTCATCTGTGATAGAAAAGACATAACGCTGTTTATATGGAGATGAATGTCCATAGACTCCAGTGCAGCAGCCTCCACAAAGCCCGCTTAACTCATTCATAGCAAGGCAGTGGCTGGCCCTCCTTGAAGTCACTGTGCAAGATGCCGGTATAGACTAAACGTACTAGACGCCTGCCTCTCAGGGGTGGCCCCTACGTCCTGTCCAGCCCACAGGCATTTACTGAACAGCCGACTTCTGGGGTGCTCACAGGCCCAGGCTGGGGCATCCAGTCCCGGGACAAGACTGTGGCTCCCCCTGGCTCCCCCAGCACCACTTGATGCTGAGCACACAGTTGGGGCTTGGTCTCTGTTGAATGAAAGGGATGAATAAATCAATTAGTAACAGTGACTCTTTATTCAGACCTCTTACAAAGTCCCTTGACTTCTCAATCCAGAGGTGTCTGATGCTGGACCTGCTGAGCAGGATTGATGGGGCCGTGACATTAATAACATCAACATAATAACTAAATCTGCTGAGCTGTGCTGCCCAGACACTGTTGTAAAGAACGGTATGTGGGGGAGGCGGGAGGCGTGGTGGTGCACACCTTTAATCCCAGCACTAGAGAGACAGGAGCAGGAGGATCTCTATGAGTTCGAGGCCAGTCTTGTCTGCATAGGAAGTTCCAGCCCAGCCAGGGATACATAGTGAGACAGTCTTTTTTAAAAAAAAAAAAAAAAAAAAAAAAAAATGAAGAGGAAACCGAGGTACAGCAAACTGAGGAAGCCTCCTTCCTGGGGAAGATGATCACTTTTGAGAGGAAAATCTGAGCCCAAACTGGTAAAGCCAAAGACATCCAGCTGAGGGAAGGAACTGCAGACCTTGCAGAACCCACAGAGACCGGCCTGAATTCAGGAGCCCTTCCTCCCCCTGCGTCGCCATGGCAACATTCTGCACATGCGCCTCACGGCTGCGTCTAGGCCTGGCGGAAGCAGGCTCTGCGGGCAGGGCAAGAACACAGGGCGGGCTTTTAAAGGGATAATCCTTCCTCCTGCTAGCCTGCTTGCACGGACTGTGAAGGTTGGTGGTCCCGGGAGTCAAGAGTCTAGGAGGCAGAGGTGAAACGTGGCTGGGAAGGCGATAAGGCAGAAGAGGATTGCGGAAATACCTTCCCAGGACAAGGATGGGCTATTTCCCCAGAGAGCGATGTGGGGGTGTGGGGCTATGGAAATGCACCTTCGGGTGGGGAGCCAGACTCCAAGGGAGAGCCAGAGGGAGATTAAGAGGAACCACGGGGCCAGCTTGGAATAATGGTTACCCCTCTCTCCACTTCTACTCCCAGTATTCTGCTACATCCTAAACTCAACCTACAGCTTCAACCATGGCCAGACCTCCCGTGCACGGTTCGGTGATTGTCCCAGACTGGCATGAGACCGTCGAGGGCAAGGAGTACTTAGCCTGCATCCTGCGCAAGAATCGCCGGCGGGAATTTGGTAAGTGCCTCCCCTGAACACACCCCACATGCCACACGTGCACTCTTGACACTGCCTGGAGTGGCAGAAACAGGACAGTGTGACCTGCCCCACAGCAGTCCTCACCATCGAGGTCCCCAGGATGCCATCTCTCTAGGGCCCCCTCCCCCAAATCTCCTTAGAACTAATTCCACCAACAGAGCCAGGAACATGGAAACAGCCCATCCCTGCCAACAGCAACGGTCACCAGAGACGCTGTTGCCTGAGCCCTCCTCACCTGGGGCCACGCCCTCTGCGGGGCCACGCCCTCTGCGGGGCCACGCCCTCTGCGGGGCGCTTTGCACCGTGGTCCCCTGTGCAGTCTTTTTTTAGACAGGGTTTCACTATGTAGCCGGAACTCTTTATGTACACCAGGCAGGCCTTGAACTCACAGAGATCCACCTGCCTCTGTCTTTCAAGTGCTGGATTAAAGGCCTACACCACCATTCAACTTTCTTCTTCCTTTCTTCTCTTTCTTTCTTCTCTTTCTTTCTTTCTTTCTTTCTTTCTTTCTTTCTTTCTTTCTTTCTTTCTTCTTTCCTTCCTTCCTTCCCTCCTTCCCTCCCTCCCTCCCTCCCTCTCTTTCTTTCTTTCTTTCTTGGGGGGGTGGGGGGTGGGTTTTTGGGTTTTGTTTGTTTGCTTATTTTGAGACAGGGCTTCTTTATGTATCCCCTGGTTGTCCTGGAACTCGCTCTGTAGACCAGGTTGGCCTCATACTGAGAGATCCACCTGGCTCTGCCTCCTGGGTGCTGGGACTAAAGGTGTGCGCCACCAGGCCGGGTCTATTCAACATTTTTAACAGCACATTTAAGAGACTTGTTTAGGGTCACACCCTAATAAGCAAAGGAG
Organism: Peromyscus leucopus; assembly: GCF_004664715.2. Taxonomy (NCBI): domain Eukaryota; kingdom Metazoa; phylum Chordata; class Mammalia; order Rodentia; family Cricetidae; genus Peromyscus; species Peromyscus leucopus. Next base: position 142,337,264 of record NC_051064.1, read on the forward strand.
ACCCCTTCAGTGTCTTGCTGTCTAAGGTCAGACATTGGTGTGCCCAGGATTAAGCCAGATTACCCAAGCAAGGACAAGAGGCATGGCATCTGCTTTTAGAGTCCAGCACCATCAGACTTCAGACCAAAGCTACTGGAGAGGCTGAGGCAGGAGGATCACAAATTCAGGACTTGCCTGGGCAACACAGCACGATTCTGTCTCGTGGGGGTTGGGGTATATGGTAGAGCTCAATGGTAGAGCTGTCACCTCGCATGCTGGGGCTGTTCGGTCCCTGGCACCACCAAGAAGACAAGAACAAAGACAGCTCAGACTTCAAATCATCAGACTACAAAATAGCACCATTTTGACTTATTTTTATGTGCAAGTTTTTTATTATTAAATATTCTTTATGTGTATGGGTGTTTACCTGGTGTAGGTATGTGCCCCACATGCATTCAGTGCCTCAGAGGTTAGAAGAGGAGGACAGATCCCCTGAGGCTGGAGTTACAGATGGTTGTGAACTACCATGTGGGTGCTGGGAATGGAGTTCCTGTCCTCTGGAAGGGCAACTGGTGCTCTTAACCACTGGGCCATCTCTCCAACCCCTGTGTGCAAGCTTTAAGAACTCATAAAGCTTGGCCGGGCGTTGGTGGCACACGCCTTTAATCCCAGCACTCGGGAGGCAGAGGCAGGCGGATCTCTGTGAGTTCGAGGCCAGCCTGGGCTACCAAGTGAGCTCCAGGAAAGGCGCAAAGCTACACAGAGAAACCCTGTCTCAAAAAACCAAAAATAAAAAAAGAATTACAGCATTTATTACCTTAGTTAAAAAAAAAAAAAAAAGAACTCATAAAGCTCTCAATGAATTGGATTTATTTCTAGTAACTGTAAACACTTTTGCTTATATTTCCCTGTTAAAGAAGAAATTGTAAAACACTATGTTTTTGTGTTTGAGAAATCCAGATTGAATAGTAACAGTATCATAAAAAAAATATTTCAAAGCCAGGCACAAGCCTTCAATCCCAGCATTCGGGAAGCAGAGGCAGGCAGATCTCTATGAGTTTGAGGCCAGCCTCATCAACAAAGCAAGTTCCAGGACAGCCAGGGCTACACAGAGAAACCCTGTCTCAGGGAAAAAAAAAAAAAAAAGTATTAGGCTAGAGATGGCTCAGCAATTAAGAGCACTGGCTGCTCTACTCAAGAACCCAGGTTTCATTCCCTGGTGGTTCACAACTGTCTGTAACTCCAGTCGTAGGGAATCCAACACCTACTTCTGGCCTCTGCAGGCACCGGCACACAGAGGATATACAGATATACATGCAAGCAAAACACCCAGTGCTTTGTCTGTGTTTACAGCAAAGTGTGCCCAGAGGAGTTTATGTCATCCAGGCCCCCAGCAAAGATCTAGAGCAGTTGACAGTTTGAACAGATCAACCATGAGATCCTAGGCCATCTCTGTATATTCTTGGCCTCTGTAGAGCTGAGCTGAAGGCTGGGACCAGGCTGGCTAGTTAGCTTAGATATAGGGTATCTCTCCCAGGGTCTGAGCAAGAGCAGAATTAACTCCCCTGGCTCCCTCCTTGCCACAGGGTTGCTTGAACGGCCAGTGCTACCCCCTTCAGTGGCCATCGATACTGCCAGCTACAAGATCTTTGTGTCCGGGAAGAGTGGTGTGGGCAAGACCGCACTGGTGGCGAAGCTGGCCGGCCTGGAAGTACCTGTAGTGCACCACGAGACCACTGGTGAGTGGATCTAACCCTCAGCCTATCCCTGGTGGCCTTCCATGAGATGGAGGCGAGAACCTGGCCCCAGACCGCATTAGCCGGGGTTTATACATAATTATGCAATTCCTCTGTGACCTTGGGAAGTCATGTTGTTTGGATTGGTACTAGAGACAATGGTAGCTCCCTGTCTCGTGTCTAGTTAGTATAAAGGTAGATGCTTAAGACAGGCCCGTCCCCCCGTTATGTTTCTTTCTGATCCATCATATGTCCTGGAACCTTTGAGGTCTTCCTATATAAGCAGTGAGACCTCTTTCTTGTGGCGTGGGTCAACTTGGCATGGTCTATCAACAGCAAAGCAACACTGTTCCCTCCTGATCTGAGGATTCTCCCAGGTCAGAGACCATGCCTTCCATGTCAGATGATGTACAGGATGGAGATGTAGCTCTTCTTCATACCTCTCCCAACCCCCCCCCCCATCCCACTTCTGAATGGCTGATCCCGATTCTCCTCAGGTATTCAGACCACTGTGGTGTTTTGGCCAGCCAAGCTAAGGGCCAGCGACCGTGTGGTCATGTTCCGCTTCGAGTTCTGGGACTGTGGGGAGTCCGCCCTCAAGAAATTTGATCACATGCTGCCGGTAAGCTGGGCAGGTGGGTCTGGGCGGGCTGTGGGTGGAGGCTATCAGAGACCCACCCCATCCACAGGAGCCTGACTTGAACATTAGTTACCTGAGGGTGGTGTCCTAAGCCTCAGGGCTCTGACTGGCATTGGGGACTGTGTCCCAGCCACTCTCTGCTCTGGGTCTCAGTTTCTCAGTCGGTGGAAGGAAGGGATGCTACTGATCCTTCTTGTAGTTCCATGGGTTTACGTGGTCACGTGTCTGTGTGCCACAAGCCAGCCTCTTGGTCCTCAGGCTTGCAAAGAGAACGCAGATGCCTTCCTGTTCCTCTTTTCTTTCACTGACCGCGCCTCCTTCGAAGACCTTCCTGGGCAGTTGACCCGCGTAGCCAGCGAAGCTCCTGGGGTCGTTAAGATGGTTATTGGCTCCAAGTATCCTTTGAGTAGCCCCTAGGATGCACTCCTGGTGAGATACCTGTCACCCTGTGAGGTCCAACCCATAGGTTTTCCTTAAAGGGTGTCCAGGACCTACACTAGCCCCTGGGTGTGGCCTCTAGAGAGGAGGCCAAGGCTGGGTCTGATGGAGTGGTGAGCAGAGCCTCTTGGCTAGGAGCCTTAACCCTCCCCCAGGTTTGACCAGTACATGCACACAGACGTGCCAGAGCGAGACCTCACGGCCTTCCGGCAAGCCTGGGAACTGCCCTTGTTACGGGTGAAGAGTGTTCCAGGGCGGCGGCTGGCAGATGGGCGTACACTGGACGGGCGGGCTGGGCTGGCTGACACTGCTCATGTGCTCAATGGCCTTGCAGAACAGCTGTGGCACCAGGACCAGGTGGCAGCCGGCCTGCTCCCCAGCTCCCCAGAGAACGCTCCTGGCTGAAGGGTAATGGCATCCTGAGTAGGGACAGCGACTGATGATCCCCACTCCCATATCTTGAGTGACCCAGGACAGATGGTGGGACCTAGGGCCCAAGGGTGATGCAAGAACACAGTCCTCAGGACTGGCTGGGGAGGGCCCTCACCTGGCGGTAAGATGGGGGACACAAGGCTCCAGAGCCGAAAGGTCTCCCAGCCCCCCTGCCCTTCACCCTTCTGCAGCATCCATGGTGGTGGTGGGAGCACCTCAGAAGGACCCTGGACCTCTCTTGACTTCGACCAGGAGCATTACTGTTTGAAGTAACACCATTTGCTCCAACAGATAAACTCTTGAGATCTCAGTGGCTGAACTCTGTAGGACTGGATTTTGCTCCCTGTACTTACTCAGATGCATGTTCCCAGTTTATTAGCATCCCATCAGCAGACCTGGAATAAGTGCATGGCTACCAGAGGTTTCTGTGGACACACTGCATTAACCAGCACCCAGTCCCATGGAACTAAAAGGGAGCCTGAGAGAAGTGGTCTACCTGCATATTCATAGCCCTTCTCTCTGGTGACTCTTGACCTTGACTACTATGAAGCTATAAATAAACTGGCCTTCAGACCAGGGTTTTCCTAGGAGTTGGAAAACATCACTGGGCAGGGCCAACGACCCTCCCCTACTGCATAGGGGATAGCATAGGAGGCAGCCTGAGCTAGCTCTCCTGTATGGGAGGAGGGTGAGCGGAAGCAAGGGCACAGTGAAACCACTGATCGAGACCATGGGTAGAAAGAAAGGTTTACTGGGATCAGAATGCCAAGGCTATTGTTGCTGGAGGGCTTCTCTCCAGGTTCCCCAAGCCCCGCAGTCCCACAATCCACTTATAAAATAATCACTCAGACACTTATATCACTTATAAACTGTATGGCCATGGCAGGCTTCTTGCTAACTGTTCTTTTATCTTAAATTAACCCATTTTTATAAATCTATACCTTGCCACGTGGCTGGTGGCTTACCAGAGTCTTTACATGCTGCTTGTCCTGGCGGTGGCTGCAGTGTCTCCCCCCTCAGCCTTCTGCTTCCCAGACTTCTCCTCTCTCCTTGTCCTACCTACTTCCTGCCTGGCAACCTACTTCCTGCCTGGTCACTGGCCATCAGTGTTTTATTTATATAGAGCAATATCCACAGCAGCTATCTCTTAGTGGAGGGAGCAGGCAGAGAAAGTAGCAAAATGTTGGAAAAGCAAGCAGATTTTATATGACAACAGAGTAGGATTTTTGAGCTGATACAGGCTGTTCAGATTAATTGGGAACTAGATGCCCAAAGTAGTTGACCTTTGGGGCAAATTAAGGGAGGTCCTAGTTAGCAGAAACCCAATTTAGGGGATTCCTGAGGAATCCCAAATTTAAGTGTCTGTTTACCCAGTCATAGTCCTTCTGTTTAGGACACTGTCACCAGCACTGCCATTTTGGCAGGCTGCTTTAGACAAAGCAGCGAGCAGATTCAGCTTTGTGTCATCCAAGCTCCCTCAGTCACAGACACCAAATGGAGGCTGGTGTGGCGGATTTTAGTAGCTTTTGTTTGGTTGTTTTTGGAGACAAGTTTTCTCTGGCTGTCCTGGAACTCCCTCTGTAGACCAGACTGGCCTCAAACTCAGGGGTTCGCCTGCCTCTGCCTCCCCAGTGCTGGGATTAAAGATGTGTGCCACCGCGGCCCGACTGATTTTAGTAACTTTTATATTAGTATAACAAAGTGACAGAAGCAGCTCGGTCAAGGAAGGATTTGTCTGGAGGCAGAGGCATGTGGACCTCTGGGAGTTCAAGGCTAGCCTTATCTACGTAGTGAGTTCCAGGACAGCCAGAGCTACATAGTGGGACCATGTCTCAAATAAACAAACAAACAAAAACCCAGAGTTCAGCTTCTAATGCAAAGGTTCACAATGTCCCAAACAGCGCGTCTGTTTAGGAGGTGTTCAGACAGCTGGGCCTGTGAGGGACAGTGCAGACCTTCTGTGACTTGTCCCCATAGCCTCTCTCCTACTGAAAAGCTGCATTTTGTCTAGTTTCAAGAGACCCTGCAGTCCAAACAGTCCCAGAATAAGTCATGTACATCTAACTTACAATGACATCGAGTCAGCAATTCCATTCCAAAAGAAGGATGGAGGAGAGAGGCAGAGTTGAAGCCCAGCATGGCAAATGTTAGCCCCAAGGCTCCAGGTCCTTTGTCAGGTGCCATGGGAGCCCCTCTGAGCTTGCCCAGCTCTGCCTCCATTTTACAGCACTCCCTCAGAACCTCTCTCGGGTTTCCCTCCATTTGGTAACTACAGCTTTCTTCTGAGATGTCCCGTGTTCCTGAAATTTCCTGAGGTCCCCTGGAAGACAAAGGTGGTGATCAGACCCCAGGTGGGATCAGGGCTGAGCTGGACTTAGAAGGAATAGCCGGGGAAAAGGAGCCATTGGCCCCTCACAGCTTGGGCCTCTGGGCTTTGGAGCTCTAGAGAGCTCCGGTAGCCGGTAGGCGGTGGGGCTGTCTTCCCTTGGACTGGGAGGGTGCAGATGTGTGTGCAGCCAGGTCCAGCCCCACTGTTTCTCCCAGACCCGGGACTCCCTAGCTCCCTTCTCTTGCCTCCTCACATCCTACAGATACAATGAGGCCGAAGCCCAAAGAGGAACAGGCAGCCGAGGTTTCAGAGATGCAAACAACCCTTGCGCAGATGGGTCAGGCTGCTCACTAGCTTCCCTTGCCCATCTTTTTATTTTTATTTTATATATAATTTTATTTATTTTTTTTTTTTTTTTTGGTTTTTCGAGACAGAGTTTCTCTGTGTAGCTTTGCGCCTTTCCTGGAACTCACTCTGTAGCCCAGACTGGCCTCGAACTCACAGAGATCCGCCTGCCTCTGCCTCCTGAGTGCTGGGATTAAAGGCGTGTGTCACCACCACCCGGCTCCCTTGCCCATCTTGCAGGAGGGGAGATACCTTGCTGGGGGCTCCCTCCCTCCTTCCCCTTCCCTCCCCACCCCTGCTCTCTTCCTCCTTTTCTTCCTCTGCCCCTGCTCCTTCCCTCTCCTGTCTTCACCCCCTCCTTGGCCAAGCTGAGCCACTAGTCAGGTTCTTGCCAGTTGAGCAGCCTGGCCTTAGGATGTCAGGGAACATCCACAGCAAGGTACTGGGATACAGGACCGGATCCCGCAGAGGCTGCTGGGTAGGCCACAGGAGACCATGGCTGAGTCCTGGGACGCGATGGTGGTGGCTGAGTTTTCTGTCCAGGCCCCAGACCTTACTCCCTGGCCAGGCTGTGCCTGTCCTAACATTCCCATGCTGGGTGCAGACTAGGGGGAGAGGGGAGTGTGCAGAGTTAGGGGCGGGGACTAAGGGTCGGGCAAGTCAACAGAGGACTAAACTGGGGGGGGGGTGAGATAAAGGATGGGGGCTGGGATGTCAGGGGAGTGAGTGCTCCACTCCTAGACAAAAGTACAGGAGAGAGACTGAGGCTTACTTAAGGGGTGGTCCAGTAGGAAGAGGAGGGAGACTGAGTGGCACTGGGTATTTCAGTGGTCACCACGTGCTCAACTGACTTGCTGTCCAGGAGAGGTGACACTCCACCCAGCTTCAACCCTCCCAACACCAAGATAGGGTGCAATAGTGCGGACTGTTGCTCAGGTCTGGTTTTGTCTTAGAATCTCTTCTGTTCGTTGACAATGCCGTAGACGCATACAACGTATCTTGATCTTACCTGTCCCTGACTCCCCAACACATCCCTGACTCCCCAACACATCCCCATCTCATCTTCATGTCTTTTCTTTCTTGTAACCCACTGAGTCCAATCAGTGATGCCTGCTGGGATGTTCACTGATTTCATTGGCTTGAGCTAGTGCAGGTAACCATAGTTACCGTGAGTCCCTGAGTGCCACAGCCAAGCCATGCCCAGAAGTCAGAATTTCACAGCCCTCCTCTCATCCTTCAGCTCCTACTGGCCCCACCCCGCTTCTGTGTTGTTCCGCGAGGCTGGGGCTGGGCACGGGCTCTGTGTATGTGTCCTGTTCAGTCCCAAGCATCCAGCCATCACTTGCTCTCTTGTCATTTGATTAGCTGTGCATCTCTGCACTAACCGCTACCCACTGCAGAAGGCTGGGAGCAGCGCCAGTCTGTGGGCATAAACACATGTTTCGAAGGAAGTGCCACAACATGTCCACTTAACAAAACAACCGTTTAAGGCTCCCCACCAGAGCCTCTGACCTCCAGAGCCTTTGAGGTCACGGTACCAGACATGAATCCCTCCCTCCTCCTCTGGAGCAGACCTCAAACCCAGTCAGAAAGTGGCTGGTTACCTGGTTACTCCAAAATGTTCACGCCACTGTTGTACCAGTGCAGAGGCCATTCTTACGATGGAGGTGACTCTGAGGCTGAGAGCATGAGGGGAGTTAGAAGGGGCTCAAGTCTGCCAGGGGACCTTCCTTCTTCTGTCTTTAGCAGTGACAGTGAGTACAGGAAGGGGTGGCCCAGCTGGGCTGCTCGAGCAGCTCCTGGCTCCTGCAGATCTGCCTTCTCTGGTCACCCATCCCTTCACACCTCTTCCGCCTGAGGCAACGATGACCTGCAGACAAAACCCCAGTGATGACCGGGTCTCTGGGTACCGTAGGGGCACTCGTGCATGTCCCATCCCCCAGTGGCAGCATTTTCTTCCGGGTGAGAGGCCTTCACCCCACCAAGGAGGCGGGAGTAGCCAGGGACCATCTCCCTTGAGCCGCCTCTCTCCCTAAGAATGCTGAACACCTCCTTTCCCACTTCTTGGAGTGGTTAGTCCTGGGGGGCCTGGTCACCCTTGACCCCCAGCTTCCCAGGAGCACAGCCGAGTGATGCCATCCTGACCTTGCCATGGGGACTGCTGTTCTGCTAGGCACTGAGCCTACGGTCATGCTGCAGGTAGAGGAGCAGTGGAGTCACCTCAGGGATGGAGCCCCTCCAGGTGGCTCAGCAGTTAAGAGCACTCATTGCTCTACCAAAGGACTCAGGTTTGGTCCCAGCATCCACATGGTGGCTCACAAGGGTCTGTAACTCCAGTTCCACGGGATCCAGCATCCTTTTCTGGCTTCCTCGGGTACCAGGAACATATGAGGTACACAACTGTATATAACTCGAATTCAAGGGGATTTGGTTTCTAAGGACACCAGGCACACACATGGTATACAGACATACATGCAGCCCAAATACTGTATACATAAAATAATAATAAAATTATTTAAAAAAAAAAAAAACTATAGTTGTATCCTGTTCATGACCTAGCTATGTATGCTCATATGGGTCACACTTGATGATCCATCCACACCCCTCTCAGCAACCTGCAAGTCCCTGTTCCATCTGGCCTTGACCGGTTCTCCCTGACTGGCACTACTGGATCCGTGAGTAGACACATTCACTTACCCCCCAGTGCCTTGGTGCTGTTTTCTGCTGGGGTTCTCTCCACTCAGATTTGATGTTGATTTAGGCGTCAGCATTAACACCACCTTCCTTCCTAAGGGCTTCCTTGACCCATGTGATCCCTAGAGGCCCTGTCCCTTGAGCCTCGTCACAACATGTAACACTCTAGTGTGTTGTCTGTCTTCTGCCACTAGAATGAACTCCCTGAGAGCAGAGACCTGGTGTGTCATGCCAACTGCTTTACCGACGGTGCCCAAAATAGTCTTTAGCATGAAGAAGGTTCTTAGTAAGTGGTTGTTGAATGAATCCATGAATCTAGCACTCTGTCTATCCAGCCAGCTGTCACTAGTCCATTCCATGGTTAGTGTTTTCAGAAAGCAAAACCCACTATTTTAACAGGGAATTTCATATAAGGTTTGGATAAATTGGCGCAGGAAAACTGAAAAAGCAGAAAGGGAATTGAAGTAACAATGTCAATGTTAGTGGTTCCCTCTGGAGCCACAGCATACAGCTCACATGGCTTTCCACAGTAGCCTGTCCTTGCACACTGCTCCACCCCCACCACTGAAGAGCTTCCTCCACTGTCATCCATTTTATCTTCTAGGTCTCAGCTAATGGTCATTTCCACAGAGTGTCTGTCTGTCCCTGCAAAGGTTTTCTTCAGTAGGACCTACTCACATCAACATCTCTCTGCTCCTTTGATGTCGGTCTCCGCAGCCAGTCTGCAGACTTCCATTAGTATAGACCTCATCTAGTGTGTTCACTGTGGGATACCCAGCACTGTGGGATACCCAGCACTGTGGGATACCCAACACTGTGAGATACCCATCACAGTGTCCACTGAAGAGTCTTGCACAGTCAATTAACACTAGTGAAACTGGTAAATTAACCTTCCTGCTCATCTAGCCTCATATCCACCAACCAGCCAACCATACTTTCATCTGCTTAACCATCCGTACATCCACCCACCCATCTGTCCATCCACCCGCCCATCTGCCCTTCCCACCTGTTTGTGTGCCCGTCCTACCCACTTGTATGCCCTTAAAGAGATTTACTGACTGTCCAGTTCAGCTGCTTATGTATCTGCCTCCTGCCCAGCCATGCACTGGTCTCTCTAGCCCTCTGCATATATCCATCCAATTATTTATTTCTCTGTTTACCCACCTATTGGTCAGCTCCTTCACTAAGCCACACATTCACTTATCTGTCCAAACAAGTACCTATCCATCCATTGATTAACCTCCACACTCATCATCTACCAACTCACCCATCCATATAGCCATCTCTCCACCTACCGTTTATCCACCCATCCAGTTTATCCATCCATCTACCAAGCTGCCCACCATCTAGTCATCCATCCATTCATCCACCCATTTACCATCCACAGACTTTTTTTCTTTTTCTTTCTTTCTTTCTTTCTTTCTTTTTTTCTTTTTTTTTTTTTTTTTTTTTTTTTTTTTTTTTTTTTTTTTTTTTTTTTTTTTTTTTTTTGAGACAGGCTTTCTCTGTGTAGCTTTGGAACCTGTCCTAGAACTTGCTCTGTAGACCAGGTTGGCCTAGAACTCACAGAGATCCGCCTGCCTCTGCCTCCGAGTGCTGGGATTAAAGGGGTGAGCCACCACTGCCTGGATCACAGACTCTTAAGTAGCCCTCGAGAGAAAAGCCATACAAAACCAAAGATGATGCCAAGTATAGTGGCATACACCATTAGCACCAGCCTGAAGGAGGCAGAGACAGGCAAGTCTGTGTGAATTTGGTTTGCATAGCAAGCTTCAGGCTAGTCAGGACTACACAGTGAGACACTGTGTGGTAGTTCAAATGTCATTGGTCCCATAATCTCATAGGGAGTGGCACTATTAGGAGGTGCAGCTTGTTGGAGTAGGTATAACCTTGTTGGAGGAAGTGTGTCACTGTTGGGGGCAGGCTTTGAAGTTTCCTATGCTCAGGATACCGCCCAGTGTCTCAGTCAACTTCCTGTTGCCTGCAAGATTCAGGACTCTCAGCTACTCCTCTAGCACACACTGCCTGCATTCCACCATACTCCCTGCCATTATAATTGACTGAACCTCTGAAACTATAAGAGAGCCACCCCAATCAAATGTTTTCTTAGAAGAGTTGTCTTGATCATGGTGTCTCTTCACAGCAATGGAAATCCTAAGACACTTTGTCTAAAAACAACAACAAAAATGAAAATGAATTTGATCTTTCCCTCATCTAAAGTCTGAGACATCAGCCTCACTGCCCTAAGATGCTATTTTCTGATGGAGTACCCATTGCTCTGGCCACACTGATGCCTAGGGCTCTGTGAACAGATCTGAAGGAGCCCTACTTCCCACAATGCATCACCCTGCCCCCATATGCACCTGCTTTGCCGAAATACTCTTCATGGAGAGAAGGCTTTGGTCCCTTGTTCTAGGACTGACTCCTCCAGATGTCTGGCATCCGAGTGGTCCACCCTCCTGCTATGAAAGCCCTCTCTGCTGCTCCAAATCTCCCCACAGAGATGTTTTTCTGGTGTCTATTACAATTTATGATGGTCTTCTCCACATTGTCCTATTCTGAGCTGGCAACTCCATGTTCCTGACCCAGGTGCGCCCCCTATGGAGCGGTGAAAGGCAAGAGCACGCCTCCAGGCCCTAGGCAGGCATCCACAGGTTCATTCCAGTCGTCCATTGGTGGGGGATCCAGGTGATGTCCCAGCCCTCCACCTAGGCTGGCAGTGTTACCTCCAGCAGCTGTACCACACTCAAGCTGGTATTGACCCTAAGTTTGGGACAGCCAGGTCTACACCTCTGTAGCTGGGAAGTTCATGAGATAAGAGTGTGTGACGCTATGAGTGTCAGGGTTGCCCTTGTACCCCATAGGAACTGGAAGCCCCGAAGCAGGGCTACCCATAGCTCTGGCTTTGGATCAGAGCCTCCCAGCCGCATTAACAGATGGTGGGCTGGGGACAGGAGCATGGGACTGACCTTTGAACCTAACGGAAGTCCAACCAGCTCTGCTCTTTCCCAGAGATGCTCAGGACCTAGACTCTGCACCAGGATACTCATGTTCAAGGTCTCGTCTATAGTGTTGATTTGTATACCTGGTCTAATCAGAGGCATTTCCAGGCCAGCCAGGGCTACATGGTGAGAGACCCTATCTCAAAACAAACAAATAAACTAACAAACAAAAACCTAGGGAAATGGGGGCTGAGAGCTCAGGGGTTAAGAGTACTGAATGTTCTTCCAGCGGACTCGCACTGGATTGCCAGCATCCACAACCAGCAACCTACTGTAACTCTAATTCCAAAGAGATCCGCCACTTTCTTCTGGACTCCATAGGCACCGTACACATGTGATGCATAGACATACATGCAGGTAAAACACCCATACACATGAAAAAAACTTAATAATTAATCTTTTTTTTTTTTTTTTTTTTTTTTTTTTTAAGACAGGGTTTCTCTGTGTAGCCTTGCGCCTTTCCTGGATCTCGCTCTGTAGACCAGGCTGGCCTCGAACTCACAAAGATCCACCTGGCTCTGCCTCCCGAGTACTGGGATTAAAGGCATGTGTCACCACCACCGCCCGTGTTCTGAAAACCCTGAGGGCTGGTTGGCATGGTGTGCTGCAAGCCCAGCTTTTTTTCCTTAAAATATTGTTCATTTATTTAAATATTTTCAGTTCTGTTTGTATGAGTAGTATACAAGGTATCCCACATGATGGGGTTCTCTCAGCATGTTTATATCACAAACACTGGGTATTTTTAAGAAATATTTTAATTATTCTTTGAGAATTGTATGCAATATATTCTGTTCATATTCTTTCCCCTCCCTAATTCCTCCCAGACCCTCTCCCCCTCCCTACTCACCAAACTTCATGTTCTTTCTCTCTCTTAAAAACAAAACAAGTGGACTGGAGAGATGGCTCAGTGGTTAAGAGCACTGACTGCTCTTCCAGAGGTCCCAGGTTCAACTCCAGCACCCACACGGCAGCTCACAACTGTCTGCAACTCCAAGATCTGACAGCCTCATACAGGCATATATGCAAGCAAAACACCAATGCACATAAAATAAATAAATTATTTTTTTAAAAAAGAAAGAAATTAAGCAAAACAAAACAAAATCCGTGCCTGTGGTGGTACATGGCTTTAATCCTAGCACTCAGAAGGCAGAGGCGGCAGATTTTTGAGTTCAAGGCCAGACTGGTCTGCAGATTTCTGAGTTCGAGGCCAGCCTGGTTTACAGAGTGAGTTCCAGGTTTCTCCCTGTCTCGAAAAATCCAAAACCCAAACGGAACACAAGCCAAAAACCTTGGAGGCAGGTTTGCTTCCGCCAACTACTCCTGAGCATGAGCTGCTGAGTATGGTTGATACACCTGGTGTCCTCCATTGAAGCAAACTGATCTTCCCTTCCCTAGCCAGTATCAGTTGCAAATAGCCACTTGGTTAGGGGCGGGAGTTTGTGCCCAACTTTGCCTTCTGCATGCTGGGATTTTTGTCTTGAGCTTGAGCAGGTCATACACATGCTGTCACAGTCTCTGCGAGTTCATATGTGCATCTGTTGAGTCTGAAAAATGCGGTTTCCTTTGGATTCAATATGCCACCTCTGGCTCTTACTGTCTCTCTACCCCCTGTCTGGAATAGATCCCTGAGCCTGAGGGTATGATAAACATCTCCCATTTAGGGCTGTGCTGCAAAGTCTTTCAGAGAGCTGTGGGTCTCTCTGCTAATCCCCATCCACTGCTAGAATCTTCTCTGATGAGGATTGGGGTTGAGCAATGTACTGATCTGTGGGTACAGCAGTGTGTCTTTAGTAGTCATTTTATTGCTATGTTCATTAAGCAGAATAATGGTCTGTTTTACCCTAGGGCCCATGACCTAGCAAATCTCAGGTCAAGCGCAGCTTAGTATGAGCATAGGTTTGTACCTGAATGGTGGGGTGAGAGAAGGATTGGTCCTTGAAGGCCTTCCCTCCAACGGTTTGCCACACCTCCCATACCAGTTAGAATACCGCAGTCAGCAGAGTGTCTTTGTCAACTTCACTCTGGTGCCTGTGCCCTTCACCTGGCCCCGATCCAGAGCAAGCACACACACACCCTGCAGGTGGAAGACCCATCAGGCACGGAGGAGGGTGGGGAGCGACTGTAGGGGCCCTGCGCTAAACCTGGGTGGGACCAGGCCTGCCTGGGAGGAGGCAGTGTGCTGAGTCCCGGAGCGGTGAAGCCGGCCTGGGTGGGGCAGGGCCTCCGGGGAAGGACCAGAGAGCTAAGCCTCGAAAGGGCGGGGCCTGCCTTGGAGGGGTGCTCAGCTTAGGGGGCGGGGTCTGAAGGGGGCAGGGGTGCTGAGCTTGGGTGACTGGGAGCGGGGTAACGAGCCTGGGAGAGGAGGAGGTGCTGAGCATAGAAGAGGAGGAGCAATGAGTCTGATCCGGTGAGGCTCTGACTACAGTAGAGAGGGACCTAGCTGGAACCGCAGGAGCTGAGTCTGTCTAGTGCACAGCTGTTCAGAGTCTACTGGGTGGAAGCCGCAGGACCAACTAGGACCAACTATGGGCGGGTAGGGGCAGGAGTGCAGAGCTCGGAGTCCACACTCGAGAGGCTTTTGGGACCCCCAGGTCCAAGGCCTTTCAACTACTGGAAAATGCTGGCCATGCATCTGGTTTCTTCGTCCACTTGGAGGAAGGCCGAGCTCTGGTCTAGAACCTGCAAACATGGTTGAGTTCAGGCTCTGACACTGGCATTGGCCAAGCTGCCGTAGGAGGAGGTACAGTGTACAAGGTCGCTGTGAACACCCATTGTCAAGGAACTGGAGAGATGGCTCAGCCCTTAAGAGTGCCCGCTGCTCTTGCAAGGATGCGGGTGACTTATGACCCTCTATAACTACAGTTTCCCAAGGGATCTGACGCTCTCATCTGGCTTTTGTGGACACCAAGCGCGCACGTGGTGCACAGTCATGCATATAACGTGAAATAAATCTTATTTAGTTTTTTATTTTATTATTTTTTATGCGTAAGAGTATTTTGCCTGAACGTGCATCACATGTGTGCCTGGTGCCCACAGAAGCCAAAAGAGGAAATCAGATCCTCTAGAACTGGAGTTACAGACAGTTGTGAGGGATCATGCAGGTGCTTTGAAACTAACCTGGGTCCTTTGCAAGAGCATCCAGTTCTCAACCTCTGAGCCATCTCTCCAGCCCCAAATAAATATTTTTTAAAAAATAAAAATTAGCCGGCCGGTGGTGGCACACGACTTCAATCCCAGCACTCGGGAGGCAGAGGCAGGCGGATCTCTGTGAATTCAAGGCCAGCCTGGACTACAGAGTGAGTTCCAGGAAAGGCGCAAAGCTACACAGAGAAACCCTGTTTCAAAAAAAATAAATAAATAAATAAATAAATAAATAAATAAATAAATAAATAAATAAAACCGACACCAAGCACTCAGAAAAGGTAGAAGCAAGAGACTCCAGAGTTCAATGTCATCCTTAGCTGCAAATCGAGTTGAAGGCCAGCCGGGGCTGCATAGTCATTTTGAGGTCAGCCTGAGCTACATAAGAGAATCTGAAAAACTGAAATAAAAAGATTGCTACGGGGCTGGAGAGATGGCTCAGCTGTTAAAGGCTAGGCTCACAACCAAAAATATAAGAGTTCGGTTCCCAGCACCCACCGCTGTCTCTCCAGCCACCCCCCCAAAAAAAAAAAGATTGCTACGGTTATTGCTCTCTGGTCCCTCTTTCCTCAGCTCCTTCTGATCTCCCTGCGTCTGTTAGTCTGGCTCCTGTGGAATGGGCCCGCTGTGGTATCTACCAAGTTCAAGTGAGCTCTTGGCGGTCCACCAAAGGGCTACCGTAGGTTAGTAAAACCCGCGGACCACGGGTCCATCCATACCCGACTGATCTTGCCCCCTAACCTGCCCCACGCCCCTCAACCTGCCCCACGCCTAGCCTCAGCTCTTTCAAGCCCTGCCTTCTGGAGCGGAGCAGAGATAGGCAGATTCCCGGTAATAGTTTCCCCTTGGTCCAGCCCTTTACCCAACCCTGCGCACGACACGCCCCCTTTTACCTTGACCTCTCGGTGGGCCGGGGAAGGTTCTCTGTTCTGGAGAGTTGGCCTGCTTCACCCAACCGGGTGCAACAGAGGCACAGCCCCCTAAACTTCTCTAGAGCTCCCGCCCTAGCCCACCCCAAGGCTGGAGCCCTCTGGTTTCCAGCGAGGGGACCGGGCCGTGCCTCTCGGGAGGACGAGAACGAGAAGGTTGGGGTTTTTTCTCCACATCCCCTTCTTCCTGCTCTCTGTACAATGTTGACATAACTCTGCCTTCCCCTACCCGCTTTGGTCAGTGTCTTCTTGCCGGATAATGCTGTTCAGGGAGGGCAAAGCAGACAGGAGGAGAGGACTCCACTCTGAATTTAATGTCACCAATAAGAGGCTAAGGGACCCATTCGGAGGGAGAGTTCACTGGGGTCTGGGTGTGAAGCGCAGCAGGGCCCGTGGTATAGGAGGAGCAATCGCTTCCGGGCTTAGCTAGGGTCTGGGGATGCAGGCCTGGCATACAAGAGGGTCTGAGTTCAAACCTAACACCCCCCCAAGCCCCCCACCCCACCCCACACTGTGTAAGCTGGGTGTGGTGGTGCTCACTATAATCCCAGAACTCAAAAGGCAGAGGCAGAAAGCTCAACATCCCAAGATCCTCTTTACCTACACACTAAGTTTGAAGGAAAAAAAAAAAAAGGATGGGGATGGTACTTAGGTCAGCTGGGCATCTTCCCGTACACAGTCAGTGGTTAAAGATGTAGGCACATGGTGGGGTCAGATGGATCTGGGTCTCAATCCTGGCTATTCTTTTCTTTCTTTAAGATTTATTCACTTTTATTTTTTATGTGTATGAGTGTTTACCTGCATGTACATAAGTGTATGCACCATGTACGTGCCTAGTGCCCATGGAAGCCGGAAGAAGGTGTCAGATAATCTGGAACCGGACTTGCACATGATTGTGAGGCGCCACGTGGATCCTGAGGATTGAGTCTGACTCCTTTGCAAGAGCAGCAAGTACTCTTAACCACCGAGCCATCCCGCCAGGCCCTGGTTGTTCTTGTTCATGACGCCCCTAGAACATCAATGTCACATCTGTAGAAGATGAGGGGGACCTCACAGATGGGATAGTGCACATGTTTAGGGACACAAGCCTTGTGTGCTCACCTGCTACGTGGTAACAGTCACAGTATGGGCTTCACAGGGCCGTGATGGACAGGGAGTGAATCGTGCATGTGAAGTGCTTTACACGCAGGAAGTGTACCAGTTATTACCCCCGGGGGCATCATCTTTGTACCCACCCTACACACTCTTATGAATAACACCCGCTGGGCAATTGCAAGGTGCACACACACACACACACACACACACACACACACACACACACACACACACACGGCGGGTCCACTGGGAGGAAGCAGCTTTACCTCTCCCACAGCCTTGGCAAAGTTGTGTGCCTGGCACAGAGCGTGCCCTCCCCCATCCCCCACCCCCCACCCCCGTTATGGAGGATGCCTTGATTTCAGCTGTTTCATTGACCTTACTGAGAATTCCCTCCAGGTAGGACGGACTCTGGGAAGATTTCACTGGGGAGGCAGCTGCTGGAGACCTAGAGCCTGGTCCTTCCAGCAGGCAAGGGTCACTGGTGAGGCGTGGCCATGCTCGAGGGGCCATCCAGAAGACTAACTTTCAAGATCGACTTCTCTTCTCCCTGCTGTGCAGTTGAGGGTTCCCAATTTACAGATATGGGACAGGTTCGTAGACAGAGAGGGGCAGAGGAGGTCTCAGGACCCCCGAGGGGAATTCCGGGTTTGGAGGTTCCTTTGCAAAGCTTCCAGGATGTCCTCCACTCTCACAAAGTCCCTGCCTATCCTTAGTATTTGGGAAGCTCTGGAGAGGGGTGGTCCACCTCTGAGGAGCAGAACTCTGCTAACCCCATCTTTAGGCAGTTGTCTGGGGTCCTTCAGAGCCTCCAGGAGGCATAGGACTCCCATTGTTCCAGCCCCCTCTTGTACCCGACTGGCCAAACCGGTTCTGGGGAAGGGGGGCGGGGAGCAGGCACGTCGAGACAGCCGCCTGCCTCTGCAAGGCTCCCTCCCTCACCCTCGCCTCCCCCCTCCCCGCCCCACACAATACCCAGGAGCTTGCATTGCCCAGCATTGGAGCCATGCCGGCATGGTGCTCTGAGGACTTGGCTACAACCCCATTGCCCCCAGGGTGGTCTGGAGCCCTGGACTGTACCAGTCGCTGGACGGAGGAGCTCCCTGGCTGAGGTAGGGCCCTGGGTCAGCAGGCCAGCCGCCTCCTGCTGTGTCCGGAGGGAGTCCTTTGTGCTGGGCTGCCTGGCCACTGCTGCTGCTGCCTTCCACCCATTCTTGGCTTCCTGGGGCTCTGCTCAACTTGGAAACCCCTTTCTGGGCATAACCTCCAACTAGATTTTGTCCCTTTAGGAGCAAGGGATTCTGGCAGGCTCTCCGTTCCTCTGAGCAGGGAGCCAAGGGATACTCAGCCGGGAGAGAAAGTCTTGGTACCAGGGCCAAGGGTGCTATCCAGACAAGAACAGTGCCTAGGGCTGGTCTGACACCTTGCTAGACAGACCTGCTGTCCTCTCTAACTAGTAGTGCCCCCTCTAACTAGTAGTGCCCCCTCTAACTAGTAGTGCCCTACACAGACCATTCCTTGGCCTCCACCAATCCTTCTCAGCCTGCAGAGACACCTATGACACAGGCTTCACAGAGGAGACTTCGGGGGGGGGACCTGAGGGTCACTTGACACACAAGGACACCAAGGCCCAAGGAAGGGCTTGTAACTTCCTAAAGCCTCACAGAGCTGGTCAGTGTCAACCCAGGCCCTGGACCTGGTTTCCAGAGTGACCCTTGCCTTGTGACCCTCTTGGGGTCAGATCTGGAGCCAGCCGCCTGAAGCCAGTACTCCCTGACTTTGTAGGTTAACAGTATTAAACCCAGCTTTGGACCCGGATCACCAACATCAAGGCTGAGTGGGCTGCGGCCTGAAAAGCTACGGACTGACATTCCCATGGCCCTTCCGCCTGAGCACAGTGGAGGCAGACCCACCCTGCCATCCTGCCTCCCTTTCTATCCTGTGTTCCAGAAAGGCCTGCACACTCTCTCAGCTCCCACAGCCTTCTCTGAGGTCTTAGTTGAAGATGCTTCTGCCTTCAGTTCCCATGCTTTGTTTATTTAAATCACAGGAGAGGGGCTCATTTCCTGTTCTCCAGGGGCTTCCGAGGGCGGGCTACGTTCCCATACCTAAAAGAGACCTATGTGGGGGACAGAAGCTAGCTGTGTCTCCTCCCGACTGCTGGCTGCTGGCCCAAGCCATCTCCCACCAAAGACAGAAAATAATAGGGGACTGCCTGCCGATGACAAGGTCCCCCCATGCCCCGGGCCTGAGGCATCTCCTGTGCCCTGCCGTTAATTCTTGTCTGAGCAGTTAGGAAGTTGGTACCAGCTCTCCCACTTTGCCGGATGAGGAAAGGGAGGTTCATAGAGACTTACCCAGATGGGCACCACAGACTTGAGGGGCAAAGGCTAGATAAGGGAGTGAGTGAGGTACAGCTGTTGTTTTTGTTTTGGAGAGGGCCCCTGAGGAACAGTCAGCCTTTCCCTCAGGCTTCCTGGGAGAAGCAGCTGGGGTGCAGGACGGAGACCCAACTGTCCTCTACTAGATATACCCGGTCTCTGGTTCAGACCGGGATTACAACCCCATCTCTTTGTACCGGGTCCTTGAGGGTTTTAACTTTGCTAGAGTGAGCTGGGACCTCCTCCTCCAGGAAGCCTTCCTTGCTGTACTCAGATTGGGCTGGGCCCAGCCCCCTACCGTGTTAGTGCCTGTGCTTGTTTCTCGCCAACTCAGATTGTAACCACTTTTGTGTTTTGGCTCTCCCACCAGCCTGGCAACTCCACTGGGCATGAGCTATTATTTGTTCATCCGTCTCCCTGTTTTTTGCTTGTTTGTTTGTTTCCTGGATTTCCCATCTGCCCGAGCATCTGGACCAGGCGGAAATCCTTGGTGTCTCGGTTGTCTCAGGCTCTGGGCCTCAAGCGTCTCAGCCTCTGTGGTTTCTCTTCTGCAGTGTCTCAGAGTAGGTTCCCGAGCTGTTGTCTCCAAGGCCGCTATTTCTCTGGGTCTCCCTCTTGTCTCTGTCAGACTGGGCACTGCCCCTTTGGCCCGAGGGGCCTCTGCAAGGGTCCTTGCTGCCCAGACTGCCCACAACGCACCCGGGCAAGTGTAGGCCCCCGCCCAGCCCCAGCCCGCTGCCTGCTCCCTCCCTCCCCTTGCCTTACCACAGGGTTTGATGAATCAAACCCTTTGTCTGGGTGGGATCTCCCCCAGCCAGCTGGGCAGAGAGAGGGCTTCCCCTGCCGGAGCAGGCAGGCAGCATCAGCAGCAGGCTTCAGTCTCTGCTGAAGAGGTGAGGGGCTAGCGGGAGGCCACAGAGGGCCCTGGGGCAGAGGCTGGAGGGGCCTGGACCTCTGGGCTCATCATTCTGTCCTGGGGTGCTGGCAGACTGCCTAGGGATGGCGTCCTGCCCAGAAACAGCCCATTCTGCCTGGCTTGATCTAGTGTCTGGGAGCTGGGATGGGGATAAGCCCCTCTGTCATCCCAAACTGGGGATTGGGCACCTCCTTGCTCTTCCCTGGGAGGGACTAATCTGGGTGGTGGCCCGCCTGCCAGTCTGTGACCCTCCCAGCCAGCCTGGCAAGGATGTAGGCATCACTCAGCATGAAGGCCTCAAGTCTGGGTATGGAAGGGGGTGGATAATCTCAGAACAAGGACATTGGGGCCCGTATGTATTTGCATCCTGGTGTGTGTGTGTGTGTGTGTGTGTGTGTGTGTGTGTGTGTGTGTGTGTGTAAGGCAAAGGGTCAGTGTGTGTCACTGAGAGAAAGTTTCTAAGCCTGTGTAACAAAACAAAACAAAGTATGTGAGCTTGTATCTGCATTTGAGATGTCTCAAGTTATCTATAAAAATACATGTGCTGGAAGAAAATGTGTGGCTGTGTGTTGGAACATGAATTTATGTGACAACTTATGTTATCTGTATGTCTGGTCACGTATCAATGTGTGTTAGAGAATTATAAGGTGGCTAAAAATGCAAATGTGGAAGTCGGAATGCCTATGTGGAAAACCTGGCTCTACTATTTGGGGGATAACCACTGTGCCTCACTCTCCTCACCTACAAAATGGGGGTAACGGCATCAGTTCTGAAGGCTGGTAGATATTAAATGAGGTGCTACGCGGGTGCTTACTCATTTAATAAGTAGTGACTAATACAGACGATTGCTAAATGGGCATGTGAGTGTGTTTGTGTGGCTGCGTACATGTGTACAAGAGGGTTTGTTCAGGCCTCCGGGACATGATGCTCACCGGCCCTCCCTGTTGTACTATATCTGGGTCTGGTCCCTTCTCCTCTACAGGCCCAGGAGGGTGGCAGAGCAAAGGAGGAATGGACTGTGGGCCACCTGCAACCCTCCAGCCTCACCTGGCTGAACCACCTGGCACTGCCCGTCGCCCGGTAGCCGTGTGCCAGCAGGAAAGCTTGTCCTTTGTGGAACTGCCCACCCTGCAGCCTACAAGGCCAGTGTGCGTGGACCTTTTCCCCATTGCTCCAGAGGAGCCACAAGCTCCTGGTAGCCGCTGGTCCCTGGCGACCCCTGCCCCTCTCCAAGGACTGCTATGGCCGCCATCCCCAGGAGTCCCAGATACCCATATCTCCACCAGCGGAGGAATGAGACCCAGCAGGGCTGGCAGCTGGCCCCACTGTCCTGGTGCCCAGCCCCCAACTCTGGCGGGACCCTGGAGCTCTCAACACATGCCGCCCCAGCGCAGGGCCAGCCATGGTGGCTCAGAGAAGAAGTCAGCCTGTGAGTCACCCTGGTGGGGGATGAGCCTTTGGGGGCAGCTAGGGGAGGGACTGGGCGGCTCTTTTTGAACTCTTTAAACTTCAGAATGTCCCAAAAGACAGGACAAGTTTTAACGACAAGGGAAAGATGGCTCATAGGGTCCAAGTGACTTGCCAACATTACATAACCATGTTGGCAACCCCTGTTTCCCCGGTCCCTTGCTCTCTGCAGTCAGGACCTCTGCTATCCCATTGCCCTGGGGATCTCATTTTGATGCTTAGCGTCATGCCACCACAACAAGGAGGAAGATGGGACAGACGACACTGGGTGACAGCTGTTGTTCTTCCTCCACCCCTAGGGCGCAAGATGCAAGTGTATCATAATGAAGAGGCCACTGGTGGCACTGAGACCCCCACGGGCCTTCTGGAGACTGGCCAGGCTGCACAAGAGCAGGCTCTGTGTGCGGAAGAGCCCGGGCCACAGGAGCTTTCCGGAAACACCAGAGGGGGTCTTGAGGCTCAGGAGCGAAGACGCTTCTCAGCCTCTGAACTGATGACAAGGCTGCACTCGTCTCTGCGCCTCGGGCGCATGGCCACCAGGGCTCTGACTTCAGGGTCAGGTGCTGGAATCACCCGGGAAGGTACCCAGCTATTCTCCCGGGCACTGAGGGCAGCCTGAGCCAGGCGGGTAGGGCACAGCCTATCCACCCGTGTTAACCCGTGTCAGGTGATCAGCCGGGTGTCCCACACGCGTCGTTCTCTGGATCGCCCACTCCCAGTTCTTGCTTTCTTTAGGGAAACTGCCTGTGAGGGAATCCCGAAGAGCGGAGATGAGGGTGGACAGTGTGTCGTTGCCGGCACCTGTCGACCCAAATGAGGTCCACGGTGGTCTACTGGAGCCCAGGTACCCACCCACCTCTCTCTTGGGGCTCGGCTTGGGGAGGGATGCAAAGAGGTCCTGACACTCTTTCCTAGGCTGGACCCGCACGAAAAGCCCTCTCAGGATCCCAGCAGCGCCACCGAGCGGCGCCAGTCCCGCTTTCTCCTTAACTGTACGTGCAGAGTTGCTGCGAGGGAGTCAGGGGGGATGGGGCCGGGGCGTTGGAATCTGGGGAGCCTGCTTTTGGGGAGCTGGGAGGTAGAGACAGTGTGCGAGGGACAGAATTGCGGTCAGTACCAGGTCTAGCAGGTGGGATGGCATACAGTTGGTGCCCAATTAGTGTTTCTGGCATGGGTAAATGAGTTCCCGTCCCCCGCCCCGCCCAGCTGTCCTCTACCAGGAGTACAGCGACGTGGCCAGCGCGCGCGAGTTGCGGCGGCAGCAGCGCGAGGAGGAGGGCCCTGGGGACGGGGCGGAGGGCGCGGAGGAGGGGCCCGGGCCACCGCGCGCCAACCTTTCCCCGAGCAGCTCCTTCCGCGCGCAGCGCTCGACCCGAGGCTCCACCTTCTCGCTGTGGCAGGACATCCCCGACGTGCGCGGCAGCGGCGTCCTGGCCACGCTGAGCCTGCGCGACTGCAAATTGCAGGAGGTGAGGGGCGGGGCTTGAGGCAGAAGATGGGGACCCACAGGGAATCAGGGGCTGTCCACGTGGAGAAGGGGTGGGAGGACCTGGGAAAAGACTCGGGAGCCCAGCGGGGAAGCCAGGAAAGGGGGCGGGCGGAGTGGAGCCTCGGATGGGGCGAGGCCAGAAGCAGGTGATGGGGACCCTAGGGAGATGAAGGGCTGTCAGCTTGCAGGGTGAGGGGTGCGGGGACCTGCGCGGCCCCAGAAGAAGAGTCTGGAGGGTCTAAAACGGAGGGAGGAGCCTATGACAGGGGCGGGGCCAGAAGTAGTTGACCAGACGACTCAGCTGGGCCCAGGGACTGTCAAAGCGAAGGGTAGGGGAGAAGACCTGGGAAAGTAAGGCTCCTAGAAGCTATGAGATCGGAGGGACAGAATCTAGGACCGGGCGAGGCCAAAGGCAGGTGATCAGGCACTTAGTAGGGGTGAAGGACTATCAACATGGGAGTGGGTGGGAAAGCCTGGGAAAGCAAGGGTCCTGGAAGTCCTAGGGGTTAGCCAGGGGAGAGGGCTAGGTCAAAGACAGGGCGGGGCAACAGAGGGGCGGGGCCGTTGAGACCACCCTCCCTGTTTGTGGGCGGGGCCAAAGGCAGGTGCCAGGTGTCGCCGAGCGCCATGGGCGGTGCAGGCTCCTGGAAGACTTAAGTAGTGGAGCTTGTCGGCTGGCGACTTCGGGCGCGCCCAGGCCCCACCTGGCGCCAGATTATCCTTAAGGCTGGTAAGGGGCAGGGAAGTAGTGTCTACAGAGGCCTCATCCTGTTGGGAGATTTGAGACCCATGTCCCGGGTGGCCTGACTTTGCTCTCACCACCTGGCTTCCACCCTCCCTCAGGCCAAATTTGAGCTGATCACCTCGGAGGCCTCCTACATCCATAGTCTGTCGGTGGCCGTGGGCCACTTCCTAGGCTCCGTGGAGCTGAGCGAGTGTCTGGGGACTCAGGACAAGCAGTGGCTATTTTCCAAACTGCCCGAGGTCAAGAGCACCAGCGAGAGGTGAGGGAGTGACCTTGCCTGGCTAAGAGTGGCAACAGAGGTCTGCAGTGGCGCTGTCCTTGACCTTGGCTCACCCGGCAGGTTTCTTCACGATCTGGAACAGCGTCTCGAGGCCGACGTGCTGCGCTTCAGCGTGTGCGATGTGGTTCTGCACCACTGCCCCGCCTTCCGCCGGGTCTACCTGCCCTATGTCACCAACCAGGCCTATCAGGAGCGCACCTACCAGCGCCTGCTGTAGGAGGGGCTCTGCGGGGGACGGGGGGCGGCGCTTGGGCAGGCGTGGGTGCGGAGGACTGGGTGAGGCAGGGTCCCAGGCGAGGGTTTCCGGGAAAAAGTTCTAGGTCTGTGATAAATGAGACCCACCGCGTGGGGTAGGGGTGCTGAGAGGCCAACCTGTGACAGAACCTTCCTGCCCACTGTCCAGCCTAGAGAACCCCAAGTTCCCCGGCATCCTGGCTCGCCTGGAAGAGTCCCCTGTGTGCCAACGGCTGCCTCTCACCTCCTTCCTCATCCTGCCCTTCCAGAGGGTCACCCGCCTCAAGATGCTGGTGGAGGTAGCTCACTTCGGGAAGGGTGGGGAGGGAGAGGCTGGCCTGCCACCAGTGATTACGTTTTTGTTGTTATATCAAGTTTGTCTTCCTTTTATTAGCATATATTAGTTATGCATGATAGGTTCCACTGTGACATTCCATACATACATAGGTCATACTCAACCCCCCCCCTTTTTTTTTTTTGGTTTTTTGAGACAGGGTTTCTCTGTGTAGCTTTGTGCTTTTCCTGGAACTCACTTTGTAGCCCAGGCTGGCCTCGAACTCACAGAGATCCACCTGCCTCTGCCTCCCAAGTGCTGGGATTAAAGGCGTGTGCCACCACCGCCAGGTTCAACCCCCTTTTTCCTCGTGTCTCCCCTCGCACTGATCTCACTGGTCTCCTTCCTCTTCCCGGGGGTGGGGGGGTGGGGGGGGGGGGGCTCTTCCTCCCATGTCTTTTTTGTGTGTGACCCAATGAGTTTCAGTAGGGCGGCTCATAGGAACACAAGTGAGGGCCTATTTACAGGAATTTGACGGGTGCCTTACTAGACTACAGCACTCAAGAACACATCTCTCTCTCCCGCCAGAACATCTTGAAGCGGACAGCACCTGGCTCCCAAGACGAGGACATGGCCACCAAAGCCTTCAGTGCACTCAAGGAGGTGAGCTCAGGGGCCAGAGCTGTGGCCTCCTGAGGGTCTCCCTTCCCCTAGTGGGAGCCCAAATAACTAACTTCCCATCCCATCCCCAGCTGGTGCAGGAATGCAACGCCAGCGTGCAGTCCATGAAGAGGACTGAGGAGCTCATTCACTTGAGTAAGAAGATCCACTTTGAGGGCAAGGTAAGGGAAAGGCCTTGCTTCCTCCTTCCCCTGGGGGTGGGGGGCCAGTAGTCACTGTGCATGGCCTCCCTTCCCTGCTCCGGACTCACCCAGCACCCCCAGCCTCACCTGCCCTCCCCACTGTCTATCTCTTCCTCCAGATCTTTCCGCTGATCTCCCAGGCCCGCTGGCTGGTGCGGCACGGAGAGCTGGTGGAGTTGGTCCCCATGCCCGCCGCACCGCCCGCCAAGCTGAAGCTGTCCAGCAAGGCCGTGTACCTTCACCTCTTCAACGACTGCCTGCTGCTGTCCCGGAGGAAAGAGTGAGTCTGGAGAGAGAGGCCAGGGAGATCAGGGACTCCATCACTCATTTCCTATGCAGGGCTTGCCTCCCACGGCCTCACAGGCTCCACTGGTGCCAGGCTGAGCCGCGGAGTGTCCTGGGCCTTGGAGGCTCTGCCACCAAAGCAGTGAGGCAGGTCCATCGATGAGGCAGAGCTGAGGGGTAACTGTGTCCTGGGGGGCCTGCTGCTGCTCTGAGCCTAGGGCAGTGATGAGACACACAGCCAGGCCCAGCTCCGCCCCGAGTCCTGGGAAAGTCAGCAGCAAGGCCTGGCAGCTTCCCTGTACTGGCCTGCTGCACGGACTGCTCCCGTCTGTTCAGAAGACGCCTCCCTGGCAAGCAAGGCCCCTTGTCAGTCACAAGGTCAGGGCACTAGCAATAAGGGAAATGGCCAGACACCAGCTTGTTAGCTACTGCCTTATGTCCTGTCTTTCTCAGTATGGAGAGCTCCCCACAGTTAGGATTTTATTAGTGAGCAGGATGAAGAGAAGGAGCTTGGGGGGGGGCATAGACTGGAGAGGGGGTGAAAGGGCAGATATCTTTTAAATTTTTTTAATTCAATTTTATCTTGTGTGTGTGTGTGTGACACCATAGTGCACATGTATGGTGGTCGGAGGACAACTAGGGGGAGTCATTTCTCTTCTTCTATCGTGTGAGTCTTGGGGAATCAGAGTCAGGTCACCAGCGTTGGTAGCAAGTGCCTTTACCCACTGAGCCATCTTGACAGCCCGAGGTATCTTAAGCTAAGAGAAAAGTTCCTTCCTGATTGGCTCAGTCAGTAAAGTGCACCTGCCCTGCTGGGCTGCGCTTACTGTATGTCGCATGCTGAGGACGGAAATGTGGATGAGATTTGCTCTCTGTCCACAGGAGCCCAAGGCCAGCGGACGTACATCTTCATGTACTGGGTTTTTTTTTTTTTTTTTTTTTTTTTTGTTTGTTGTTGTTACTGAGCATGTTAATTTTGAGGTAGGGTTTTATTAAGTCACTCTTGGCTGTCCTGGAACTCACTCTGTAGACCAGGCTGGCCTTGAACTCAGAGATCCACCTGCCTCTGCGTTCCAAGTGCTGGGATTTTTTTTTAATTAAGATTTATTTTGGGGGGCTGGAGAGATTGGCTCAGAGGTTAAGATCACTGCTTGCTCTTCCAAAGGTCCTGAGTTCAATTCCCAGCAACCACATGGTGGCTTACAACCATCTGTAATGAGATCTGGTGTCCTCTTCTGGCCTGCGGGGATATGTGCAGACAGAACACTGTAGACATAATAAATAAATCTTTAAAAAAAAAAAAAGATTTATTTTGGGATTGGAGAAATGGCTCAGTGGTTAAGAACACTGACTGCTCTTACGGAGGACCTGGGTTCAATTCCCAGCACCCACGTGGCAGCTCACGACTGTCTGTAACTCCAGTTCCACAGGAGCTGGCACCTTCACACAAGCATACATGCAGGACAAACACCAATGCACATGAAATAAAATAAAATGCTGGGTGGTGGTGGTGCACTCCTTTAATCCCAGCACTTGGGAGGCAGAGCCAGGCAGATCTCTGTGAGCCTGGCCTACAGAGTGAGTTCTAGAAAAGGCTCCAAAGCTACACAGAGAAACCCTGTCTTGGAAAAAACAAATTTATTTTCTATGTATGGGTGTTTTGTCTACATGTATGTGTGCACCACCATGTACAGCATGCAATGCTCAAACGGTCCAAAAGAGGGCATCGGGTCCCCTAGAACTAGAGTTATGGACAGTTGTGAGTTGCCACGTGGATGTTGAGTTCTAAACCCATCTCCTCTGGAAGAGCAACAGGTGCTCTTAACCATTGAGCCATCTCTCCAGCCCCTGAGCTTCGTTTTTGAAGAGTGAGTAAGAGTTTTGTGTTGAGAAGTGATTTGGAAAAGACAGAAAAGTTGTGGCAGAACAGAGTGTGTCAGGGGGATGGTGAAGCCAGGCTGGGGACTGGAGGAGAAAGGGCAGAATGCCAGGATGGTGGCACATGCCTTTAGTCCTGGCACTCAGGAAGCAGAGACAGAGATGGAGGGCAGCCTGAATAGAGCAAGTTCCAGACAACAAGGGCTCTATAGTGATCCTGTCTTTAAATAAACTAAATAAACAAGCAAGTCAAAGAGATGGGCAAGAAAAGGGAGTGGAGATGTTGAAGTCATAGTAGAGGCTGAGCTTGTTCTGAGGGAGGGATGGGGGTATGCAGAGGGGCGGCATCCTGATCCTGGCCAGTTTGGAGGGTAAAGAGGTGGGAGGGACCAGAGGCTCTATCCAGCAGAGCTTCGATGGCCAGGAGGTGGCCAGTGCTTCAGGCTGGGCAGATGCGGGAACAGGAAGGCAGAGGAAGGACCTGCCCCCTGTAGTGTATGTATGGGGAGAGGTGGACACACACGATGGTGGGGCCCCCTGCTCAGTGAGATGTGGCAGGGAGGGGGGCATTGGAGGGGGAGCGGCCCTCTTTCTGTGCTAGGGTAACAAGCCCAGGGCCTGCCCCGCCTCCCAGCCTCCTCCCCTGCAGCCCCAGCAGCACCTGGTTCTCTGGTTCTGACTTCAGGGCCGAGAAGCAGCTTCTGCTGTCCTGGTGCTAGTCACCTGGGAGTCCAGTTGGAGCCAGGGAAGGGCGCAGAAAGGAACGGAGAGTGTACCTGGGCTAGGGGTCTGGCTTCTGTAATCTGCCAGCAGAAAGCCAGGCAGTTGAACTCGCAGCTGTCCTCCTGCCTTAGCATCTCTGCTTGGATGCCCTGGTGGGAGCCTTACTGGTTATTGAGAAATGGCAGCCAGTGAAGCCAGCCTGGGAGAGCAAACGGTCCTTCCTCCTCCTTCCATCAGCTCACCTACCTGGTCCTGGGGTGGCTCCGAGGGGAGGACCCAGGCTCTGTTGACCCTCCTTGACCTGGTGTCTGTCCTCCAGGCTCGGGAAGTTTGCTGTTTTCGTCCATGCCAATATGGCGGAGCTGCAGGTTCGAGACCTGAGCCTGAAGCTGCAGGGCATTCCGGGTCACGTGTTCCTGCTCCGGCTGCTGCACGGGCAGCGTGCCAGGCACCAGCTGCTGCTGAGAGCACGTACCGAGTAAGCACCCCAAACCCTGAGCAAGGGTCCTGCTGAACCCCTGGGGCAGAGAGCGAGGCTGGACGGCCAGAGCAGTGCCTGAATTCTGGCAGGCGGCACCAGCCCCTCTACCAGGGAGGTGGCGCGCACAAGCAGTGGGGGTGGGTCTCAGGCCTGGAGCCTTGTGTGTAGCCCAGGATGTCTGGCCCTAACCCTAACTCTCCCAGCCCAGGTTCCCAACCCTGCTCTTGTACCTTGCCTGTTATGACCACACCTCCCTCTCCGCAGAAGTGAGAAACAACGATGGATCTCAGCCTTGCGTCCATCCAGCCCCCAGGAGGACAAGGAGGTCACCTGTGATGGAGAAGGTAGGACCCAGAACCCTCTGGAGTGGCCCTGAGGACCACTGGGGGCTGGGCAGGGTGCACAGGACCACCCCATATGAACAGGCAACTCATCTTGCAGACAATGAAAGCGATTCAGAGAGGCCAAGTGCCTCATCCAGGTCCTCCCGGCTAGACCACAGCTCTGTCTGTCTGTCTGTATCAGTTGCAAAGCAGACAGGCCTGGTGTGTACAGAGTGTGGGGGTGGTGTCAGAGTGATAGTGGGTAGCAGGGTGAAGGGATGCTCAGCTGGGATGGAGGCAGCTCCTTGGGTGTGACATGAGGCTGGTAAGCCAGCCTGTGTCTAGTTGGAGAAGATCTTGGCAGTGGGCAGTAGGTCGTCCCGGAAGATGTTTGGGTAAAGGGGTTGGGTTATCGGTCTGGGATGGGGAGGAAGGTACACTCCCAGCAAGTACCTGCTGTGGATCAGGCTGGGGTCTGAACTCTGTACTTTCACTCATTTTATTTAATCCTCATAGTGATCCTGTTAGCTGGATTCACTGTCTTCATTTTTCACACCTCTGAAAACTGAGGTTCAGAAAAGTTAAGTAATTTGCCAAGGTCACACAGCCAGTAGCTGGTAGAGCCAGGAATGGGGCCAGGTCTGGTCCCCCTCCCTCCCTTCCTTCCTTCTTTCCTTTTTGAGACAGAGTCTTGCTGTGTAGCCCGGCTGGCCTTGAATTCGTAGCAAACCTCCTGCCTCAGTTTCCCTATTTACTGATATTAGAAGGATAAGCCGCCACACCCAGCTCATACTTGGTTGCAAAGCTCCTGCCCATCTACTCTGTCCTAAGGAACTGGAATGGGACAGATTCTCTGGCTTGGGCTCGGCGTCCCACTGAGGCTGAGGACAAGCCCCCTCCTCCAGACAGAAGCGGGGAGGGAGGGCCTCCTGGTACATGGCTCTGAGGCAGAAGGCATCAGTCACTCAGGCGCCACAGGAGCCCTGTGTGGCTGGAACTGTGTGAGCCTGGGAGGGAAGAGGCTGGGAGAGGAGGTGAGCCAGAGTGGGCCGTGTCAGCACGTGGAGCCTGTGGGTCTGGGGAGGTCAGCGCCCTTCACCAAGAGCCTCAGGTTAGCGAGACTCGAGCCCGGGACGGGCAGGGAAGCTACTGTGGCCCCCTTTCCCTCCTTCATTTTCTCCTTCCTCCTGCCTCCCACCTCTGACCTGTGCTCCTGGACCCTCTCTTGGCTCTCAGACTGCCCCCAGGTCCAGTGTGTGAGGACGTACAAGGCCCTGCAGCCCGATGAGTTGACCTTGGAGAAGACAGACATCCTGGCGGTGAAGACCCGGACCAGTGATGGTGAGAACCAGGCTTTCCTGACAGCCCTCTTGAGGGGCAGAAGAAGGAGGGGCCGGTGACCAGCCTGTCACAAGGGAAGGTTATGTGAGTGGTGATCAACCACAGCAGCATTTGGGAACCCGGTTAGACCAGAGGAGGAACTTCCCGCTTGAGAATGGAGAGTGATGGGGGAGAGCGGGAAATAACCTTCTCAGAGAGGTGGGAGTCCTTCCCGGGAGCTGGTATGGTAATGTCACCCAGCTCCAGGCTGGCACCAGGCCCAGTTCCTTCTCCGGCCTCCTCCCCAGCACTCATCCCACACCTCTGATCCTGACTGTTGTGTTCCTAGGCTGGCTGGAGGGCGTGCGGCTGGCTGATGGTGAGAAGGGGTGGGTGCCACAGGCCCACGTGGAGGAGATCAGCAGCCTTAGTGCTCGACTTCGAAACCTCCGAGAGAACAAGAGGGTCACCAGTGCCAGCAGCAAGCTGGGGGACCCGCCTGCCTGATGCTCGCCTGGGGCCCAGCTGGGTCCGCTCCTGTGCCCTAGGCTTCTGTGTGTCTAGGGGGCTTCTCTGCAGGCGCTGGGTGGTAACAGCTCTGTAAATACACCCTGGCTGCCTCTGCTTGCAGTCTGACCTGAGGGCCTTTGCATTGGCTTCTGTGCCTGGAGAGCCCCGCCCCATCAGGAGGGTGCTAGCTGTCTCTAGGGGCCCTGAGGGCAGAGGGGCTGTGTGTGTGTCAACTGCTACTTTCCCCTCCAAGTAGCAAAGTGTCAGATCCAAGCAGGCTTGAGTATTAAAGTGACTCCATGAGTTTTTGTAGTTGACTCTTGTGGCTGATGATAAGAAAGCACCACCAAGAGGGGTGGCGGGTGGGATGGAGGGAGTGAGGGGTGGGGCTTGAAAGTATTCCACTGCAGCTCAGAGGCTGGGCTCTAAAATCAGCCTCCTGGGCTGAGCTCCAAGTGGAGTTGTGCTGGGCCCCATCAAGGTCTCAGGAGGGAATTGCTCTTTGCCTCTGTGTGCTTGGTGGTTGCCAGTGAACTGCACTTGCAACCATATCCCAGTCTCATTGTATGTCCTGTCTCCTCCTGCTGTGAACCTATGGCTTCATTTGGAGTTCACCTAGACCATCTCTCCATTGGCAAAACCATCTACTGATACACTTCTCCCATGTTTTTCTGCTTAAAAACACTATTTTAGAGATTTATTTATTTAGGTTTTTTTGAGACAGGGTTTCTCTGTGTAGCTCTGGCTGCCCTGAAACTCACTCTGTAGACCAGGTTGGCCTTGAACTCAGAGATTCACCTGCCTCTGCCTCCCCAGGTCTGGGATTAAAGGTGTGTGATTTATTTTATTTTATGTGTATAGATGTTTTGTCTGTATATAGGTATGTGCACCATGTGCATGCAGTACCTGGGAAGACCAGAAGAGGGCAACAGATCCCTTGAAACAGATGATTGTGAGTCACTGTGTGAGAGCTGGGGACCAAACCCATGTCCCAGCCAGTGCACTTAACCCCTGAGCTACCTCTCCAGCCCCCGACATACACTTTAAAGTAACATTTGCCAGGAGATGATGGTACACTTCTTTAATCCCAGCACTGGGGAGGCAGAGCTCTGAGTTTGAGGCCAGCCTGGTCTACAAAGTGAGTTCCAGGACAGCCAGGGCTACACAGAGAAACCCTGTCTCAAAAGGAAAAAAAACAATTCACAAAAACAAAAAGATGTAACATTCATAAGTCCCTGGAATATGGACATAAACATACATTGCAGATATTTTTCAGCCCATCACAGATCTCAACAAAAGTGAGGGAGAAAACTGAGCTTCAGGCCAGACTGGATCAAGCAATTCATGGCTAAAGACCCAACTCTTCCTGTCTCCCCGTTCTAGCTCTAACTATTAGCGTCCTCCACAGGCTTCTCCAGGCCCTGCATGGAAGAAAACTGGCAGAATTTCCAGGTGGAGTCCTGGGAGTCTCTGTGATTGGACCAGCTTGGGCCCCGTGGTTTCTTCTGGACTGATCTAGGCCTAGTGTGTGCTGATAGGCCCTACTAAGTTTTTTTTTTTTTTTTTTTTTTTTTCTGCCACTGGAAAAAAAAATGCCTGAGATAATCAATTTATGAAGAAAAGTTTGAGTCCCCAGAGGTTTCAGTCCACAGTCACCTGGCCTGTCGCTTTGGACTTGTGGCAGCCCAGTAGTTCATGGTGAGTATGCCTGGCAGACAGAGGGAGGGATGGGGTCTCTATATGCCCTCCCAGGCATGCCCCCAATGATTTAATACCTCCCAGGCACACTTGCCATTGTCCACCACCTCTAACACTGCCTCGGGCTGTGACCCTTCAGTCCCTTGGTCTCTGGGAACATTCAGATGCAAACAGTAGCAGTCGGCCCTGTGCACAGTCCCGAGAGCCAAGCTGAGCACCTCTAGCCTGGAGTCCCATGGGTCTCTGCGTATAACTGGCTGCCGGGCAACACAGCTGACCCAGAGGGCGGAACGCCTGGGGGAATTAGCTGTGAACAGTTGGGGTTAGCATGGTGGTGCACACCTGTAATCCCGGCACTAGAGAGACAGGGGCAGGTGGACCTCTGTGAGTTCCAAGACAGCTGGAGCTACATAGTGACATTCTGTTCCTCCTAA
Organism: Peromyscus leucopus; assembly: GCF_004664715.2. Classification (NCBI taxonomy): domain Eukaryota; kingdom Metazoa; phylum Chordata; class Mammalia; order Rodentia; family Cricetidae; genus Peromyscus; species Peromyscus leucopus. The sequence continues at coordinate 142,370,325 of NC_051064.1, forward strand.
AAAGGGGAGGGGGAGGAACAGAAGAGGTTGGTGGCCCTAGCCATGGGTGGCCAGGAAGAAATGCTGAGCAGGACTTTAGGACGATGTGGGATTGTGTCTTCCTCCTCCTCCTCCTGCTTGTCCTGTTTCCGAAGGATACACTCCACCTCCGAGTCCAAACCCCAGTCTCTCTTTGGTTTTATTAGCATTTTTTAGACAGGGTGATGTAGTCCAGGCTGGCTCAAACTCACAATGTAACTGAGGATGACCTGAACAGGAGTCCTGCCTCCTCTTGCCTACACCTCCCTAATGTTCCTTGCTCAGTTTGGTTTTATTGATTTTTTAAAATTTATTTATTCATTTATTTATTGGCAAGGTCTCCAGCTCAAACTCCCTACACAGCCCAGGATGAGCTTGAACCCCTAACCCTCCTGCGTCCACCTCCCAGTGCTGGGATTACAGACCTGTGCTACCACATCAGGTTCCTATGGTGCGGGGAGTGGGGGGGGGGGGTGGACACAGCTTTGTGCAAGAGGCAACCCCTCCCAACTGAGCTGCGCCTCGGCCCCGGGGCTGGTTTTGTCCTTTTGGAGCCTCCCTGAAGCCCAGGCGGGCTTCCCTCCTCTCCCTCTGTGCCCACATGACCCGGTTGCCTGGCGCCGGCAGCCCGGGTTTCACGTTTGCCACACATGCCATCTCCTGTCCACCCTCTCACTTCCCTGTCTGTCAGACTCGGCTTCTCAGTTTTCCCTTGTTTTTCCTGACCTGGGCAATTTTGAGGCACTCTGGTCGGCATTTTGTAGACCATCCTGCAATTTGGGTGTATCTGATGTTTTTCTCATGACGAAGCAGGAGTGACTGCGGCTTTTGGGCAAGAACACCACAGAGGTAAACAGAGTCCTCGGCTCATGCAGTCAGGCGGCACGTGACGGCCACATGGCTCACCACGGGGGCTGGTTTTTTTTTTCTTTCCTCCCCACCTCCTCTTTTTTAGTATGGTAGTCCAGGCTAGCCTCAAACTCAAGGCAATCCTCAGACCTCTTCTTCCCTTCCCAAGTGCTGTCATGACAGAGATGAGCCTCCAAGTCCAGATGATGTTGATTTAAAAAAAAAAAAAAGAGTTTTAGAGAGGGTCTCAGTGTAGCCTAATCCTCCTGCCTCCACTTCCTGAGTACTCGGATAACAGACACATGCCCTCATACCCCGCATTCAAAAACCATTTGGGGAGATGCTAGAGATAGATACTTGGCTCTTCCTGTTTCCTCCCTCCCTCCTTTCTTGCTAGGGCTGGAGATGGAACCCAGAGCCCCACACAGGCCAGGCAAAACCTCCAGCACTGTCCTCTACCCAAAGCCCCTCCTGGATCAGGTGTCTCCATGTGTCATTGGGTTCTTCCACCATGCAGGTCCACCCCTCCAGTTCAATCTGTCAGTCTGTCCTGTCTGTCAGCGTGGACTCCTCATTCTTTGGATTGCCATCCACTATCATAGTGTTTACTTTCATTCTCCTTGTTCTAGCTAGCTGGGTGTGGTGACGCACACCTGCAATCCCAGCATTCCCCTGGAAGGGTGAGAGACTCAAGCAAGGAGGCCAGCCTGAGCTACATAGTAAAACCCTTCTGTCCGAAAAAGGCGGGGAGGGTTGGAGCTGAGAAGAGACATAACTTAGTGAGTGCCCGACAGCACCGACGTGGCCCTGAGCTGGATTCCTGTACTGCTAAGAGCAGGTGGGATGGCGCCCGCCACGCCAACACTCAGAGGAGAGGGAGGGGACAAGGAATTCAAGGTCACTTTTGACCACATTCTGATTCAGGACCAGGCATGGGTTGTAGGCGAGACCCTAACCACGAGCTCTCTGGGGTTCATCCTGTCCCGTATGTGCAGCATTCTCTCGGGGCTCACCCTACAGGATGCTCCAGGCTCAAGTCCTGCCCAGACGGACTCGGTCAAGGAGTGTGGCTCTTTTCAAAGTTTGGACAGTAAATTTAGAAAGTGCGTTCATTGCTGCTGAGGCGCTACTGCCTCTGGGTCTCACAGAAGGAAAAACATCTATACATTACACATGTTTATTATATTTGGGGGGGGGGTCAGAGGACAAATGCAAGGAGCAAGTTCTCTCCTCCTACCTGTGGGTTCCAGGGGATTGAACTCAGGTCATGAGGCTTGGTGGCAAGCACCTTTATCTGCTGAGCCAACGTGCTGGCCCAAATTCATATATTTCATATCCTCATACCGTGAATTTAGGAAGGCATCAAGCCGCTTTAAGGCTTTCTGTTTCAGCTGTAAACAGGGACGACAACAGAGCCCAGATGGACAAAGTTGGTGCGAGCGACAAGCTCTGGAAGACGTACAGACAATGGAGGTTTTGTTGTTAGAGCTTCTGGCCAAAGCAAAGGGCTTCCTTCCCTCCGGCCCCTGAGGACTCCAGACACTCAGGCCAAGAGTGCGAGTCCCTCGTGAAGTGTGGACCAGGCCTCTGCAAATCCTCCAGTGCTGAGTCTCACTGCACCAGGGCAGCTAAGGCTGTCACCTCCCACAGAGTAGAGGGAGATGCTGTGCAGGGCGCGGCATGAATAACCCCAGCACTCAGGAGCGAGCACAGGCAGGCAGAGCTCTGTGAGTTCAAGGCCAACCTGGTCTACAGAGTGAGTACCGTGCTAGCCAAAGCCATACAGTGAGATCCTGTCTTCAAAAACAGGAGGATGCGGGGCAGTAGTGGCACATACCTTTAATCCTAACACTGGAGAGATGGGACAGGGGCAGGTGGATCTCTCTGAGTTCAAGGCCAGCCTGGTCTACAAAGCAAGTTCCAGGACAGCTAAGGCTGCTAAGGCTGTTACATAGAGAAACCCTGTCGAGAGAGAGAGAGAGAGAGAGAGAGAGAGAGAGAGAGAGAGAGAGAGAGAGAGAGAGAATAGAGGAAGGACGCTCCCTGGCATCTGGGTTGCCTGGCACACCTGGACTCAGGTGGCTGAGAGTCCAGGCTACATACTTGGAGAGCCTGGGCTGATCTGGCACATGCAGCCAGGCAGAACCAATGTTGCAGATCTCCATTCCAAGGGGCCCATGCCCCACTCTCCACCTCCCCCCTCAAGGCAAAATTACAGGGTACACCTCCCTCTGTGATGCCTGCCTCTGCCCAGGAGGCCCTGACCTGGCAACCAGCTTTGGCTATGGACCCAGGGCCCTGCCTCTGCTTGCTGCAGAAGGAGGCACACAGGCCATCTGCAGGACAAGCCGTGGGGAGGGCAGGTGTGGGCAGAGGTCTGGCTCTAGCACTGTCTGTCCAGCTAGTCTCCAGGCCTTGGCCCTCAGGCGCTGGCTTCGAAGGTTGCTGGTACTCACTCCCCACCAGTATTTGTTCCTGCCTTTGCCCAAGGACCTGCTGCCCTGGCCCTTCCCCTGGTCACCAAACTCAGCCCATTGTTCAGAAGGCTTTGTCCTGAAGTAAGGCTGCTGGGAAAGACCCTTACTAAAATTAGAGTTCACACATTTAGCACACAGGAGGCCCCGGAGTCCATCTCTGCTCTGCATCCAAACAAAGGGAGTAGGGGGCACATAAAAACTACTGTCCATTTTGACCAGGCATGGCAGTGCACACCTGTCATCCCAGCACTCAGGAGGCAGAGTCAGGTGGATCTCTGTGAGTTTGAGGCCAGCCTGGTCTACAAAGTGAGTTCCAAGAACAGTCAGGGCTGTTAAACAAAGAAACTACGTCTTGAAAAACCAAAATAAAGGGCTGGAGAGATGGCTCAAGGGTTAAGAGCACTGGCTGCTCTTCCAGAGGTCCTGAGTTCAATTCCCAGCACCCACATGGTGGCTCACAGCCATCTATAATAAATCTGGTTCCTTCTTCTGGTGTGCAGGTGTATATGCAGACAGAATACTGTATAAATAAATAAATCTTTAAAAAAGAAAAAGAAAATAAAACAATAACAAAAACCCCAGCCCATTTCCACAGTACCTGTGGCTTCTCTGAGAACCAGTGAATCAGGCTGTGGTTCTCAAACAATGGTTCTCAAGCTGTGGGTCGTGACCCCTTGGGTTGCATATCAGATACTTACATTACAATTCATAACAGTAGCAAAATTACAGTCATAAAATAGCAGTAAAATAATTGTAGGGTTGGGGTGGATCACCACAACCTGAGGAACTGTATTAAGGGGCTGCAGCGTTAGGAAGGTTGAGAACTCTGCTCTAGAGCATCAGGAACACAGGGCCCTGTTCACTGTGTTCTTTGTTAGTTCCCTCCCTCCTGCCTTCCTTCTCTTCCTCACACCGTCTTTCCCCTTAGTCTCTCTCATCCTCTCTCTCTGTGTCTCTGTCTCTCTCTCTTTGTCTGTCTCTGTCTATCTCTGTGTGTGTCTGTCTGTCTCTCTCCTCACTTCTATGGGCAGGGAACTCAGTTCTTAACCTTAGACTTCGTGGCTCCCCCTGCTGGGTACACAGGGAAGTGCAGGGGCTCCGGACTGTCCTGAGGACTGGGAAGCAGTGTGGCTATTCCTAAGTGGCCTGTGAGAGGGTGTGACTCGGAAGGACTGCTCAGAGAACAGCTGACTGCATCTGCTGGTCTGCGCCTCCCCATGAGTCAGCGCCTGCTGCCCTCCTTGGCACACACCCAACAAAAAGGGTCAGGATGTCCCCGCGGTGTTGTTCACAATACTAACCACTCACTGTCAAAATAGCAGGAACCACCAGATGCTTGTCAATGCTACAATGACAATTATGGTGTCACACAGCAAAATACTTACGAAGATGAGAATAAAACACAGCAATGAGGACATGGATGGGACACAAGAGAGCCCAGACCACAGAGAGACATTCTCAGGAGTTCAAGAAACTGCCTGAGCAACACAGCAAGACCCTATCTCAAGAAGAAAATAAATAGGGCACAAAGCTTGCCATTAAGAGCACTGGCTGCTCTTGCAGAGACCCCAGGTTCAGTTCCCAACATCCACATGATAACCCACAACTGTGTGTAACTCCAGTTCCAGGAGATCTGACACCCTCTTCTGGCTGTCATGGGTACTGCACACACATGGTATACACACACACACACACACACACACACACACACACACACACACACACACACATGTGCAGGTAAAGAAAAATCTTTTAAAAAATAAGTCAAACCAATTCCTGATTGCTATGTTTGTCTCCTAAAGGCCATGGATTGAAGACTTTGTCCAACCTATGGCATTGCAGGGGAGTAGGGTCTGCCTGCTGGGAGGAAGTTAATTGTCATTAGTAAGTCACTGGTGGCATCTCCTGAAGAAGACACGGCGACCCTGGCCCCTTCTCCCTTTTCTTGTGCCTGCCAGCTGCATAAGCCACTAGGAGGCTGGTCTCTCTCTTTCTCAAGGTTTATTTTCATCTCATTTGTTTGATTTTTGGGATAAAGTTCATCTGTGTAGCCCTGGCTGCCCCAGAACTCACTCTGTAGACCAGGCTGGCCTTGAACTCAGAGATCCACCTGCCTCTGCCTCCCGAGTGCTGGGATTAAAGGTGAGAGCCACCACTACTCAGCTTCATTTTTACTTTATTTGTGTATACGTGTGTTCATGTGCCATGTCTGCATTTGCCACAGGCCAGTAGAAGGCATCAGATCTCCTGGAGCTGGAGTTACAGGCCATCATGAGCCACCCAGTGTGAGTGCAGGAACCTACTTAACGTAGGTCCTCTGAAAGAATAACAAGTGCTTGTAACAGCTGAGCCATCTCTCCAATCCCTTATTTTTCTTTCTTTCTTTTTCTTTTTTTTAAAGATTTATTTATTTATTATGTATACAGTGTACTGCCTGCATGTATGTCTGCAGGCCAGAAGAGGGCACCATATCTCATTATAAATGGTTGTGAGCCACCTCGTGGTTGCTGGGAATTGAACTCAGGACCTCTGGAAGAGCAGCCAGTGCTCTTAACCTTTGAGCCATCTCTCCAGTCCCCCCCCCTTATTTTTCTTCTTCTTACTTTTTTTACACTTTATTTAGTATGTGTTCTTTTTTAAAATAATTTATTTACTTTTATTTCATTTGCATTGGTGTTTTGCTTGCATGTATGTCTGTGTGAGGGTGTCAGATCTTGGAATTTAGAGACAGTTGTGAGCTGCTATGTGGGTGCTGGGAATTGAACCTGAGTCCCTTGGAAGAGCAGTCAGTGCTCTTAACCACTAAGCCATCCCCCCAGGCCTGGTGTGTGTTTTTGCCTGCACTTGCTATAGCACATCTGGAGATCGGAGGATTGTGGGAGTCGGTTCTCTTCTACCACGGGAGCCTAGAGATAAGAATTGAGCCATCAGGCTTGGAGGTAGTACCATTAGCTGTTGAGCCAAACATTTTTACAAATTTTTTCTTTTGTCTGCATATGGTGGCACACTCCTTTAGTCCCAACACGTGTGAGGCAGAGGCAGGCAGATCTCTGTGGGTTCAAGGCCAGACTGGTCTACATAATGAGACCCTGCTTCAAAATAAATAAATATCCCTAATTTTAAAATAAACAGAAGGTTGGACAGGAGGAATCTGACATCCATGGAGCTGATGACAATAGCTATTCACAATAGAGACGCGTGCGAGGACTCTGCCCAACAACTGTCCCATTTTGTTGGGACATTACCTGTTGATTCTTGCAGACAAAATCACTGTTTAAAAATGCTTTCAGGGTGGTGGTGGTGCACACCTTTAATCCCAACACTCGGGAGGCAGAGACAGGGGGATCTCTGTGAGTTCAAGGCTGGCCTGGTCTACAAGAGTGAGTTCTAGGACAGCCAAGGCTACACAGAGAAACCCTGTCTCAAAAAACCAAAAATAAATAAGTAAATAAAAAATAAAAATGCTTTCTGAAGCTGGGCGTTGGTGGCACACACCTTTAATCCCAGCACTTGGGAGGCAGAGGCAGGCAGATCTCAGAAAGTGCGAGGCCAGCCTGGTCTACAAAGTGAGTTCCAGGACAGCCAGGATTGTTATACAGAGAAACCCTGTCTCAAAAATAGATAAATAAATAAATGAATGAATGAATGCTCTCTGTAAAGCTCCCTGCAGACCCTTGCGGATTTCTCCTCACAGTTCAGACATCAAGTGCCCCCTGGTGACCTCCTGATGGCTGCTGCTCTCCCCGCTTCCCCTCAACTCCACAGGTCCCCTGTTGGCTCATTTGTGGGCTCATTCACTGTCATTTTCCCTGTGTGCTGTGAGCTCCATGAAGGCGTGGACTTCGGCTGCCTTCCAGTGCTGTGGCCTTCACGGAGAAGAAAATGTGGACCAGTGCTGGTGGCCCAGGAGTTACATCCAAACCCGCACAGCACTGAGTCTGAACCACTCACCGCCCCTCCAGGCCTCTGCTCCCCACTTCCCGAAGCAGCCTGAGGAGCCAGGGTGGCAGGAGTGTCCTCGGGCTGTGGGGGAGGCTGCTCCACCCAGGCTGAGCAACCCCGGCCACTGAGAGACCAGCTTGGCCGCTCTTCCCACTTCGACCTGGGTTTGAACTTGGGCTGAGCTCTCCCTTCCTGTTCCTGCGTGTCTCTTTCCTGTTCCGAGACACCGTTCTCAAGTGTCCTCCCCAGGTCATATTTCTGACACTCCTGGGAGCAAGAACAAAAGGAAATGGGTGACATGGCAGTGGGAGGGACCCTGGCCTGACACCGGCAGGGTTTACCCACTGTGGGGACTGTCACAAACAGCTGGGTGGGTGGAGGAAGTGGAGTTGTGGAATCCTCGCCACTCAACATCGAGAAGAACGGGATGTACAGTCATCTTGGGCGGGGTGCAGGGGGTGAGCGGGATGGCCATTGCAAGATGTTGGCTGCTCTTGGCCTCTGGTCGTTGGCTGGGCCTGGTGGTCCAATGATGGTGTGGGCATGAGAGGCATGGCCAGGGCTCTGGGTAGTGGTGGTGGTGGGTTCCAGGTTGGGTTATGAAATGGCTGCTGTGGAGTATGGAGAAATGAACCAGGGCTGGAGAACAGTCTGAGCCCTGACTTCCATTGACAAGCAAGATGCTTTAGTGTGTCACATCCCCTCTGGGCCTCAGTTTCCTCACATATTAAATGAGGGTAACAATGCGGATTGAAGGTGGAGATACAGGCAAATGCTGCGATGGTGCTTGCCTGTAATCCCAGCCCCTGAGAAGCTGGAGCACAAAGGCGAGGAGTTCGAGGCCAACCTGGGCTACACAGCAAGGCCACCATCTCAAAAACAGTCAAAAGGGGACTGGAGAGATGGCTCAGAGGTTAAGAGCACTGCCTGCTGTTCCAGAGGTCCTGAGTTCAATTTTCAGCAACCACGTGGTGGCTCATAGCCATCTGTAATGAGACAGAGGCAGAATGTTGTATACATAATAAATAAATAATCTTAAAAAGAAAGTCAATAAAGCCAGGTGTGGGGGTACATGATTGTAGCACCTGGGCAATTAAGAGGATCAGGGGTTCAAGGTCACCCTTGGCTATCTCAAAAAAAACAAGACAAGAGAAGGCCAGAGAGATGGCTCAGCTGTGAAGGGTACTTGCTGCTCGTCAGAGGACCGTGGGGTTCAGTTCCCAGCACCCACGAAGGCTTCTGACTCCCTCCCCTGTTCTTTGTGGTTACCTGAACACGCATGATTACACACATACTTATACACATAAAAATTAAAAAACACAATAATAAATAAATAAATAAATAAATAAGGCTGGCACAAGCCTAATGGCCTGAGTTTGATCCCGGAACACACACACAGAAGAGAGTCGACTCCTGAAAGTTGTCCTCTGACCTTCACGGTCATACAGTGGTGTTGTGGGATATTTGTACACAATGTGAAGATATGTGATTGGTTTAATAAAGAGCTGAACGGCCAATAGCCAGGCAAGAGGTATATAGGCAGGACTTCTGGGCAGGCGGAGAGGAAGTAGGAGATGAGTCTAGGTGTGAGAGACGCCATGAAGATGTGGAGTGAGTGGGACCCACAGAATGGGAGAGAGGTAAAAGCCACATGGCAAAACGTAGATTAATAAAAATGTGGATTAATTTAAGTTCTAAGAGCTAGTGGGACAAGCCTAAGCTAAGGCCAGACTTTCACAGTTAATAATAAGTCTCTGTGTTATTATTTGGGAGCTGGCTGATGGGACAGAGAAAGACTTGTTACCATAGTGGCACATCTATGCCTGTACTTACACACGTATCATACATACCATAAGTGAAAAGACTTTCAGAAAGTGGTGTACAAATGAGCGGTGTCTCATGGACTCACGGCAGGAATTCTTAGGTACCATGGTTGTCCTGTTGTCTGCCGCTCAACCACGGCACCGGGCGTCGGGACTCTTAATCCTTCCCACGCCCTGTTCTCATCATCCCGTTCTACAGTTAACTGAGGCTCCGAAAGGTGTCATGCCAAGGCCACAGTTTGCTCTGATTATATCTCATCTGAGGGCTGAGGGGATGGCTCAGCGTGTGGAGGGGCTGACCACCTGATTTCGACCCCTGGGACCCCCATGGAAGGAGAGAATCGACCCCCAAAGTTGTCACCTAACCGCCACAAGTGTGATTCCCCTGCCACAAAACAACATGGAAGTGGTCCTCTCTGGTTTCAGCCGGAATCCTGCCCCACTGTTCTGTGCATCCTAAGACTGGCGGAGGACGCATTCCACAACCGGTGCGGACAAAGGTTCGCACGCATCTCTTTAGGAGCAGCAGTTCTCCTCGGCAGCCACCAGGGGGTAGCAGAGGCTGGGACTGGGCTGGAGGACCTGCGCGCCACACCCTGTGGTCTCCCTGCGCTGGTGGCTGGAGTCGGCTAAGTGCTGAATTGTGTCCTGGGGTAGGGTAGAGGCAGCGGCAGCAGACTGGACAGGGGCTGAGGGAAGGCACAGCCTCTGGGATCGGGAGTGCGTACTCAGCTCTAAGTCTGGAAGAAGCTTTTCCCGGAGGCTCATGACCCGTAGCCTGGGCTGCCCCAGCGGCGTGCCCAAGTTCTTGGCAGAACAGTTGCCAGCATGGACAGTGGTTTACCAGCGTATCAGGCTGTTTACCAAAGCGCCTCCTTTAGCAGCGGCCCCAGGAGCCCGTTCTATTTGTATCGTCCAAATCTGACCAAGCAGGAAACCAAATTTCAGAAAGGGGCTGTGACTAGCTTTAGCTCACACAGTAAGTGACTCCTACCTGACCAAAGGTCTCCCTGTGAAGCTTTGGTGTGAGTGTGTGATATGATGTGTGTATGGGGTTTAGGGCCTGTGTGTGTGTGTGTGTGTGTGTGTGTGTGTGTGTGTGTGTTGGTTGTACAGGGACTTCAGTGTGTGGGGGCCACAGATGTCCTGAACTATCGTTCTCCACCTTATTCCCTTGATGCAGGGTCTCACTGAACCTGGAGCCCCATTTCAGTTAGACTGCCTTGCCAGAAACTTCTGAGAGCCTCCTGTCTCTGCCTCTCACAGGTCCAGGGGTGCAGCTATGTGCTCAGCCACACCCACCTTTTCTCCTGAGTCCCCGGCACCCAAGCTCAGGTCTTCATGCTTGTACAGCAAGCATTCTTACCCAGTGAGCCATCTCCGAGGCCAAAGCCCTCTCCTGTAATGAGCTCACCCCCACCTCCCCATGTCCCAGCTCTCAAAGTATATATGCATGCGGTTCTCACAACAGCTTTGTAAGGCTGGCAGCTGGGGATGGGGTGGGGGCACCTGCCAGTGCTGAGCTGAGGCCCCTCAGACGGGCTGTCAAGAGCAGCTCCCCTAGACATCCCTTGCTGGGGAGCTACATGATACTGAGGACTGGCCACCGTGGGAACACGATGCCAGGGAAATCAGCTTCCCCATGCCTGCCTGTCAGCTTCCTCATGCTGTCCCAGGCTTGCCCCAGAAGTTTCCACATTTACCATCACTGCCCTGTGAACAGCTGCCCTCTGAGGCTGAGAGCCACAGGCGAGCAGTACAGGGAAGGCCAGCCCCCCTCCTGGCTTCAGTCCCTCTGCTGGCCCTCATGAATGCCTTTGCCTCCCTCTGCCCGTGCCCCGACTGGGTGTGAGGACCAATGTAATCTGCAGCAGGCTGAGCCCCTGATCCCATTATCCCCTCCAGAGTGTAACAAATGACTGTGACTAGCCCTGACAGGTGCCTGAGTACTGGGATGCTCCTGCACTCCATCCCTCTTCTTGGGCCCCGCTGGGCAGGGGGATGCCTCAGGGCCCAATCCTGTGGAGGCCTTGGAGGCCCTAAAGTTGGCCCCACTGCAGAGTAGATCTGAGGTCTGTAAGGAGTCCGCACGGAAGACTGTCATACAGATTCCTTCCACACTGCCCCTCAGGGTGGGGTCAGATGAGTCTCTGCCGAAGGCAAGTGGGGGCACGCCCCAGAGGCTGTGCTCTGTGGCTAGGGTGGGCACTCAGTCACCACCCGCCCTCGCAGGTCCGCGGTGGTTCTGGACCTAGGTATGCAGAGGAGGCGCCAAGGCACTTGGAGTGTGTGGGAAAGTAAGGGGAATTGAACTCAGGACTGTGCGTATGCCAGGCAAGCACTCTATCAACTTAGCAGGACAGAAGGGTGTCCACTCCTCCTCCTCCCATAACAGGTGCCTCCCTCCTCAGTGCCGCCCCCACCCCCACCCCACCCCCCGGCTGCTGTTTTCCAGGAAAAAGCCAGTGCAATCACTGAGTCAGCGCACACAGTTGGTATTGCTCAGGTGGCCCCACAGGACAAGCCTGCTGCTTCCAGGGCCTGCCCAGGGGCCCTGGCCTGGCCAGATTCCCGTTACCCGCCCTGTACTGTGGCTCCCGAAGGCGCCTGGCCCTGCCTCCCTCACTCTTCTTGTCTCCAGTCCCACCCTGTGGCCCCAACATCACCTCATGCCCAGCCCAGCTTCTCCTCAACTCCAGATGCCAATCTTGCTGTCTCTGGGTAGGCTCGGGTGTCAAACTTGGATTTGGATGCAGGACCATGCTTCCTTGCTGTACGATCGTGGGTTAGTCCCTTGACTTCTCTGAGCCAGTTTCCATGGGAATGAGACGATAACCACCACGCGATGCCATGGGAAGTACATTAAGTGTCCCGTATGGTGCGGGGCATGAGGAGGGGACGCAGGAAATGGCTCTTACCAGAATCCATTTCTGTAAGTGGCCGGTTCTTCCCCAACCCAACCTGTTCTCCAAGGGCCTGTGGGCAAGGAGGAAGCAGAGCGTGGGACTTTCTGCCCGGTGCTGCTAGCTGCCAGTCAAGCCCCGGTCGAAGCTCAACTCTGTTCTGGGCTCTCCGTCAGCAGCTGCTGGGCCTCTGGCTGCAGCAGAGCTGGCTTGAGCACCAGGTCTGGGGCTTGGGCGGTCCAGAGCCGGAGGTGCGGTAAACGGGGTTGGAACTTCAGAGACTCCTGAAGAGGAGAGAAGGGTGGGGATGTAGCTCAGTTGGCACAGTGCTTGCCTGGCACACACAGTCTTGAGTTCGATTCCCAGCACCTCATGAAGTGGTGCCGGCTGTGGCCCAGGGCATAAGCCAGTGTCTGGGGGATTTCTACTCAAGAGATCGTGGATGGGGGCCAGGAGGGGATCTCTCCCACCAAATCCCTGAGCATCTTGGCTGGAGTGAGGGAAGGGGAAGGTCCAGAGCAGAGAGTGTCAAGAGAGCTAGGAAGAGGCCCAACAACAAGGGGGCGCCCAGCGTGCGGGAGGTGAAGTCAGGAGGATCAGTTTGGTGTCAGCCGGGCGGTGGTGGCCCACGCCTTAATCTCAGCACTCAGGAGGCAGAGCCAGGAGGATCTCTGTGAGTTCCAGGCCAGCCTGGTCTACAGAGAGAGATCCAGGACAGGCACATAGAGAAACCCTGTCTCAAAAAACCTTGCCGGGCGGTGGTGGCGCACGCCTTTAATCCCAGCACTCGGGAGGCAGAGCCAGGAGGATCTCTGTGAGTTCGAGGCCAGCCTGGGCTACCAAGTGAGTTCCAAGAAAGGCGCAAAGCTACACAGAGAAACCCTGTCTCGAAAAACCAAAAAAAAAAAAAAAAAAAAAAAACCAACAACACAAATAGTTCAGTGTCATCTCAGCTACATACAGAGTTCAAGGCCAGCCTGGGCTACATGAGACCCCGTTGAAGAATAATGAAGGTGGAGGTGGTGATTGATAGGGGTGATGGTGGTGGTGGTGGTGATCGGGGCAGCGGTGGTGGAACTGGACCTGATGGCACAGTTTTAGCTACTGAGCATCTGAGGCAGGATGATCAAAAATTCAGGGCTAGCCTGGGCAATTTAGGAGGCCCTGTCCCAAACAAAAAGTGAAAATGAGATGTGTAGCTCAGCGGTAGAGTGCCTGTCCAGCATGTGGGAGGCCCTGGGTTCAGCTATCTCTCTCAGCTCCTGTGCTGGCCCTGGCCAAGGCGCCGTCTAAGGGGCTTAGAGCCCACACCCTGGTTCTGGTCTCAGCATGTTGCCCTGATGCGGGCAACTCCTTTACCGTCTGAGGTTTGGAGGAATTAAAGACCCGGAAGAGTCCTTAGCAGCTTGGTGGCACATTTGGGAACGGGAGAGTGGCCTGCCAGGCGGGAACGGGCTGGGTACTTGGGGATTACCCAAAGTATGACTGGTAAGGACAGAGGACTGTGGGAGCGGCGGGCTGAATGAGGAAGTGAATCAGTGAATGAGTGAGTGAATGAATGAATGTGTGAGCTAGCGCTTAGATGATGACATCAGCGGAGGCTTTTATGGTTCTTACTAAGCACCTGGGATTGTCCCAAGCTCTTGTGTGAATTTACTGAGCTGGAGAAAGAACTATTACTGTTTTCATTCCAGGGATGGGAGCACAGAGAGGTTAAGTAATTTACCCACAGCCACACAGTTTGCATGTGTCTGAGGGAGGACTGGACCCGGGCAGGCTGGCTCTAAAGTCTCCAAGTGGGACCATGAGGAGCACACACACACACACACACAGGGGATGGGATGATGGGTGTAGACTTCAGCCTTCATTCACTCTACATGTCTCCAGGCACCTGCTAAGTCATTCACTCGCTCTTATGGCTATGGGATTATGGAGGGTGATGTTAATAGCCATCCTGCTTGGCTAGAGTTAGCCCTTCAGGGCTCATCTCAGATGCTGCCTCTTCTGGGAAGCTTTGTCCAGATCTGAAGAGAGCCCTCATGCCTGGCTCCCTGACACTCTCTTCCCTCCTCTCCTTAGCCACTAGTTCTTGGGACACAGTAGTCAATCAATAAATGCTTAAAGGGCATCCCCTTGGTACTGGGCCTTCAGCTCTCTTGGTCCTCTCTGCTCCCCTGGCCCTTTCTCTTCCCTCACTCCAGTCAGGATGTTCTGGGATTTGATGGAAGAGAGGGTGACATCCCCTACTGTCCCCTCCACGCCCCATGCTGTGATCTGTGGAGTGGAAACTCCCCAGACACAATCTCCTGCCCTGGGCCACAGTCAGCAGGGCTGAAATTCACTGCTGTCCCGGAGAAGGGCTGTCCAGCTCCGGCTCAGCAGCCGGGGGCAGCCTCTTCCTTCCCCAGCCCAGTGTTTGTTTTCAAATTCCTGAGGCCTGTGTCAGCTCTACCAGGAGTGGAGTCCGCTGGCCCGGGGCCTGCCTTCACTTCCTTCCTTCACTTGCTTGACCAGGCTGGTCTGTAGGGTGGGGCACCAGGCCAAGCCTCTCCCTCTCACTGTCCACCGGTTAGAGCCAGAGAGCCTTGAGCTGGCGAGTTGGGGAGATGGGAGGCTGGGAGGACAGGGAACAGGGTTTACCTTTACAGCATGGTGATGCCAACTCATTTGCTCTGTGGGAAGGATGCAGGCCTGCAGGGAGTCATGGGCTGGTGGCCAGAATTAGTTATCTTTAAGTGTGTGTGGTGTACTGGGCTGGGGAAGTCCTTGGGTGGGGGCCACTGTCCCCAGCCTCTAAACATGACCTGGTCAGGACCAATGTAAGAAAAAAGGACCATGCACAATTTCTCCCCAGCAGGCAATCTGGGGGCAGCTGTGTGGTGGGTCTCAGACCATACCTCTCATGTCAGAGTCACTGGGGCAGCTAGACAGAAACAGAATCTGGAACCCTGTGTCCCAGATGCTGAATCTATGGGTCTAAGCCAGGCCTGGGAATCTGCACTGACCAGGAGACTTGGATGTAGGATGTCCAAGAAGCTGAAGGGTAACAACTGGAAGCTTGAAAAGGCAAATGCACAGACAGGCCTTTAGATCTCGGGAGGCAGAAGCGGGCGGATCTCTGTGAGTTCAAGGCCAGGCTGGTCTACAGAGCGAGTTCCAGGACACCCAGAGCTACACAGAGAAACCCTGTCTCAAAAAACAAAAAACAGCCGGGCAGTGGTAGCACACGGCTTTAATCCCAGCCAGGAGGATCCCTGTGAGTTCAAGGCCAGCTTAGTCTCCAAAGCGAGTTCCAGGAAAGGCGCAAAGCTACACAGAGAAACCCTGTCTCGAAAAACCAAAAAAAAAAAAAAAAAAAAAAAAAACCAAAACAAAACAAAGAAGAAAGAAAGAAGGAAGGAAGGAAGGAAGGAAGGAAGGAAGGGCAAATTCTATGTAGTTGATGATGACCTTGAACTCCTGATACCCCTGCCTCAAGCTCCTGAATGCTGGGATGGCAGATGTGTGCCATCACACCTGTTTATGCATCGTTGGGGCTGGAATCCATGGCTCGTGTCTCCTTGGCAGTTTTTCTACTAAGGTACAGCTCGGTGCCTCGATATTTATTTATTTATTATTTATTTTTTTTTATTTATTTATTTATTTAATGACAAGGTCTTGCTGTGTAGTTCTGGCCATCCCCAAGTGATAATCCTCCTGCTTCTGCTTCCTGAGTGCTGGGATTCCAGGCATGTACCGACACATCCCACTTCTGCTTAAGTCCATTAGAGTAGACAAAATTGAAAGTGGTTTTTCTTTGTTTTCGGTAGCGGCCTTTGGAGTGTTAACGGCTGTTGGAAGTGAGTGGACAGCGGGCTGTGCAAAGCAGTTACAGAACACACCCACCCACGTGGCCTTCCACCCAGAGAGCTCTCGGGACAGCACTGTTCCAGAATGTCAACAAAGCCAGGAATGTCTGCCTGGTTTGATCATTGCTGTGTTGCGGCATCCCGGTGAAGCACTCAGAATAAAATTAGAAATCAGCTAACAGTTTTTTTTCTTTTTCTTTCTTTCTCTCTCTCTTTTTTTGGGGTGTGTGTGGGGGGTGGGGTGGGCAGGGCACAGGGTTTTACTATAACCCTGGCTGGCTTGGAACTAGTCCTATAAACCAGAATTTGTTATGTAGACCAAGCTGACCTTGAACTCACAGAGATCTTCCTGCCTCTGCCTCCCAAATTAAAAGTGTGCACCATCATACCCATCTGTACATTGTTCATTTCATTTTTTTTCTTTTTTCCTCTTTGGTGTTTTGAGACAGGATTTCTCTGTGTAACAGCTCTTGCTTTGTAGACCAGGCTGGCCTTGAACTCATAGAGATCTGCCTGCCTCTACCTCCTGAATGCTGGGATCAAAGGCGTGTGATCCCACTACCTAGCTACATTTCTTTCTTTCTTTCTTTCTTTCTTTCTTTCTTTCTTTCTTTCTTTCTTTCTTTCTTTCTTTCTTTCTTTCTCTCTCTCTCTCTCTCTCTCTCTCTCTCTTTCCTTCCTTCCTTCCTTCCTTCCTTCCTTCTTTCTTTCTTTCTTTCTTTCTTTCTTTTTTTTTTAAGATTTGTTTATTATGTATACAGTGTTCTGCCTGTATGCCAGAAGAGGGTGCCAGATCTCATTACAGACAGTTGTGAGCCACCATGTGGTTGCTGGGAATTGGACTCAGGACCTCTGGAAAAGCAGCCAGTGCTCTTAACCTCTGAGCCATCTCTCCAGCCCACATTTCTTAATTAAAAAAAAAAAATCCTTTTATTACATGTATGTGTATATATCTGTGTCTGTGTGTCTGTGTGTGTGTGCAAGCCACGGCATGTGTGGAGGTCAGAGGACAACTTGAAGGAGTCAGTTCTCTCCTACCGTGTGGGGACTGGAGACCACACTTGTTGGGCTTGGCAGCTAGCTCCATTATTCACTGAGCCATCTACCAGTCCAGTTTATTGGTAAAATAAACACAGCATAAAAATGACCATTTTTATCCTTTGTTTTAGTTTTTATTTTTTGGAGACAGAGTCTTGCTATGTAGCCCAGGATGGTCTTGAACTTGCCATCCTCCTGCCTCAGCCTCCTGAGGGCTAAGGTTACAGCATGAACCACCATGCCCCATCATTTTAGCCATGTTTAAATGTGCAGTTCAGCCGGGCAGTGGTGGCGCACGCCTTTAATCCCAGCACTCGGGAGGCAGAGCCAGGCGGATCTCTGTGAGTTCGAGGCCAGCCTGGGCTACCAAGTGAGTCCCAGGAAAGGCACAAAGCTACACAGAGAAACCCTGTCTCGAAAAACAAAACAAAATAAATAAATAAATAAATAAATAAATAAATAAATAAATAAATAAATGTGCAGTTCAGTGGTTTTCCACGTGATAGAAGAGGACCACTGCTGGTGGGAATCACATGCTTTGTTCCAGGGGCGTGAGCTGCTGACCTACTGAGTTCTGGCTGAACTGACTTGTCCAGTGTCCTCTGCTGTGGCCTTGTTACACCTGGTAGATGGGGAGAGAGACTGGAAAGCTCCCTTGCATGATGCTATTATACAGGCAGAAAGTCTGAGGCCTAGGGGACACAGGAAGGCAGGGCCAGGACTGAACCAGGACTCAAAGCATCAATCCAGATGACACTATCTTCCTAGACACTTAGGGACTACCCAGGGAATGAATGAGTGGGTGAGTGAATGGGTGAGCGCTAAACAGTCAAATGAGCCCCATCTAGCCGATGAAGAAACAGACCCTAGAGGTTAAGTGAGGTACTTGGCCAATATTTACTTAATTGGTGACACAGTGTCACAGGGCAGGGCTTGCTGTCCTATCCAGGGGCTCTGAACCTGTAAACCCTTTCATCTCCGCCCCAAAGGGACAGTCAGAACCGTTCCTTGTCCTGCACAGGAAATTGTTATGATGGAGTCAAAAGAGAAGTTAATTCTGAGTGACAAGGACGAGGAAGGCATCCCCTTGGTTTTTCAGGCCACAGGCTCAGATCTGTCACCTGGCCTGAGACCAGGGATCAGTGTGTCTGAACTTAGACTTTCTAAGGCAGGGATCCCTCTGGGACACTGTGAAAGTGGTGGCCTCCAGCCAGGGGTTGGTAAATGTTTAACACCAGGCTCTCCGCCGGAAGAGAAGCAGGGAGAATGTGGGGAGGAAGAAAAGAAGGGGTCAGGAGAGGGAGGGAAGGAAGGAGGGAGGGAGGGAGGAGGGAGGGAGGGGAGGGAGGGAGGGAGGAGGGAGGAGGGAGGCAGGAAGGAGAGGAGGGAGGAGGAGGGAGGCACGGAAGGAGGGAGGCAGGGAAGGAGGGAGGGAGGGAGGGAGGGAGAGCAGCTCCATCAGAGGGGTCTATGTGGCCCCTCCCCTTCTCTCTCTGCTGTTTAAGGAGTCAAGTAGAGAGCAGGCACAGGCTGTCTTGCTGGCTGGAAAGATGAACTGCCCTGAATCAATCTCCCTTTACCTTGGCTCAGGAGGGGGAAGTCCCCTCTACCACCAGGCACCCTCCCACCCCGACCCGAGCCCTGGCATGACTCCAGGGCTCCCAGGGAGTTCAGCCTTGAGAGTAGACTGTCCACTTATGGGGTTCCCCCACACACTGTGCCCCTCTCCTCTTGATGATGGCATCCAAGGTCCTTGCAAACCCAGGAGGCCCAAGCACCTGAAGTCTGGGGGGGTTGAGGTCAGGCTGAGGGGGCGCCTCTTCACTGTGGGAGGAAGGCTGCATTCCTGACTAGAGGCTTCAGAATTTCCTTCCACAGAAGAAGATGGGAACATGAAGTGTTATGACAAGAAGATGGTATTCCGTGCAGAGGCAAGCCTTCTTACACAGACGGGGAAGCTGAAGCCAGGAAGGGCAAAGGTCACGTCCGAAGTCACAGGAGGACCTGTGACTCAGTACCTGAATTGTCCAGCTCTCTCCCCACTGCCTGGCACAAGAAACAGGGAGGAGGAGGGAGAGGCTGCCATGTGCTTGTCCTGGGGGGAGGGGAGACCAGCCAAGGCCTGGTGTTAACTTGGGGCCCCTTGTGCTAGGTGACCACCTCAGAAGGGGGTGTCAACTTCTTAGAAAGCACAACTCCCTGTTGGAAGAACCAGGGACCCAAGAAGCCCACAGACAAACGTGACCCTGAGTCCAGGTTGGAAAGGCCCCCTTGTGATGAGAGGGCTATCTCTGCCTCATTTTACCTCTCACCCCCATGCAGCCGTGGGCATCCATGGGCTCCTGGTATCCATCTTTGATTGCAGAATGAGAAATGATATCACTTAAGATACTGTATTTGTTTGGTGCTGGGGATGATCCGCAGGGTCCTCCTTCCTCTCTGATAAGCAAGCACTCCGATTTTAAAACTTATTTCCTTCTTCAGAACTACATTCTAGATGCTCAGTGCAGACAGGAGACATGGAGGAACAGATTTGACTAGAAGCAGGGGGTACAGGCAGAAGCCAGGGCCCTCAGCTTCTCAGACACCCCTCCAGTGCGGGGCAGGACACCCTCATGGGACTGAGGTCTGGGCCGCACCAGAGATGCCTGAGCTGGGGAGGTTGTCACATTTACCTCCTGGAGGCGAGGGAGAAAGATAGGGAGAGAGACAGAAAAATCCAGAGACAGAATGAGATAGGGAGAGAGAAGAGATAGACAAAGAAAGGGAGGCCCAGAAGGCCAGAAGAGGAGACTGTGATAGTGGGGGGGGGAGGAGAAAGCACATGCTTCCACTCAGGGCTCTTTTGTTAAATACCGTTGACCCTCGAGTCTCTGCTATTGATAGCTGGCAGTAGCCCAGGAGTGTGTCCTTGGGGCTCCTGTCCCCATGCCTGGAGATGAAGTCATGTCTGTCTGCCTTAGGCTCTACTTGGGGACCTTGCCCCCTGACACTGGCTCCGGCCTGAGGGCTCCTGGAGAGAGAACCCCACAACAGAGAAAACCCTGGTGTTCTCAGATGCCCCCCCCCGGGGGGGGGCAACAGCTGAACCGGTTGATCATTCTTGGCCGGGAGAAGCCAGCTCCCAGAAAGCCTGGGGCTGAAGCCAGGCAAAGGCTGCAGCCGGAAGCCTTTGAGAGGCACAGGCTGGGGCTCTCTGCTTTAACTTGGGGTCTGATCAGCAGAGTTTGGACAGCGCGAGCAGGCAAGGTCTCCACTTCTTAGCAACACAGCCCCTAGCACTGTGGCTAGGGGCCCTCAGCTGGAAGTGAGGTGCATGCTCCCAGGTCGGGGAGGTGTTAGGGGAGGCAGGAGGGTGGTAGCAGGTTGGCTCTAAGCACCGGGTCTGCTTGATCTGAGCCATCATCACATGGGCACACGAGGGCACACATGTATGTTCTGCGTTCAGACCCAACCTTTGCTATGGTCTGAGTTCCACACACTGAACCTCAGAGAATCCTCAACCTGTCCTTGGTGGCATCCATTACCGTGTGTGTGTGTGTGTGTGTGTGTGTGTGTGTGTGTGTGTGTGTGTGTATAGTCCTCATGCGTGCACACAGGCACGCATGCACTACTTTGTGAATGGAGTCGGTTCTCTCCTCCCATCCAGCCTGTGAGGCCCAGAGATCCAACTCAAGTCAAGAAGCCTCACCCCGTGAGCCACCTCACCAGCCCACCATGTCCCATTTCAGTGGCAAGTGAGACAGGGACTCGGTGGCATTGGCAGAAATGACAATATTCTGAAGAGACGACTGCGTCTTTCAAGGTAACTGTCAGACTATTGAAACGGCAGACACCAAATAAATAGGAATTTCCCCAGGAATCTCATAATGGGAGAAGGAAAAGTCCCACCCAGGCTGGGAGGGGATTTGTCTCCTGGAGAGATTCCACACAGTTCTAACAACTCGTTGGACCACCGTACAGGATGAGGCTAAAACCCAGATAATGATGGGGGTGGGGTGGGCGGGACCACACCACAACCCAGACTGTTTAGATGTGCATACCCTTGGCCTTCTGTTTATCCTTTAGTCTCACTTCAGGACCCCAGGACGGATGTGGGGAGTCTGTGAGCTCTCTTTGTCCCTATCCCCAATGTGACCACACTGAATAAATCTCCTTTTTCCACTTTCCACTTTTTTTGTTTGGTTTTTCCAGACAGGGTCTCTCTGTGTAGCCCTGAGTGTCCTACTCACTCTGTAGACCAGGCTGACCTCGAACTCAGAGATCCACCTGCCTCTGCCTCCCGGGTTCTGGGATTAAAGGCATGCCCCATCACCACCTGGCCTGCTTTCCACTTTTAATTGGCTTATTGAGGACGGGTGGCAGGACCCGACTTGGGGTACAGGTTGTAACTCTCAAGTTTGATAGCAGGGTCAAGCCCATGCCCCAGTCTCCTGATGACGAAAGTGGAGCCAGAATTCTAGTTCCTCGACCACCACAGCCTCACACCCAGGGGAAGGGGGCAGTGCCCAGGGTACAGTTCCCTATTGCAGGGCCCAGAAGGGGCACAGCACACCCCTCAGGCTTCCGGGAGGGGGCTTCTCAGATAACAGTTGATCCTAGGATTAAAGGCCCACGGATCCTGGCTTAGCAGTGAGTGGTGTGTGGAGACTGTGGTCCCCTCCCTTGGCTGGGCTGGCAGCTCGTCCAGGGCCTGGAGAGCCTAACTTGCTTTACAGAATCTGCCTCAGAACCCGAAGGGGAAGCAAAGGGGGGCAGACCTGGGGCATTACTGGAGGCAGTGAGGGGCTGGGGTGCACACCTGCATGGACTCTGATTTTCTAAGGACAATGAGCTGGGAACATCCTGTCTTCTGTTGCAGTATTGGTAACACATCTCAAGTACCTCTAATTCAGACATCAGAATCTCAGTACCTGTGGCTGCCACAAGGATGCCCGATCAAGTTCAAATTTGGGATTTTCAGCCTTGAAAAGGTCTAGACAAATATTCTAAAATCTGAAATAGTCCTGGGTCCAGAGAGGGTGGGAGATCTACCTAATATCACACAGCAAGACAGAGACCGAATCAGCATGCAGGCCCAGGAGGCCCGGCCCAGAGTCAAGGCTTCTATTCCTGAAAGAGCTGTCCCTCTCTCTGCTCCAGAGAAACAGGAGAAGGGACAGAAAGGGACAAAGGGAGGGAAGAAAGAGGGAGGCTTCCCTCGGGGAAGGAGAAGGTCCCCACTGGGACAGTTCCTGGAAGACCAGGTTTCGCTACTTAAATTCCGCAACAGTCCCTGTGAGGAGGGGTGGGGGGTTTCCTTAAGGCCTAAGACAGAAAGCAACTGGGTGGTGTGCTGGGGCTCTGGTGGGTGTGGAGGATGCAGGAGGGCTGTCACAGGCAGCCTAGTCCTGGAATTTGGCTGTGCTGTGCTGCATCAGTGGGGAATAAATCCCTCTCTGGGCCAAAGTCCCTCCCTCTAGGATCTCAAAACCTCAAGTCTCCCTTCATCCTCTCATGGGGGTGTAGAATCTGAAACCGAGGGTCCCCTCATGAGCAGATGCTCGGGAGAAGCAGGCTTTCATGCTAGTAGGTCTGCTTTTCAGCTAAAATCTTAGGTTCAGGCAGGCATTGCCCAAGGTCACATAGACTGTAAAGATTTCAGAGTCTCTAGACTTCCACTTCGGGCCCCCTCCCCTGGGGCCTCCTACTGGTCTATTGCGGCCAACTGGACCCAGAGCCAAGGCTGCCTGCCGCAAAGCTCTGGGCTCTAGTGTGAGGCTCCCCACTGCCCAGTGCCAGGGTGGCGGAGGAAGGAAGGTAAGGCAGTTTACCTGCCCCCCAGGTCCCAACCCTACTGCTGTGGCAGCCCCCAGGAATGCTACTGCATTCCTGTGGTGGGGTGTGGCTGTCCACAGCTCTGTTTGCCCAGGGCCTGGCTGGGTTGCTAAGTAAGCCACAGCTCCAGGTGCTGAGTCAGCAAGCTGGGTGCCCATCATTCTCTGGAAACCCAGTCACCAGTTAGGTAGTGGCCGGAGGCGGCTCGGACTCTCAGCTTCCTCTGGAGGAGGGAGGGGTGCCTCGAGGCTCCAATGTGGGGACATCAGCAGCAGGAAGGGGTGGGAGAAGCTGGGCGATCCGGATGGGGGTGGTAAGAACTTGGGGGTCACTGTGTGTGTTCAGGGACCAAGCTGAGGATTTGGGACCCAGAGAAAGAGAACTGCTTTGCTGTGCACCTGTGTATGACCATGACCGGCGCCGAACTGGCTGCTGGGTCCCTCTCTCTTATCTCATGTAATAAAACTGACTCAGCCATTCCTTACCCTTGATTTTGCACATGGGGTAACTGACATGTATCCCGGGACTGTCAGTGAGAGCCTGGACTAGCCCCTCTCCCTCTGGTCCTCAGTTTCTCAAGCTGGCTGGGGTTCACAGAAGGTCTCTAAGTCCCGGAAGCAAGGAAAGAGATGGCCCGAGGGATCTGGAGTACAGCTGATATCCCTCACTGGCCTCTCCCCGGGCTGCCTTTGATCGTCCAGCAGCACCGGCAGTCTGATTCTCCTTATCTTTATGGGCAGCACCTTGGCCTGCTGCCTCCCCACCCCAGCCTGGCATCCTGAGGGTAAGACCGGACTCCCTCCCGGAGGAACGAGAGTGGAACAGAGTGGAGCAGAGGGCCAGAGCCACAGGGGCAAGGGGCATCAGAAGTCTGGGATGCTGGCTTCCAGGGCCAGATCTTGCCCCTCGATCTTGTCCCCCTGGGCCTGCTAACAGCAGAATGCACAGGGTGTGGGCACTGGGTGCCAGGGTGGGGCCCACAGAATGAGGTGCGGGGTCACGAGGCCAGGAGTTTCGATGGCTGGTTTTGGTGACTTTTGATAAGAATGGAATGGCAGAGCCGTTGGGAGATGGGGTGGGTAGGGTGAGGATAACTCCAAGGTGGCCACCCTTTACTCCATGGTCCAGTCCAGTCCTGCTGCTACCCTGCCTGGCTGCCCCCTCCGAACAGATGACATGGACTTGAGTCAAGGCTACAGGTGGCAGTGTCTGCCGGGCTGATGCCCCCTTCTCTGAGAGGTTGACAGTGAGGCAGTGTCTCAGCCCTGGGAGCATCCCTGGCCCCCAGGTGGACCAAACGCTCCATCACTGGAAAGGCTTGTGTTCTGCAGAAGGAAGCATTGGCTTCCCCTTGGGGAGTTCACAGGCAGAGGGTGGAGGCAGGAAGGACTGTGGAAGGCCAGTCTGGAGGTGAGGAAGACGGGGTGGGGCCTCAGGACCCTGGGGTCAGGCCTGGATGAGGACTTGCTCACAGGAGGGGAGTTTCCCCCAGGTGGGCCTGAGGCGTATGTTCAGGTCATAACACACACGAGGCAGATGCTCTGTGCAAAACAGTTATTAGCATTGCTCCCTGGGGAGACGGGGCCAAGACAGAAGGTCTATTACAGGGCAGCAGCAGCAGCAGGCAGCCTGCCTCCCTCCCCAGCTCCCCACCACACACCTCCTACACAGACACACAGCCCTGCATGTGCACCACAGGAAGACACTCACATTGTTCTGTCTGTGCATGGGGTGGGGTACATGTGTATGTTCATGTATGTGCAGATGCCCATGTGTGAAGGCCAGAGGACAAGCCGGGATGTCCTTCCTCGGGTTTGTACCCTTTTGATTGAGTAGGCTCCCTCCCTGGTCTGGAACATGGCAAGTAGCCTAGGCTAGCCCTTGCCCCCTCCTCTGCAGTGCTGGATTATAACTGTACTCCACTACAACGGCTTTTGATGTGGGTGCTGGGGATTGAACTCAGGTCCTCACGCTTGCAAGACAGGTGTTTTGTCAACTGAACCCCCCCCATCATCATTATCGCTATTATTATTTTAGAGACAGGATCTCAGAGTTGAAGAGGTGGCTCAGGGGTTAAGAGCACTGGCTGTCCTTCCAGAGGTCCCAGGTTCTGTTCCCAGCAACCAAATAGGCTTACAACCCTCTGTAACTCCAGTTCTAGGGGATCCAACGCCCCCTTTTGGCTTCTGAGGGCACCAGGCACACATGTGGTACACGTACAAACATGAAGGCTAAGCGCCTATACACATAAAATAAAATACATTAGACGGGTACTCATGTAGCCAAGGATGGCCCCTAGCTGAGGATACTTCTTTCTCTACCTCTCAAGTAAGTAGGGTTACAGGAGTATGTCTGTCACATCTGGCTTTTTTCTTTTGGTTTATTAAGATAGGGTCTCACGGGGCTGGAGAGATGGCTCAGAGGTTAAGAGCACTGGCTGCTGTTCCAGAGGTCCTGAGATCGGGTCTCACGCCTGGAATTCACTATGCAGTTCAACCTAACCCGAAACTCAAGCTGAACTTCTGCCCTCACCTTCTGAATGCTGGGATCACAGACCCCCATCACCACACACGCCCAGTTTGGGCCGAGCGAACCCAGGACTTGTGCATGTTAGGCAAGCACTGGACTGCCCGAGCCACATCCCCAGCCTTAGGAGCAAGACTTTTGCCTCTCCCTCCTGCTGCTCTGCAGGGTGCTGACAGCAGCCGGTCTGATACAGTTGCTCTGTGTCCCAATGCCTCTGCTCAAACACTCAGATGTAGATGCACGTGCGGCCCCACACTCTCACCTGACCCCGCAGCCCGGCTCAACCCTGCCCTCAGGCCTCACATGTCATGTGCCTTCACACAAGGGCCCACCCATGTGTCTACAACACAGAAGACCTGACCAGCGCTACAAGAGAAGACTTCATCCCCTCCACCAGCAGCTTGCTGTCTCCAGCCTCCCCACCTGTAAAGCGGGGAGGTGAGCAGTCTTTGGGATGGACTCTGTGGGAGGGTCCATCGCAGCGTGATGTGTGTGAAGTTCTGGGGTCCAAGCCAGATGCTCAACACATGCTGGCTATGTGGCCTCTGGAAGACAGGATCTCTGTGGAGTTGCCAGAAGACATAATGGCCGGGTGCCTTCAACAACCCTGTTATGTTCTAGGCCCTAAGCTGGGTTTTGAAGCCTCAGATTGACAATGAAGTAAATCAGTCTCCATTCCCTCCCTTTCCTGAAGGTGCTCACCCTGCACCAGAAATGCCTCAGTAGTCAGCTTTGAGTCAGCGCAATGGAGAGGCAGGGTGCCTGGGCAGGAACAGAGTTGTCACTTGCCAGGGGGTAATGTTTGTCAAGTGACTTTCCCTCTTTGACTCAGTTTTCCCATCCATAAAATGGGCATAAAATGGCCACCTGGCTGGGCTGTTGTCCACATTCAAGAGGTATGGGCACACAGCCAAAGGGGATGATGGCTGTGGGTGTTTGTCACCCTGGACTGGTGTTGTCTCTGGGCCCCTTTCTCTCCTTCTAAGCCTGTGTTGGGAAGGGTCTCAGGGTATGGCCAAGGCTGTCTGCTCCCATGGCAGAGTCTAGCTCTGGAATCAGTCACTAAGTCTCAAGGCCAGGAAAGAGGCTGAGAAAGACACCTGGATGTGCCTGTTCCGTGGCAAGACAGGGCAACTCTCATCAGCCTGGCTTTGGGCATTTCTAAATTCTTAAATTCACAATTCTTAGCATTGTGTCTGCAGGAAAAGGCTGTGAGTGGGGGTACTCAGCTGGGCTGGGGAGGCAGGGTCACAAATCATGCCTAATGACCTAACACGCTTCAGGATGTGGGAGTTGGAGGTCCCTTAGCGATGTCTAGACTCACCAAGAGCTTGGAGAGCCCCACTCAAGGCCACAAGGGTGGCACTCACTGGCACTGTGTGGTGCAGCCGGCACTGGGGGCAAAGGCCAGCTGGGGCCTGTGTCCCTTATCTGTAGGTGTTCAAAGCCAGGGTTTGGGGTGGAATGTAGCTCTGGTACTGGACGCTTCCCTTTAAAATAATTCTCTCTCTCTCTCTCTCTCTCTCTCTCTCTCTCTCCTCTCTCTCTCTCTCTCTCTCCCTCCCTCCCTCCCTCCCTCTCTCTCTCTCTCTCTCTCTCTCTCTCTCTCTCCCTCTCTCCCTCTCTCTCACCAGGGTTTCTTTGTGTAGCTTTGGTGCCTGTCCTGGAACTCCGTGCCTGACCTTGAACTCACAGAGATCTGCCTGGCTCTGCCTCCCGAGTGCTGGTATTAAAGACTTGCGCCACCACTGCACGGCTGAAAAATAATTCTTAAAAATTACTTTTATGGGCTGGAGAGATGGCTCAGCCGTTAAAGGCTAGGCTCACAACCAAAAATTACTTTTATTTTATTTTTGAAACAGAGTCTCACTCTGTAGCCTTGACTAGCCTGGAACTCTCTCTATAGACCAGGCTGGCCTCGAACTCACAGAGATCCCTTTGCTTCTGCCTCCCTTACTTATTTTGTGTTTGCACATGCCTGCAGCACCGGCCTTAGAGGAAGGCATGTGGAGGTCGGAGGGTAACAGCGAGATCTGTTCTCCGCTTTCACCATGTGGGCTCCAGGCACTGGAATTAGGAAATCACAGATGGGGAAACTGAGGCCAGATGATTTTTCTTTTTCTTAGCTGGTCCTTGGTTCATTCGAGGAGTTGGTATGAGGACAAAAGATGACCTTAGCAAAGGACATCCTGGTGTTAGGCTTGAGGTCAAGGTTCACAGCGAGAGCTATGACCATTGACCATTGGTGGGCATTGCTAGAAAGCTCCAGTCCCCCTACCCCGGCCCCCTGCAGGTGACTGTGTCTGAAGGCTTCCTGGAGGAGGTGACTCTCAAAGGCGCTTGGGGAGAGGGGCGGAGAAGGGCAGCAGGAGAGCAGGGACCACCCGGTGGAGCTGGTGGAGATATGCGGAACGCGCAGCGGGAGCGTCCGTGACCCCAGGCCGGTCCCACCCGCCTCTCCCTCCGCGGGGGATGCGCCCCGTTTCCAAGGCGACGGAGGCAGAGGCTCCGCAGGCCGCGACCCCCTTTACGAGGCGCAGAGCCGGTTCCTCTCCGCGGGGTGCAGACGCGGCGGTGCCATAAACCTCACTTAGCGACCCTCAAAGGCGGCACCTGCGGGGTCGGAAGTGGGGGGCGGGGCTCGGCCGGTGCGAGACGGGGCGGGGCGGCTGCCCAAGGTCTGTGGCCTCCCCTCCCCCAGCGCTTGGGATCCGTCCGGCCCTGCGCTCGTTGATGCCTGGCTCATTTCTCAGCAGCAGGGAGAGCAGAGAGGCCGGGGGATGGCAGTGAGTGGCCTGGGCAGGGCTGGGGGCTAGCCTTGGTCTTCAGGGCAGGGCTATCTGAGCCCCACTCCCTCAAGTGCACTGCTGGGGCCCCGCTGACTATCTCAAATTATGGTTGTGGTTTTGTTTTATTTTGGTTAGACAGATCCAGGCTCGATGCCAGCTCTGCTAAGTAGCCAAGGCTGCCCTTGAAATCATCCTCCTCTAGCCTCCATCTCCCTAGTGCTGGGCGTTATAAGCCTAAATCACCACACCAAAGGGTGCGTGTTGAAACCAATCTCACTATGCAGCCCAAATTGGTCTCAAACTCACAGCAATCCTCCTGTTTCAACATCTGGGATTCCAGGTGTGAGCCACCACACTGGGTTTATGTGTCATTTTGAAGAGGCCTTTGATGGATCTGGTGGGAACCCCGAACAACACACAGGAAGTACACACAGTAAACTAGTCATTTGCACGTACCCCAGGAGGTTCCTAGTTTCCAAACACACCCGGTCCTCAAGAGAAGAGGAGGGACCCAGTTCCCATACTCATCACCAGGCTTACATGCTCCCAAGTTCCCACACATGCTGGGAAGTGCCCACTACCCAGCCACAGCTGTGCACCTTCATCAGGACGGACACACACACACACACACACACACACACACACACACACACACACGCCCATGCGCTCACTTGTGCGTGCCCAAGAGAGATTATCCTGAAATGTATACTTTCCTAATGGCTGAATCCCTAGGGCTCCCTACATACCAAATTGGGTCAGGGTCCTGGATTCCTCCTCTGATCCTGTTCCCCCTTCCTGTCCCATTTCCCTCCATCTGTCTGTCTTTCTCCATCAGCCAGTCTCAGGGGAACCCCCTTGGCCCATTCATCCGGTGTGAGATGTTAATCCATCTATCTGCAACCTGTCCCAGCAGGGACAGGAAAGAGTCATTCCTCCCTGGGTCCTGTCCTCCTTTCAGCCACACCCACCCCAGCAAGACCCCTCTCCCTTCCTCAGCAGGGCCTCTCATCACTCATCCAGGCCCCCACTCACCCATCCCTCATCCTCTTATCTGTTTCCCTCGTCTGTCAATCTGTCTGTCTGTACATCTATCCATCCACCCTTCCTTCCTTCCCTGCTGGGCCCCATCTCTCTCAACTCTCCCTATGTCCCATCCATCAACTTACTGACAGTCCTGCCCTGCCAGGTAGGCTTTTCATCTGTTTGTCTGTCCACCAGCCCATCCATCCGTCTGTCTCCGAGCCCATCCATCCATCTATCCACTAGCCCATCCATCATGCAAGCCACTTGTGGGTTCTTGTCACCATTCACAAGCTCCCTGGTGGAGGCTCCCCTCAGTAAGCACTGGGTAGGGGTGTGTGTGTGCCCTTAGGTACCTTTGTGACCCCCAATACCTTCTGTGCTGAGCCTGGAGCAGGTTACCTATGACTGGGGAGGAGAGGAGTTAGGGGGCAGGATTAGGGGTTCTCAGAGGCATCAAACCCACAGCGTGGCTTTTCTTACCCTTCCGCTCTTCCTCCCTCCGAGCTTCCGCCCAGGCCATTGGCCCAGCTATCGGAAATGAAGGGGGTGACACTTGACAGGTCCCATGCCAGCCTGGGGCCCCTAAATAGGGTGTTAGTGATAAAAATAAGCAAAGCTGATGTTCTGAGGACCTGCCGTGTGCCAGGCTTCATGCCAACTTCTCACACATTTGTGTCTACCCCCACAAGGTGGATATCGCATTATTTTTATCCCCACTTGACGTAGGAGAAAACAAGCCTGGAGCCCAGAAGCACCTCTTGGTCCTCTTCACGGTGAATGAGGGCCAGCCATGGTTCCATATTCCCACCTGTCCGGGGAACACTGGGGTTTTTTTGTGTGTGTGTGGGGGGGGGGGACGGGACCAGAGGGCACAGGAGGCCACTTGGGTAGCAGAGTTGAACCAAGACCATAGGATCAGATGGATTTGAACTTTGCCACAGCAGTGTGGTGCAGCTTTGAGCAGGTTCCATCATCTGCATGCACCTCAGTTTCCTAGCCTGTGAAATAGAGCCATAATGATGATGAAATAAAACCGTCGGGGAAAGTACCTAGAATGGAAGGCCCCAGGGTCAGAGCGGAGGACTCTGGCACTCAGGTAGGGGCATTCCTGGAGACCCCTTTGCCCCACCTCTGTAGCAGTGGGAATCCCCCGCTATTCAGTATCTCTGAGGCCTTGGGACTCTAGGCAGGAAGCCAGGCTTTGTGCTAAGCATACCTGTGCCAGATTCACAAGTCTCTAGTGGGTGAGCTACGGTCAGCCCACATGTCCCCGTTGGTAAAGTGTGGGGGGACAGCAAAGAGCCACACACTGCTGGGGGGGGGTGACTGCAGGGTTGGGGTGGTTCACTAAAAACAGGGAAGCCTGGTAAAGGTGTCACAGCCCCGGAAAACGAAGTGGGGGGTGATCGGGGCAGAGAGGCCAGGAAGTGCCAGAGCCAGTGAGAAGCAGGGTACCCTGATTTCTGCCAGTATTGCAAATGTCCTGGCATAGGGGTTATGACGAAGCCCTTTCCCCGGAGCTGACAGCCTTCAGGTACTGCACTGGGGAGACCTGACAGGAAGAGGACACAGGCCAGAGTTGCAGTCTTCACTTAGCTCTGGAATTTTCCGCAAGCCCCTCCCCCTCCGTGGACCTGGCTCTTCCATAGAAAAACACAACCTGGGGCTGGAGAGATGGCTTAGCAGGTACAGGCAGCTGCTTCCATCCCGGTGACCCCCACGGCAGCTTGAGAGAATCACATGTCATCCTCGGAACCTCCACTCAGGCACAGTGACAAGCAGGCACCACAAAATAGGTATATGTCAAAAATAAATAAGAGAAGAGGGTTGTGGTGGGTGCTGGCCCACGCCTTTAATCTCAGCACTCGGGCAGAGGCAGAGGCAGGCAGATCTGTATGAATTTGAGACCAGCTGGTCTGCATAGCAAGTTCCAGGCCAGCTGAAGCTACATTCTGAGACCTTGTCTCAAAAAAAAAAAAAAGCTGGGCGGTGGTGGCGCACGCTTTAATCCCAGCACTCAGGAGGCAGAGCCAGGCGGATCTCTGTGAGTTCGAGGCCAGCCTGGACTACCAAGTGAGTTCCAGAAAAGGCACAAAGCTACACAGAGAAACCCTGTCTCGGAAAAAAAAAAAGAAAAAAGAAAAAAAAAAAAAAGAAAGGAAGGAAGGAAGGAAGGAAGGAAGGAAGAAAGAAAGAAAGAAAGAAAAGAAGGAAAGAAAAGAAGGAAAGAAAGAAAGGCAAGGGCTTGACATACATGTGGAGTGGAGTTGGTGGGCTTGGGGGTGGGAAGTCAGTTTTAAGGTGAGACTCATGTTTTAATGTGTAAAATGGGGATAGAATTCCCACTTCTCAGAGCCTTTGGGTGCCACATACTGGCATTGCGCTCCTCTGGCACGCAGCAGAATTCATCAACTCACGGGAGCGCCTCTTTTGCTTTGATTTCTCATTATGAAGCCCAGGTTGGCCTTGAACTCGGGGCAAGTCCTCTCCTGCCTCCGAGTCCCAATCGCTGGACCTGCAGGCCTGAGCCACCACGCCTGGCTTGCTTTGCTTTTAAAAATACTTCGCTGTAGGCCCGACACTCGGTAAGGTACGAATCAGACATCTAAGCCCAGCTGGAAGGCCAGGAGGATGTGGACAGATGGGGGAGGGGACCAGCCCAGCGGAATGAGGGGCGGGGGCTGGAGGAGGGGGCTGAGAATCCAGACTGGAGGTGGGCGGAAGGCACCCCGGTGACCCTGGGTGGGGGGGACGAGCGGAGGCCCCGCCCCGGGCCCCGCGGGCAGGATTTGCGGAGAACCCACTTCAAAGGGTCCCAGGAAGCGCTTGCGAGCCCCAGAGGAAGCGGTGCAGCCTCTAATCCAGCTCTGGGGGTGGGTGGGGGAAGCCCCGCAATTACACAAGGGTTTCCTCTTGTGCCACCCCCTTAAAATCTAGGAGCCCACACGTGAGTCCACGACCCTCACCTCAAACCGCTTCATTCCCGGTGTGTGTGTGTGTGTGTGTGTGTGTGTGTGTGTGTGTGTGTGTGTGCGCGCGCGCGTGGATGTGTTGGGCAGGAAGCGGTGCTCAGCAAAGCTTTTACCTAGATCACCCCAAAGCCTTACCCGAAAAGCTGATTAGCCAATTTCATTTTTCCCCTGAGCTTGGGAAGTGCGTTCTTTTGAAAAGGGGGCTCTAGTAAAAGCCTGTGTGCGGTCCACAAATATTTGCTGAACACCTACCGTATGCCAGGCACCATTGGGGCCAGAAAGAGGGAGTGAACTGGGCCTCTGCCCTTCAAGGACCTCCCTGCTTAGGGGGAGGTGGTATAGTACACCTGACCTTGGGTTTGTTCTCGGAGGATATTTAGTTGGCTCAGTCGGCCTTCAGAAGGGTCTTGACTGTAGCTGGAGGACAGCTGAAATTGAAGGTATGTTGACTGTAGACTCATTGGAGCTGCCAAGGACACTATGTGTTCCCATGGAATCCCAGCCACTGCCCTGGAGGGTACAAACCCATTACTGTGCCTTTTTTTTTTTTTTTTTTTTTTTTTTTTTTTTTTAAATAAACCACACAGCCAAATCACATATATGCTTCACAGCAGGAGACAGATATGCTGGGCCACCGTACCTCCGTCTTAGCAACCATTTATCCACCCACCCATCCCTTCCTGAACCCATCCATTCATCTTACATCCATTCTTCCCTCTTTATCCATCCGTTCAGCATACTAAATCTGTCTTGGGTTCCCTCTGCGCTTCAGGTTCTCAAACTTCCTAATGCTGTGACCCCTTAACACAGTTCCTCATATTGTGGTGGCTCCAACCATAAAATTATTTTGTTGCTACTTCATAACTGTAATATTGCTACTGTCATGAATCCTAACGTAAATATTTGATATGGGATCCCAAGGGGTCGCGACCCACACATTGAGAACCACTGTTGTACTGTTTCATCAAGTTAGGTCTTGAAGAATGGGTAGGAACTGTCCAGATGGAAAGGACACCCACAGACAGGGCACAGCTTGGATCACCTGAAGGCAGGAGAGTGTATGATGTCCTTGGGTGTGTTGACTCATACCTGTAGCCATGCCAGAGAGACTGAAGAATCCAGAGCTAAAGGCCTGCTTGGACGATTTAGCAAGTCCCCTGTCTCACCGTCTCAAAAATAAAAAAAGCCAGGTGGTGAGGCAGGCCTTTAATCCCAGCACTTGGGAGGCCTAGGCAGGCAGATCTTTTAGTTTGAGGCCAGCCTGGTCTACAGAGTGGGTTCCAGGACAGCCAGGGCTACACAGAAACCCTGTCTCAAACAAACAAACACCCACTCACTTTATATATATATATGTAAAAATAAAGATAAAATGAAGGAAATTGATTCAGAATGTCACCATCAGTCATGACCCTCTCTGGAATGACTCCTGCATGATGCAGGCCACCTTTCTCTTGGCTCCAGGAATGCGGATGCATCATACTCAACCTCTCCCTCAGGGAGACATCCAGGCTGGTTGGAGAGAGTTCTAGAGACTCAGGAATCTGAGAAAGAGTTCCTTTGGCTCAGGTGATGATCCTCATTGGTCCTGGAGGACTTAGGAGAGAACCCACCCCCGGATCCCAATAAGGGGACACTGGCCTGGAAATCCTGCTTGCAGATGGCTGGCATATCATTCCAGGTCAGGGACTGTGAAATCCAGAGACAGAAGAAGGGTGTGTCCTGGGTCCAGACTGGCTGAGGTGCCTTCTCAAACTTCCCTGAGGTCATTCCTGCCCCCTGCACCATGGGAGCAGGATTTCCCACCTTATGGGGGTCAACCTGACAAAGTGCTTAGAACTGAGCCTGGCATGCAGTGAGCCCTTTATACTCAGTTGGCTCCAATGGTCTTTTTTTGATTATATCTGGCTCTTGGCCAAAGGCAGATGGAGATCAAAGCTGGGTGGGGAAACTGAGGTGTCAACGTTCTTGTGGGTGGTCTGCTTGTGCCTAGCAAAGGTGGGCACCTGAGGCAGCAGGTGAGCAGGCATGTTCTCTCTCTCTGGTTCCACCTGCCTGTCCTGGAAGCCTTGTCCGCTGCAGTGGCACTCAGGCCCCCAGGGCTCCTTGGGGCCTTTACAGGGTAATTCCATCTTCATTACAGCTGATTACGCTGCAATAAATACCACGTTCCAGGGCCAATTTATGAGACTCACTAGGGAACTTTCCCCCTTTGCATCCACTCACACAGAGCCAGCCAGGAGAAGGGAAGGGTGTGCCAGCAAATGGGTCACTCAAGGCCCTGCCTCCTGCCACTGTGTTTCTTCCCACCATGTTTCTTCCACTCATGTTACATGCTGTAGATGGGGGTAGAGGGTGGGGTGGGGACGAGGACGACGACGACACAGTCTTGTGCTCAGCCCCCCGACTCCAGCACACACCTCTCAGCACAGGGCCCCAACATTGAGGCCTGCCAGCACCCTGGCACGTGGGGGGATCAACTTTTGGGGGCTATGCATGAAGCACATATATGGCACAAAGAGGAACAGCCCTGCACAGAATCTAGCACTGGAGAACGGGCCAACACCCTATTCACTTACAGCTTCCTTCATTCAACCAAAGTTTGCTGATGAATACCTGGATGCCAGGCACTGTCCATTTCCCACCAACAACCTCATCTTCCACATCTATTTCCCTTCCTTCCTCTCTTCCTTCCTCCCTCCCTCCCTTCCTTCCTGCCTGCCTTCTGCCATCCCTCCCTCCCTCTTTCTTTCTTTTGGGACAGGTCTCACTCAGTATGTAGCCCTGGCTGGCCTGGAGTTCTCTGTGTAGACCAGGCTGGCCTTGAACTCCCAGGGATCTGCCTGCCTCTGCCTCCCTGTTACTGGGATCAAAGGTGTGCGCCATGATGCCTGGCCCACAATATGCTTTCTAGCGTCACACTGACAGTACACAGTCTGTAATGTCGTGTCGCACACATACAGGGTCCTACAAACAACCATAGAGTGAAAATGTTGGTGCACACCTGCAATCCTAGTACCTGGGAGGTAGAGGAAGGAGGCTCAGGAGTTCGAGGCCAGCCTCAGCTACATAGTAAGTTCCAGACCAGCCTGGCCTTACCTGACCTTCTCTCAACAGTCACATCAGGGGACTGCAGAGATGGCTCAGTGGTTAAGAACAGTTCCCTCTTCAGAGTCAGTTCCAAGCACACACATCTTGCGGCTCACAACTGCCTGTAACTCCAGGGGATCCAGTGCACTGATCTGGCCTCTGAGGCACCCGAAATACACACGCATCAAAAAAAAAAAAAAGAAAGAAAGAAAAGAAAGAGAAATCAAAACAAAGCAAAAGCAACTGACAGGAAGTCAACACAAACCACAGTGTCCCCAGCCTAGCGTGTCCAATAGAACACTTACCCGTACCATGTGTGTGCTCTGCACATCTAGGTACACATGCACACGTCTATCCACAGGCCCTTGGCACACCACATCCCTTGCCTCCCCAGATTTCATTTCCTCTCGCTGAACCGCATGTAACCGTAATAACAGCTGCGATCTGACTAGCGGGTTCAACATCCCAGTCTGTGCGGTTTCCATGCGTGACCTTATTTGATCCTCACAGTGAATCTCCCAAGTAGGTTCTTAGTGTCCCCAAGGAGCACAGGGAGGCTCAGAGGATCGAAATGATTTGTCTAGACGTCACTGGCTGCCTCCGCTGCCGTGAAGAGCGGCACACGCAGGCACACACAGACCCTCTCACATTCCAGCACACACATACATGCACATTAACACTTGCATTGACAGACATCCACACTCAATGCTGTACACAGTGAACTCATGAATTCCCCTACACCGGACATCCATACACCACCCCTTATACCCCCATCCATGTTTATCAGCACTTTCACATTCAAACATGTTCACCATACATGTTCAGCCATTCTCAAGGACACTTGCAATGCTCACATTCTCAGAAGTCATATGCTCCTCTTCCCATCGTCCTGATCAAAGGCTTTAATTAACCCCAACACCTGTAATTAACCCTTTCTATCCCCCTCCAGGGGAGATGTCTGGACCAGCTTCTCAAAAACAGGCGCCAAGGCCAAGTTGGTGGGTAGGACCCCAGAGGAGGAGTATTGTGTGGGCCAGGATGAACAGGGCCAGGGGAGTTGGGGAGAGGAAGGCCAGGGACTAGAGTGTGAGTGTGTGTGTGTGTGTGTGTGTGTGTGTGTGTGTGTGGAGAACCAAGCCTGCTACAGCTGTTCCCATTGCACTGGCCAAATGGTAACTGGGCAACAGGCAGTTGTGGGTGGCCGAGCTGGTTGCTGAGTTCACTTCCCGTTTGTTTCACTAATGCTAAGCATGAGAGGAGATGAACTGAGATCTGAGGAACCTTGGCAGAGAAGGGGTAGGTGGGAGGCAAGCGTCTCCAGAGAGTCAAAGCATACCATCTCATTCTGTCATCCAGAGAGCAAGGGACAAGGGTGTCCTGTTGGAATTCAGAGGCAGAGGTCAGGAGTTACCCATGGGTGTGTGTGGTAGGTCCTCAATGGAGCGGTGGTTAACAGAGGGGACCCAGATTTAAACCCTGACACTATGGCTGGTGAGTTGTGCAACCTTCAGGCATATCCTAGGAAACCCTGGATGGAGTCTTAGTTTAAACCCTCCGCTCCGAAGGTGAACACACCTGCTGTCTGACGTGTTCCCAGACCACTCTTGGCACACAGCTTAGAGGACCTTCCTTGGTGTGGCATATCTTCTGGAGGTCTCAGGACCGTGTGTGTGTGTGTGTGTGTGTGTGTGTGTGTGTGTGTGTGTGTGATCAGGAGTCCTTCTCCAGGCGTGTTGCTAAGGCGGCTTCTACTTCTTTGATTTACAACTGCTTTCGGCCCAGGTCTTAAAGGGCAAAAGGCGAGGGTAGGGATGGCTCAGCGCAGATTCATTCCGAACATTTGGGCTTGGGGATCAGATCCCCGGGGACTAACCATTGGGGCCGCTTTGGAGCGCACAAACTCCTCAAGGCTTGGGGTTGAGGAGATGCCTGCCTGTGCACAGGGCCCCCTACAGTCCTCCCCAAATCCCTGCCTTCCCCCATCTCAACTTCCCTCTGACTTCCCCGCCCTCCAGTCCCGGTGTCAGCCCGGCCCCTTTAAAGACATTCCTGAGGGCGTGGTTTCGGTGACGTCAGCGCGGGGCATGAATGAACAGGAGCGGGTTCTCACCCAACTTCCATTAAGGACTTGGGGCAGGAGGGGAAGAAGTTGTCCCGTGGCGGGCGGGCGGGCTTGAGGGCAGGAGCGGGACACCGAGGCCGGCGTGCGGACAGCAGAGATTGCGCGGAGCGAGAGGCGCGGCATGGAGCTCCGAGCAGCCGGCTTCTGCTGCCTCGCGCTGCTGTGGGGTTGCGCGCTGGCGGCCGCGGCAGCACAGGGAAAGGAAGGTGAGTGTCCGCGCGGTGGCCGCAGCCAGCAGGGACCCCGGGCCACGGGACCCCGAGCGCTGGAGCCCCACGCTCCTCTCCAGGTCACACCTTTGGAAACTGACTTGTGGCTGCTGGGTCTCGGAGCGCTGGGTTTAGTGGGACGCGCGGGTTGCAGTCGGGACGATCTTGGGGGACCCCCTCCTGGGATCCCAGGGTCTCCGGAACTAAGAGATTTAGGCTGGGGCGCTCAGGGCTCGGAGGCCGAGGAAAATAGGACGCGGCGCCCGCCACGCGGTTGCAGGCTGGCGGCGGCTTCTGGAACGCGACCCCCGCAGGGCGCGCTGGGTCCCTCGGAGGAAAGAAGGCGTCTAAGTGGACTCTTCCCTGCGATCAGCTTCTTAGTAACCCAAGTTTGCTCATCTGTCCCGAGTTCGTGCGGAAGGCATTTGGGTGCAGGCCCCGCTCTTTGGGGAGGGGGCTTCTCAGCGGCCTGAACCAAGATGGTTTCTCTGCCCCCCGTTTTCACTTGGGTCCCAGAGGTCAGCATAGGGAGCGCCTAGGGTCAGCCCTGACCACGCACACCTTCCCTTCTTGCCAAGCTTCACTCCCAGGTTCGGTAGACAGGTTAAGTGCCGGGAGGGAGGACAGGAAGTCCCAAAGTCAAGTGTTCTGAGCAAGGGGTGACTCAGAAGGAGGAAATGCGGCAGGTGGGGTTGCGGCCTCCCTCGGTGTGGAGCCGTCATCTCGGGGCCACCGGGAGCCCAGGCACCTGGAGGTGGGGAGTGAATCACCTGCCCCCGCCCCAGCGTCCCGGAGCCACGCAAGGTGAGGGGGGCCGCAGATTTTGCCTTTGCCCAAGGCGCGGCCAGGGGTGCTCTTGGGGGCGTTGTCCCTCAGCTAGGGTCTCCGAGAGGATGGGGATTCCTGGCCTGCCCTTGGCCGAGGATCTTCCTGTCCACCCAGCTGGAGCTGGCTTCCGTTTCCCACAGAGAAAACTTTTCCTTGCTTTTGGTCCTAGTGCGGCTCCTGCCGGCTCCAGCAGGGGAAGCGTGGAGGAAACCCTGGTGGGTGAGAAGTTTCTTTATTCTTTTCGCCTTCCACATTGGGAAGGTAAAAGGCCAGTTTGGAGCTCTTGGAGGGTGGGGAGTTTGAGGCGGAGGGGTGTCACAATCTGGCCCCATCCCAAAGACATTCAAAGCCCCTGGGCCCTCTGGGAAGTTCTTTTTGTGAAGGTGTGCCCCAGGACAGGGCAGGGCACGGCGTCTGCGACCCTCATCCCCCTCTCCCTGATTCAGCTCTGGCTCTCTCTTCCTGGGAACTGTGGTTGGGGAGAAGGGAGAGACAGCTGGAATTGCTACAGGCCTTTCCTGGGCTGCCACAGAGTTGAGGATTAGACGTCTGCTTTGCTATGCGGGCTCCTGACCCCCAGCCCCCAGCAGGGAAGCCTTAAACAATCTTGTACTTGTGCCTCTGGGTGCATCTGTCCTCCTCATCCCAGCCTTTGTGATTAATCCCGTTCTGCATGGGATGGAGGAGAAAAAGGGTGCATATTGATTGCCCTGTGGTTGTGGAAAATTCTTTGTATAGGCTCCGGATTCCCAAGGAGTAACTACCAGGGACTATGTCTGTGTGATGGGTGGGGGCACAGGGGTGGAGTGGGAGTGGGGGGACGACGACATTGTGACCCAACTGGTTTCACTGTCGGGGGGGGGGGGGGAGCTGTGGCCAGGTATGGTCTGTCTCCTTTCTAGCCTTGACACAGCTGTGCAGCCTCCTACCGTTCTTTGCTGAACTTGGAAACCCAGAGGGAGCCAGTTAGGATCTC
Source organism: Peromyscus leucopus (assembly GCF_004664715.2). Taxonomy (NCBI): domain Eukaryota; kingdom Metazoa; phylum Chordata; class Mammalia; order Rodentia; family Cricetidae; genus Peromyscus; species Peromyscus leucopus. Next base: position 142,409,572 of record NC_051064.1, read on the forward strand.
GACAGCTGCTGAATTTGCCTCTCTACAGCAACTTTTACTTTTTATATACATTTGTGTGTGTGTGTGTGTGTGTGTGAGAGAGAGAGAGAGAGAGAGAGAGAGAGAGAGAGAGAGAGAGAGAGAGAGAGAGAGAGAGAGAGCTAGCGCCAACACACAAGACAAGTGTGGAGCTCAAACTTGCAGGAGGAATTGGTTCTCTCCACCATGTGGGTTCTGGGGTTGGAACTCTGGTGAGAAACAAGTTCCTTTGCCTGCTGAGGCATCTCACTGCCCCTGTCCTTCCTTCTTTACAAACAGAGAGCGAGGGAGGCCCACCACTCGTCAGCCAAGGCCCTCTCTGCACAGAGGGTCTGACCCACGCATCTAGCTGTCTCATCCAGCCAGAACTGCTTGCCGCTGACCCGGGTGGATGGGGGTTAGGGGTTCAGGAGGCCTGGAGAGGGCTGGGTTTCTTAGCTCAGCAAGGGCCTTGTCTGTCTCCCAGTCCCATGCTTCTTTGCATCCGGAGTCTCTGGTTCCCCCCCCCCTTTTAGGTGTAAGCTGATCTTGGGTAGAGAGGGATGAGGTTAGCTGGGAGGTGGCAAGGGGGGGCTTTGCATTGTGGGAAAGCTCGTAAAGTAATGTAGCCCACAAAGGTAGCGTTATGATGGCAGATCTCCCCATCCTGCTCCCGTCAGTGTCTCTCAGGGGACAGAGGACTTATGGGGTACTTTATCTAGGGTAGCTTTGGTGAAACCCTGAGAGGGTCATGCCAAGGGGCTCCCAAGTTTCCTGCTTCCAATAAGCCAGACCTTTGATTACCAGAGCCCAGGGCCTCTGTCAGGGCAGAGGGACAGCTGGGCTCTCCCCGTTCCTGGTGGTTGGGTTTAGGGAATTTCCATGGGAGGGGGCTGTGGCTGGCAGCCCTTGGGGTGTGCGAAGCCTTCTTTTCTCCTCAGATTGAACCTGGTGATATTTCTATCTAGATTCAGGCTTGGGCTGACCCTCCTGACAGGTTAACCCTTCAAAGCCCATTCCCCAAGGGGCTTAGCTTGAAGTTTCCACACTGCTTGTGTGTGGTGTGTGTGTGTGTGTGTGTGTGTGTGTGTGGTGAAGTGTGTGCTATGCCGAGATTTACTGAGAGCAGCCCTCCCCTCCACCCTCCTACCTAAGCCCAGCACCATTCCTGTGGGGTTGGTGAGTTTCCTAAGGTTAGGCCCTGGGCATGTCTGAACAAATCCCTGCCGTTACCCCACCTCATCTTCCACTGTCTCCCACTTACAGCCTCTTCCACCGACTGTGGGATGTGGGACCTGAGCCACTTCAGACTTCCTCTTCCTTGTCTGGGCTGCCAGACCCTTCCTATGGTGGCTGAGGACAGGGTCAGGTGGTAATGCCTCTCACAGGCCCTTGGGGCTTCCCTAGGAAGGGAACTGTGCAACCTTAGAAAGCATTCTGTCTGTTTGAGCCACAATCTCACTGTGTAGCCCAGGCTGGCCTCAACTCACAGAGCTCCTCTTGGATCTATACTCAGCTGTCCTTTTTAGTTTTATTTCAAGACATTTATTTATTTTTGAGGCAGGGTCTCACTGTATAGCCCTGACTGGCCTGGAACTTGCTTTGTAGACCAGGCTTTCCTCAAACTCACAGAGATCCACCTGCCTCTGCCTCCTGAGTGCTGGGATTAAAGGCGTGCGCCACCAGATCTGGTTTGTGTGGTGTCTGAGATCAAACCAGAGCTTTGTCTGTGTTGGACAAGCACTCCGCTAACTGTTGATAGTGGTGGGACTTGCCCCCTAATTATGTACTCCTCAGCTGAACTGCACTGTCCTTAGGGCCATGACTCCCACTCACCTCCTATATCTGGAGCCCTAGACTGTCTCAGTGTTCCCCAGGGAGCCATTCTCCTAGGTCTTGGTGTGGAGGAGTGTAGCTTCTGAGGCCACATCTTCAAGGTACCTTGCCCATGAAAATAATTACTTTACCGTTCCTACTTCCTCCACCATGGGTCAGTCCCTGGCTTCTGAATCTGGGGACCTTGCATGGGTCCAAAGCCTCAGTTTCCCCCAACACCTTACTCTCCAGGGAGGGTGGCATGACTTAGCCTTCACTTGGAAATGGAGGAGAAACAGATGCACTTGGCAGAGAGGAAGGAGTGGCTGAAGGAGCCCGAGGGCCAGGCCAGGTGCAGGGAAGCCCCTGGCAGAGCCTCCCTCTGCCCAGATGCCTCCCTTTTTAGATTAAAAAGAATTTTATTTTATGTGCATTGGTGTTTTGCCTGTGTGTTGTCTGTGTGAGGGTGTCAGATCCCCTGGAACTGGAATTACAGACAGTTGTGAGCTGCCGGATGGGTGCTGGGAGTTGAACCCAGGTCCTCTTAACTGCTGAGCCGTCTCTCCAGCCCTCTCCAGATGTCTCTTGAGGGAGGATAGTGTGGTATTGGCACCAATGGTCCCTCTGGGCCTGGAAAGTCCCCTATGAGGATTTGCATCCATCATTCACACACACACACACACACACACACACACACACACACACACACACACACACTGCCAGGGGTAAGAATGGCTTTCCCAGGGAGGAGACCTGGCCAGAGATGTGTAGCTTTGGGCTCCTCCTTGAGACCTTCATGCAGGTGACTGTGGTGGGAAGATCCGTTTCCAGGCTACCCACTTCCCCCAGATCTGTCCCTCCTCTTGTTAACATCCCTTTCTTTCTTTTCTTTTTTCTTGCTGACCATATAACCTTGCTGGCCTGGAACTCACTATGTAGACCAGGGTGGCTGAGAACTCCTAGACATCCACTTGCCTCTACCCCTGGAATGCTGGCCTTAAAGCTGTGTGCTACCATGAAAGGCTGGCCAACAACCCTTCCTCATGAAGCACTTCAGTGCCGATTGCCCGCTGCTGCTGTGTGTGCTGGGTGGCCTGGTTTGGGTCAGGGCGTTCTATGCCAGGGGGACGTGACAGAAGCAGACAGTCCTGTCCTGTGGCCCGTGTGGAGTGTTCTCTTGTTCAAGGACACAGATGGGGCAGTGGGGTATCCTTTTATTCTGTTCTGCCCAGCTGCTGTCCTGCAGTGCTGAGGCCTGCCCTACCCTGCCCCAGTGGGGGGGGGGAACGGGGACGGACGGACACGGACTTAGGGGAGAGCATAGCTGAAAGCTGAAACCCTGGTGACAGGCATGAGTCCTGCCTCTTCCCAGATCAAGTCATGTGTAGCTCCTGGGGTTGGGGTATCAGACACACACACACACACACACACACACACACACACACACCACGCTGGTCCTGCTGTGTTGCTCCTGGGAAAGCCCCAGCTCACTGGTCCTTCCCCGTCTTTCCTACAGTTGTTCTATTGGACTTCGCAGCGATGAAAGGGGAGCTCGGCTGGCTCACACACCCCTATGGCAAAGGAGTAAGTGAAACTGCAGGGCTGCGGGTCAGTGGGCAGGAGGGCTGTGGGTCTCAGGAGAGATGGAGGGTGGGAGCCGGGATCAGACACAACAGCTTGACCAAACTGTTTTACCACACAGGACTGAGTTAGTGACCTCGGCCGGGCAGACTGGAGCTAGGCAGGCAGGAGGGACCTTAGGTGGCCCAGCTGGGGAGACAACTAAAGACCCCAGCAGAATGGGATGCTGCAGAGGGACTCACAGCTCTCACTGCATCTTGGGAAGGAAGGGTTAAAGGCTGCCCTGTCTTGGAGGTCTTAGCGCAGGAGGTGAATGGTGAAGGACATTAACTCCCTTCCTGCCTGGGCCCCTTTCCCTGTCCCTCCTACCCCTGAGGACATCTTCCTTTATGCTATGCTTTAGAGTGATCTTGCCCTGACCCCCGATTTGGAGGCAGAGGCTGGGGGGGACTTTGGGAATGATGCCGCTGTGCTTCGGGCCTCAGTTTCCCTTGCGTGCAATGCACCCTTGTTAAGTTGGTCCTGGGACTCTGAGCCAGGGAGAACGGTGTGTCTCTAGGGAACTCTAGGGACAGTTCCTACAGCTGGCCAGATCTGAGTGACTTGCGTCTATCCCAAGTCACGGCACCAGTGAGGCCTGAAGTAGAGTTTGGAACAGACTTCAGGGACCCTGGAATGTCCAGTTGGAGGCAGATAGCCTTATTCATCCCATTCATTACATATGGTGGGGAACTGAGCCCTGGGGCACGTGGGTCTTGCCTAATGTCACACAGGGCAGGTCAGGCCTCTTTTTTTTTTTTTTTTTTTTTTTTTTGTTCCCTTTACTTGCATTCATATTTTACTCATTGACTTTTTCCCCCATTCATTTATTCACACATTTCATTCATCTAGGACCTCTCTAAGTACCAGGAGGATGGCATGGTGCCATGGGGACTAGGGTCATCACTGTGTGCCATGCGTGTTGACATACATGGTTAAGTTAAAGCAATGGATGGTCCTCCAAGCCCTGGAGTTGATCAGCTCGTGTTTACAATATAGCTCAGACATCCTCCTGGCTCTGTCTCCTGAATGCTGGGATTAAAGGCATGCGCCACCACCGCCCAGGCCATAGTCAGGTCTTGGCTCAGCTATTTTGTGGTTGCATTTCTCTAGGTCCCTATTTTCCTTCCTTGTAGAATGAGGGCTTAAGAACCGAGAGTCAGATGTGGTGGTACATATCCATCATCTTAACACTTTAGAAGTGGAAGCAGGGGATCAGACGTTCACAGTCATCCCTCATGACAGAGAGAGTTCGAGGCCAGCTTGGGCTACATGAGATACTGTCTCAATAGAACGACCAAAAAAAAAAAAAATATGGGGAAGGGAAAAAATTGTGAAGCTGTGCCCTCCCCTACTAACCCACCTGTTACCCACACACAGTGGGACTTAATGCAGAACATCATGAATGACATGCCCATCTACATGTACTCCGTCTGCAACGTGGTGTCTGGTGACCAGGACAATTGGCTCCGCACCAACTGGGTGTACAGGGAGGAGGCTGAACGCATCTTCATCGAGCTCAAGTTCACGGTGCGTGACTGCAACAGCTTCCCGGGAGGCGCCAGCTCCTGCAAAGAGACCTTCAACCTTTACTATGCAGAGTCGGATGTGGACTATGGCACCAACTTCCAGAAGCGCCAGTTCACCAAGATCGACACCATAGCCCCTGATGAGATCACGGTCAGCAGCGACTTTGAGGCTCGCAACGTCAAGCTGAATGTGGAGGAGCGCATCGTGGGGCCGCTCACCCGGAAGGGCTTCTACCTGGCCTTCCAGGACATTGGCGCCTGCGTGGCGTTACTCTCTGTTCGCGTCTACTACAAGAAATGTCCTGAGATGCTGCAGAGCCTGGCTCGCTTCCCCGAGACCATTGCTGTCGCAGTCTCTGAGGCACACCCCCTGGCCACGGTGGCTGGCACCTGCGTGGACCATGCTGTGGTGCCATATGGGGGCGAGGAGCCCCTCATGCATTGCACAGTGAATGGCGAGTGGCTGGTGCCTATCGGACAGTGCCTGTGCCAGGCAGGCTACGAGAAGGTTGAGGACACCTGCCGAGGTGAGTGGAGGAGGTTCCTGGGGTGGTGGGGAAGCCATGCTGTGGTGGAAAGCCGTGCTGGTGGGGAGGTCACAGCCCTGGGATTGGACCATCTTAGTAAGTAGGTTGGAGATGTCACTGCCCCGATGATGGCCCTGTGACTGGAAGCTGCCTGGATCCTCCCAGGACAGTGTGAGGGCTGTGGGTCTAGGACAACAATGGCATGGGTCCCAGTTCCCAAACCCTCTAGTTTCATCGGTATCCTTCATTCCCCTGCCTGAGTTTCATCATCTGTAAAGTGGAGAGGGTCATAGTATCTATCTTGGGGGGTAGTTGTGATAATCACATGATCTCATGCTCGTAAAGTGCTGAGGTCAGTCAGTGCCTGACACATAAAGACCTGTAAGTGTGTGGCTGTTATTTTTTGATTCATCCCATGAATAGTTCCTGCTCTGCTGGGTCTCTGCAGTCTGTTCCCAGGAACCATTTCTGATTCTCATGCTGTGTGGCCTCAGGCAAGTTGCCTAACCACTCTGGGCTTCAGCTTTTCCTTGAAGAGAGTTGAGTAGTTTGTTGATTCAGACCCAGGGTATGCTAGAATCACCTGAATGCATTTGAGAAGCTGTGAAGAAGGCTGCATTTGGCTCTCACTGGAGCCACAGACCCAGATCCTGTTGGGGTTTATTGATGACATATTGAGATTGCAAAAGGCCCTGTTGGGGTGACTCTCTGGGCATTAGTGAGCTCACACAGCGGAAGCTGTGGGGACAGCCAGGGCCTGTGACAGCGGAAATGTACAGCCGCGGCAGGTTTGCAATGGATGGCTCTGGAAGTGACTGGGGCAGAGCATGTGTGGAATGCAGCTGACCTTTGGAAGGCCACCGTCGCCTGTCCCTGGGAAGCTGCTTTTGCAGAGATAAGCTGGGTGTTCAGAAACAAGGGGGGACTAGGGCCTTATGTGACTTGCAGGTGCGCATACCTGCTGGAGGACCCTAGCTGGGTAGATCCCTCCTCATTTCTGGCGTCATTTCCTTTGAGCAAAATGGGGTGGGGGGGATCGCCTTCACCTGCACACCTAGCTAGCCAAGAAGGAGGCTGAAAGACCCCAAAGCTTTTTCTAATAGGTGGTCCATGCGCCTTTCAAGGCAGTTCTTAGAACCTCGCTTAATACAGTGCATAAGCCCCTGCGTGAGCGGTTTCTTAGGAGACTTTCTCCATCATCCTTGATGCCCTCTGCTGAGTGAGCCCCCTTTCCTAGGTGGCCCCTGCTTAGGTGACCTCAGACGCACACTCTCAGCCTCAGACAATGACCGTGTGTGTGTGTGTGTGTGTGTGTGTGTGTGTGTGTGTGTGTGTGTAGGGGGGTGCTGGACAGGGCGAGTGAGCCCAGGAGCTCCTCCCCCATGACATCCTAACACAAGAATGCAGGGGTGGAGGAGGGGCAGTTGAAAACTTTCCACCCTGGTGATTCAGACCCTGTGGAGATAAGTGGGGCTTGGGGGGGGGGTCTTCATGCCGTGGGGCAGCTCCCTTCTCTTGGGAATCAGGGTTCTTGGCGAGCTTGGTTTGTAAAGAGCCCAGCCAGCCCCGCTCTGGAGGAGCCGGCCCAGCAGGAGGACCAGCTCCCAAGAGGGACACTTGACTCAGCTGGCAGAGCCCTCTGGGTTCCAGCCACCCACTGCCCTGACTCCCGCTTTGCGCCTCTTCCCAGCAGGGAAAGGGTCCTGCCGTGCCAGCCTGGCAGCCTGCGTTCAGTTCTCAGGTAGAAGGTTAACACCAGCTCCAACCGCCAAGTTGACTTCCACGCAAGTGCCATGGTGTGTGTGCACTCAGTCATGGTGAACACAATTCACTTCAAACTTCATGCTTCTTCACTCTGCTTGGCAGCCCGTGGCCGTGGCACCGAGGGGTTCGATGACAGTGTGCCCCGAAAAGTTTGTCTCCTTGAGTCCGTATGTCCTTTTTGTGAGGCCAGGGCTCTTTGGTCGTCCCACTGAATAGATGAGGGCACTGAGGCTCAGCGGCTTACCTGGAATCATACAGCTATGTCAGGATTTAAACCATGGTGCACAACAGTACCCAGGCCGCCATGGGTCAGGAAGTGGGACAGGAAATGACCAGATCCTGTGGAATCCCTGACTCAGCTCTTGGCACGGAGACGGGCTCACTGGGCAGTTCTGGGATGGCAGGTCTTGGCACCGGGGCTGGGGATCCATCAGAGGGAGGGGTGGGGTGACTAGAGGGCCATTGCTTGGGTGTGTTGGGGACATAGCTTTTACTGATGAGAGGGGGCGTGGTACCCCTGGCCAACCTGCACCTTGTCAAGGTCATTTCCAGAGTCACTGGGCTGCATATCTGTTCTTCCTGGGGGTTTCCTCCCCTAGGAGGCTGGAACTAGTCAGGAAAGAGTTAAGTGGTCAGTGGAAAGGAGGGTCCTTGCAGGTGCCGAGTGTGGACAGGTGGGCATGCTGCCCAGCCGTAACTATCCAGAGCTATGTCAGGAATGAGCCAGCCTCCTCCAGCCTCCCCCCAGCCCTGTCCGGGGGACAGTGGAGTCACTCAGGCTGACTGCCATCTCCCTGGGGGCTGCTTTGTCTGTGCGTCCTGTGTTGGCTTCTGTAGGGCCCCCGACTGGCGCCTCGCCTCGGCCCAGGGAGACCGAGGCCAGGTGAGCAGGTGGCCAGCGGCCTAGGCCAACGGCTCAGCCCAGCAGCTGGAAGGCCGGCCTCTGGAGGATGTCACAGCCTGGCTCCAGTTTCATGGCCCCCTATCCCACACAGGAATACTTTATTCCAAGTACCAGAGTAAACATTTCACAGGCAAGGTCTCTAATCTGCACAGTACCGAGAGAGGGTGAGGTCTCTCCCATTTTACAGATGAGGAGATCAAGGCCCAGAGAGGAAATGGCATACACTGTCCCCCCTTGCCTGGGGAGTGGAATGACTATGACTACGGCAGAGCCCCTTTGGGCTTTTTCCTCACTATCTGCAAGTGGCTCTCAGGGACCCTGAGACCTTGTGATTGGATTCTAGAAGTTGTCATTTTCTTGGTCAGCTCAATATGAGCTATCACATACGATTTACTGTGGTGAGAAGGGACTCTTGGCTCAGGGCCCACAGCAGTGATCTTGGACCATGGTGGGGTCAGGGGCTCTCAGACTTATGCCTCACCTGGTATGTGATACCAGGTCTTATTTCTGTGGGTTTCAGGGGTAAGGGTTGTGGTGGCAATCCCCCAGCCTCATCCCTGTGCTCCCAGGAGCAAGGCTAGGCCCCAGGGGCCCTGCCAAGCAGGCTCTGCCCCTCCCTAGTTACCGGAGGTAAGGAGGTAAGCGGGTCCCCTGAGCGGAAGGAAGGAGGCAGGCAGAGAAAGCCAAACAAGATAAAGGCTGGAGGTGGGAGAAGCTGGGTAGGCGGAGGGCAGCACTTAGCTTATCTGCTGGGTGGCGGATGTGCCCACAGATAGCTCCCGGGGCATCTGTGAAAGGAGCAGACCCCTGAGAACCGGGAATGGGGCTCACCTTTTCTGTAGGTACCACAAGGCCTGCTGGGGACACCCGCCATGCCCTGGGTCATCGACTCACAGGTTGAGGTTCACTGTCGGGGTACAAAGTCCAGGCTCCATGCAGAGGACCGAGGTGGTGAGGTGGTATTCTGGTCGTTGGCTGTTCCTGGCTTGGGACGGCTGATTGCCACCAGGACTGACCTCTTGCCCTCTTGCCCTCACCTCACCGAAGCCTGGGAGGCGGCGGCTGGGCCTGGGGAGGGGCTCTACAGGGAGCTGGATTAGCGCCACACAGAGGGCGTCTGTCCCTGAGTCACCCTGCGCTGCCACCTGAGGGGCGGGCATCACGAACTGGAAAAACCAGGGCACAGCCCCATAGCTGTGCAGTGCCTGTGCCCCAGTTCTGTGTGGAGGGGCCCAGGCCTGCCAGGCAATTGGGGCCAGAGATACACTCTACAGGTGCCCAGGTGTGCCCCGGCCAGGCTCTCGTGCCAGCCAGGTGGGTGTCCAAGTAGATGGTGTCCCTGAGGGGCTGAAACGCCGCTCACTACTGCAGTTTGAGTACACCCTTGGCATGTTTCACTGTGCGTGGCGAGTTTCCCATTCACTCACTCCTTCATTCCTTCACTCAGCCATCCACCCCTTCATTTATTCAAGTCCCATCCATTGAGCGCCTTCTCCTTCACATCAGGCCCCGCGCTGAGCCACACGTGGGGCAGATAGACCAGACTCCGATGCTGTTCTTGAAACTGCCAGTCTCAGAGAGGGGGGAGGGAGGGGGGGAGAGAGGATCCTCATATGTGCACAGATAATTTCAAATGAGGCATAAAAGCTAGGCTGTGAATTCCCCTGGAGCTGAAAAGATGCTAATCTTTCCGTCACACCACCATATCCCAGTTCCCAGCGTCGTGCCAGACACGTAGGTTGGGCTTGTTTCTGTTGGGTGAACTTGAACCTGAGTAATAGAGCCCGATTGGCGCACCAAGGAGCCTGAAACTGAACAGTTGGTGTAGGTTATAGAGGAGTCAAGCTGGCTGGCTATGGGCGGTGGGTGGGTGCCTGGTGTGGTGGGTGTATTTGTGTGTGTGAGGCCCTTGCTGTGGTTTGCCCTGGATGTTGGGGAATCAAGCAATGCTGGGGGTCCCGGTGGTCTTCCCGATGTGTTCTGGGACTCCCCCAGACACTTGCACACTCTGACAGGCACGGCCTGGGGGTGACCCAGGGCTCCGTGGTTGGAGGAGGGAGGGGGGCGGTGCGGTTTCGGCAGGCAAGCGCATGCCCTGTAGACGCCGCCTCTCGTGCATTATCTGGCACATCCGCAGCGGAAATCTCTCCAAATTCCCTTTTTCCTGCCGGCAGGCAGGCCACCCCCAGGCTCTGGGGCCAAAGAATAGAACCCATCTCTTCCCCCACTTCCTCTCCTGGCATGAGATGGTGGGGGAGCCGGGACATAAGGGTTGGCAGGTGGCTCAGGCCTTTGTGACCACACTGAGCACAGGGGCTGGGAGGAGGCAATTGTGATTTGGGGGCTAGAGCCTCCGTCTCCCAGTCTCCTGACCTTGGTCCCCAGTGAACCAACACTTACTCACATGCAGGCGTCTCTGGGTTTAAGTGAGAGCATTAGGGGATTGGAAGCTGGGATCGGCGGGGCCTGGCATTCTTGCCTCTCATTTTTGTGTGAAAGTTAAGGGAAGGAGAGAGCTATTTTTGTATTGTAACAGCTATGTAACGGGAGCGAGGCCAGAGACACAGAGCTCTCCCAAACCCACTAGGAGGCTTTGCAGCTTGGAGAAGATGACTATTGGGGTGGTGTTTGGGAAGATCTGGGCGCTCCCCTCCAGGCCGCTCTGACTATAGTCAGGACTTCTGGTTGGTAAAGCAAGACTCATGGCTTGCACAGCGCTGAACTTTGTTCCAAATTCTGTTCCTAGGAACAGAAAGGGATGGCAGGGGAGGAGGTGCTTGGCTTCAGGCATCCTCGGTTTATCTTTTGGCTTGGAGACCTTGAACAAATTGGCCTGTCAGAGCCTCAGTTTTCTTAACTGCAGAATGGGGTGAATGCTAGCCACACCCACATGTAAAGGTTCACCTTGAGGACTAAAGAGACTGCAAGTCCAGCACCGAGTAGTGAGTAGTCGTGGTACATCCATGGGAACTTAACGCTCTGTGCAGGTTAAGAGCTGGTCCTAGGTACCTTTGTCTTGCTATTTGGTTCTGAATTAACTCCCTTCTCAAGTGTGTGTGTGTGTGTGTGTGTGTGTGTGTGTGTGTGTGTGTGTGTGTCTCCAGTGGCTGGGCCAGCCTGGGATAACTCAAGGGGCCACAAAGAGTTAGGATGTTGTCTGCCGGACTTCTAACAAATACAGGGCACAGGCTAGCCCTTGACAGAGCCCCGCCCTCAATCCCATCTCCCTTCCACCTCTGCTCTATTGCCCAAGGAGAGCTAGGCTGTGCTCTCCAGCCTGCTTGGCCAAAAGTTTGTAGAGGGCGGGAGACTTGAATTGGCTTCCCGGGGTGGGGTCAGGGTTTCTCAGGCCATGTGGGCCAGGGCTGCCCTGTATCAGGCAGCCTTTGTCCAGGGATTTTCTTCCCCCTACAGTGCCCTGTGACTGTCATTTTCTATATCAGACCTTCAGTGGCACCCTATTGCTCTCAGGATAAAATCTGAACCTCTTTCCATGACATTCAAGGCCTTTCTCCACTTCATTATTGCTTCTGTTCCTTCTCTTTGTATCAAGAAGGCTGCTCCTATCCTGTATATGACAAGCTCTTGCTCACCCCAATTCCCTGCCCTGGGACCTCGGAACTGCTGAACTTCTACACAGCTGTTAAACCCCAGCTGAAGGTCCCTCACACACACACACACACACACACACACACACACACACACACACACACACGATGCCTCAGATGCCTAACTATCCTCCTTGACCTGCCAGCCATTTCACTGTGCATGTCACCCACTCCTGTCTTCTGTACTTAAGAGTCTCCGTTTTCACTCTGGGGTCCATGAACCACATGGGGCTAGGCAGAGGAGGTGGTCAGTGAGTGACTGATGCAGGACCCTCCCTGAAGAAAAAGTGAAAAAGGCCATGCAGGGTTGAAAAAGGAGGTCCCCAGGAACAGCACTCTGGCCTCTTCCAAAACCACCCAAGCCCTGGTGAGCCCCGTGAGATGAGCCTCGTGTCTGAGCAGCTTCCTGCCTGTAGGCCAGGAAAGGGCTCGGGCAGGGAGCAGGGTAAGGTGGGAGGAAGCCCCCAGAATCAGGTGCCCGAGCCTCTAGCCAGCTGGGCCAGGATGGACCGCTGAAGAAGGAAGGGCTACTTCCTGGCGGCCCCTTCACAGCAGAAATGACATGGCTTTGGAAACGGATCCAGGGAAAGAGCTGGGCCTGGCCTTTCCTGCCTCTCGGAGGCCAGCCCCGGAACAGGAAAGAGACCAAGCCGTAGGTTAGAGGAGCTTGGCAGGGGGGTATCCTGACTAGGGAAGGCCAGCCGGTTAGTCAGGGGTGGGGGTACACAGCTACCATCTCCGCCCTGGTCAGTTCACATCTGCTGTACACAGTAGCGATCCGGCCGGGCCAGTCTGCACAAATCAGGTTATAGGACCTATTTATGCCGGAGGGCAAGCTGTGGTCCTAGAATGCTAGGCTTTGAGGTGCGACACTTCTTGCAAGAGGCAGCTGACATCAGATATACCAGGGTTTGGGGCACTTGGGACAGGTTATTTTGGCGCCCAGCAGGCACTGGCCATGGGTGTGATGTCAGTAAGAACACAGCTGGGAAAGGGCATATGGAACTGACCTCCCGTCTGTCCTTGTGCCTCTCAGCCTGCTCGCCAGGATTCTTCAAGTCTGAGGCCTCCGAGAGCCCTTGCCTGGAGTGTCCGGAGCATACCCTGCCATCAGCCGAGGGTGCCGCCTCCTGCCAGTGTGAAGAAGGCTATTTCAGGGCACCCGAGGACCCGTTGTCTGTGCCCTGCACACGTGAGTCTTGCAGAGATCTAGGGAGGGGCAGCCGAGTGAGGGGGCAGCCCTTTTGACCTCCACTCTTTTGACAGGTCCACCCTCTGCCCCCCACTACCTCACGGCAATCGGCATGGGTGCCAAAGTAGAACTGCGTTGGACACCCCCCCAGGACAGCGGGGGCCGCAAGGACATTGTCTACAGCGTCACCTGTGAACAGTGCTGGCCGGAGTCTGGCGAGTGCGGGCCCTGTGAGGCCAGTGTGCGCTATTCAGAGCCTCCTCAGGCCCTGACCCGCACAAGTGTGACAGTCAGTGACCTAGAGCCTCACATGAACTACACCTTCACTGTTGAGGCCCGCAACGGCGTCTCCGGCCTGGTGACTAGCCGAAGCTTCCGTACTGCCAGCGTCAGCATTAACCAGACAGGTGAGCTGAGGGACGGTCATGACTATGCAGGGGCACCTGCTTGGGTGGGACTTGAAGACAGGCACCCGGCCCTCAGCCGTCTTCAGAGTGGCGAAGAGTGAGTGGCTAACATCCTTCCTGGGTGTGGTGGCACACACCTTTCATCCCAGCACTCAGGGGACAGCCAGGCGGTCTCTATGAGTTTGAGGCTAGCCTGGTCTATTGAGGCTAGCCAGAGATATATAGTAAGATTCCTGCCAGGCGTGATGTTCTGAAGGTGGAGGCAGGAAGCTTAGGAGTTCAAGGTCATCCTCAGCTACGTAGTGAGTTCAAGGCCCACGTGAGGCAGAGGGAGAATGGTGAGGTGGTTCAGTAAGTACTTGCTGCATAGACTTGAGGACTGCACCCCATAGGGGTGTGGACCCCTGGCACCCATACAGGCAGAGACAGGGAGTCCCCAGCTGATAAAGCCAGGTCGGGGTTCAGTAACCGACTCTGCCTCACAATGTAAGATGGAGAACAATGGAAGAAAACACCCTTTGACCTCCACACGCACACGTTCACACACACACGTGCACACGCACACATACCCGCTCCGCCCCCATGTGACATCTCTGGACTACTTATCCCCAGGACTTAAAGTATTTCTCTGGAAATTTATTTTTTCTTTTTTTTTTCAGGGAGAGGAGAGGGTTGTTGAAAATAGGTTGTATCGGGACTGGGAGGGTGGGTTCAGTCAGGAAAGCGCTTGCTGCACAAACGTGGGGACCGGGTTCGAGTCCTCAGCACTCGTGTGAACACGTGACACCACAGGGTAATCTGAACACTGGGCTGGGACAGGACAGATCCCTGAAGCTCATTGATTAGTGAACCGAACTGAATTAGTGAACTCCAGATTCAGTGAGATCCTCTGTCTTAAAAAAAATAAGTCGAGAGTTTAAAAAAAAAAAAACAAGGAAGATGCTTGATGTCAATTTCTGTCTTTAACATGTACACACACACACACACACACACATACACGCATACATGCCGACATGCACGTGTGCACACATCCACATGAACACATTCCTACATAGAACACACACAAAAAAGAGTATATTGTGTAAGGCTGTTCGAGCCTTGCTTGCCTGGTCTCCAGAAAGATTCAGTGACAATCAGCGAGTGTCTTAGCTATTATGTATATGTTTGTAATCGTCACCAGGGCACCTCGGATGGACTAGCCCCTGGTCGGTCAGGGCGGGATCTCTAACGGAAATCCGAGAACCCAAGCCAGGGCCTGAAGAGTAAGGGTGTGGGGCGGCTGGTGCTCCGTCTCTCCACCCTTCACCCCTTGATGACTTCTCACGCCCCTCCCCACCCTCTTCTGTCCAGAGCCCCCCAAGGTGAGGCTGGAGGACCGCAGTACCACCTCACTGAGTGTCACCTGGAGCATCCCAGTGCCACAGCAGAGCCGTGTGTGGAAGTACGAAGTCACCTACCGCAAGAAGGTAACAGGGTCAGCACAGGCCATGGGGATGTTCAGCGCGCAGCGATCTGGAGAGGTTCCCTTCTGCATCCGGGGAAACTGAGGCCTCCCAGAACATCACAGCAGAGGATTGTAGGGGAGAATGTTCTGGGTTCTCAGAGCCAGTCAGAGTGGGCTGTGTGGGATTCAGGCAGTCCTGGGGTCTAACCACCTTTGTGGCTGGGGTCTTGGCCGAAGCCGCCCTGCCCTACCTCACTTCCTGCCCCTCTGACCACCACTGCCCACAGGGGGATGCCAACAGCTATAATGTGCGCCGCACTGAAGGCTTCTCCGTGACCCTGGACGACCTGGCTCCCGACACCACCTACCTGGTGCAGGTGCAGGCCCTGACGCAGGAGGGCCAGGGTGCTGGCAGCAAAGTGCATGAGTTCCAGACACTGTGTAAGTCAGGGGACCAGGGTGTGGGCCAGTCCAGGGACCCTGAACTAAATAGGACATTGCTGAGGAGGAAGTGGAAGAGTCTAGAAGTGCCCCTTCCTTTTAGCCAGGGCATGCATGGAACAGCCACATGTGGGGAGAGTCAGGACTTAGGCTGGCAGGCAGGACCAGGGATGTGGATTCAGGGCAGTGTTAAGAGGTGAAGGGAGGCTGTGGCTCTGGCTGTGAGATTTCTGAGTTCAGACCCTGAATATACTGGGGTAGAGCTCAGTTGCTCAAGTGTTTACCTAGCATCCCCAAGGCCTTGGGTTCAATCCCTTACGCATGTATAAACCCCTGCTGTGTGCCTGTGAAGGATCAGAGGTTTAAGGTCCTCCTCGGTGACGTGACGAGGCCAGCCTGGGCTACATGAGATTCTGCTTCAAAAATTAAATAAGTACTTAAATAAGAACACACATAAAACAATTTAGAAACAAACAAACAGCTAAAGATTATGGTCCTTAAACTTTCCTCCATGGACCATCAGGAAGGCCCCCCTCTGCCTGACTATGAAACGGTCATTAATGTCCCCAGGAGAGAGTCTGGAGAGGTGGCTCAGTTAAGATGGAGTGCTCCTCTTGTAGAAGACCCAAGTTCCCAGCATTTCTGTCAGAGAGCTCTCAGCCACCTGTAACTCCAGTGCCAGGCACCTGCACACACATGTGCACATATACCACCCCATATATGTATTTTCATAATTAAAATAAATCTATTTGTCTTCTGCTTGTATATTTTGGTTCCCCATTTTTTGTTGTTGTTGTTTTTATAGAGTGTTTGTTTGTGTGTGTGTGTTTCTTGGTTTTGTTTCTTTGTGGGTTTGTTTGTTAAAAAGAAGAAAGAGGGCGTGGAGTTGGGGTAGGGCAGGAGGATCTAGGAAGGGAAAAATGTGATGGGGGGGTTGGGGGGGAATTAATCCTTAGGAAACTTGAAGGTAAAAGTACTCCGTGTGCTGTTGGTGTGCCCAGACTTCTCAGGTCCTTACAGGGAGCTTTGGGTGCAGTGGGGTGTGTCTGTAGGATTTGGAGTGGGGGCTCTTCATCAGCTGTCTCTCCCAACAGCGACGGAAGGCTCCACCAACATGGCGGTGATCGGAGGTGTAGCTGTTGGCGGGGTCTTGCTTCTAGTGCTGGCGGGAGTCGGCTTGTTCATCCACCGAAGGTCAGCCACAGCTCCTCCCGGGCTCCCCAAGGGCTGGTGGGACAAAGGCAGAGCCCCAAGCAGGCCAAGGTTATTTAACCTAATCTAATCCAAGCCTGTGGGATCCCTGCCTATGGGAGGATGAGCTGAATTTTAGGGGCCACGGAGGCCATTGTCGTTACGCTCCTTAACTTCCTCTGGACACGGGGCAGGATGCACTAGCTAGTTCAATGAGGACAGCCCTTGTGATGGCCGCTTATGTGGCCATTGCAGAGAGTGATCTCCAAGGGTGAGCCCAGACTTGGTGGTTTTCTCTGCCTTCCCCTGACCCTCTGCCCGATGGAGTTTGAGTGGATTGCTAGGCAGTGAGTTCAGGGCATGGTTGGTAGGTCCTTTTGGCCAGCACAGGCTGTACTGACCATGTGTGTCTGGTCCCCGGGGGGTTTCTTCCAGGAGGAGGAACCTGCGAGCTCGCCAGTCCTCTGAGGATGTCTATTTTTCCAAGTCAGGTAAGATGCAGGAGCTTTCTCAGCTCTATGGAGCACCTAGAGGCTTCACTCAGCATCTCTGGCTGAACCCCTTTGACCCAAATATTCCTGAGGTCCCGAGTCATGTGGCTTCCTCCTCTCTAGAGCCTCACCTCCCAGGAACCCCTCCTCAAGCGGTCTGTGACCCAGCTTCTCTTTCCCCCTTGCAGAACAACTGAAACCACTGAAGACCTATGTGGACCCCCACACTTATGAAGACCCCAACCAGGCTGTACTGAAGTTCACCACCGAGATCCACCCATCCTGTGTCTCAAGGCAGAAGGTGATTGGAGCAGGTGAGGCTTACCCACACACTGTGCACCTGGAGGAGACAGGTGATGGGTGGTCCAGAGCAGGGCCTGCCCAATGCCCAGACTTACTGAGGACACTTCCCACACCTTGCCTGCCTGCAGGAGAGTTTGGAGAAGTGTATAAGGGGACTCTGAAGACATCATCAGGGAAGAAGGAGATACCCGTGGCCATCAAGACACTGAAAGCTGGCTACACAGAGAAGCAGCGTGTGGACTTCCTGAGTGAGGCCAGCATTATGGGCCAGTTCAGCCATCACAACATCATCCGCCTGGAGGGCGTTGTCTCTAAATGTGAGGCCCCGGGAGGTGCTCAGGGGTGGCCCCAGGAAGTCAGGGAAAGGGGCTGGATCCGGGGCCACCTGACCCTGGCTGACCTGTATCCCCACCCTGCTTACTGTCCTCACCCACACCTGTGTCCATGTTCTACAGACAAGCCCATGATGATTATCACAGAGTACATGGAGAACGGAGCCCTGGACAAGTTCCTTAGGGTAAGGTCATGGTCTGGGGGGAGGCGGATGGAAGCTGAGGCTTCTGGGGCCGGTCAGCACTGAGGGACTATAATCTGCAGGAGAAGGATGGTGAGTTCAGCGTGCTGCAGCTGGTGGGCATGCTCCGGGGCATTGCATCAGGCATGAAGTACCTGGCCAACATGAACTACGTGCATCGGGACCTGGCTGCCCGAAACATTCTTGTCAACAGCAACCTGGTATGCAAGGTGTCCGATTTCGGCCTGTCCCGTGTCCTGGAGGATGACCCTGAGGCCACCTACACCACTAGTGTAAGTCAGAGAAGGGGGCGTCACACCTGGGGGTGGAGGGCTGGAGGGTTTTACCCTGGATCTGGGACCTGAGGACTGAAGGGTGACTCTGGGCCCATAGAGAAGGGGCCCCGCGTTGGGGGGCTGGGACAGGAGTAACAGGGGCTGGTCTCCTGCAGGGCGGCAAGATTCCTATTCGATGGACAGCCCCAGAGGCCATTTCCTACCGCAAGTTCACCTCAGCCAGTGACGTGTGGAGCTACGGAATCGTCATGTGGGAGGTGATGACTTACGGCGAGCGGCCCTACTGGGAGCTGTCAAACCATGAGGTAGGTCCCTCTTCCTCCCAAACTGATCCCAAACCTTGGGGCCCTGACAGAAGAACATCCAGTAGGGACCTCACAGATACTGTTCTGTGGTCTGTCAGGGGGAGGACCCAGCCTCTGTAGTGAATGCAAAGTCAACAAGAGGGAGAGGAACTGTGTGCACATGCAAATATGTGTTGGGTGTGTTTGTGTTTGCATGTGTGCCCATGGCTCTGTGTGTGTGTGTTTGTGTGTGTGTGTGTGTGTGTGTGTGTAGGCACATGCATGTGTGCATATGTCTGTATGTAGGTATATGAATGTGTCTGTACATATATGTGTGTATTGTGTGCATTTGTGTATGCATGTTACATGTACCTGGTGCCTCACCTAGTCTGGAGGCCTGGGATTCTGCTTGTGGGGATCACATCCCTGCAGAGACCTAGGAGAGTAAGTAATGCAGACAGGCTGAGACATGGCAGGGAGGAGGAACTCCAGTCTGTGGGGTGGGTAGAGATGGGAGGAGGCTGGATTGCGGGACACGTGGGGCTGACCTCTGTGGCACTGAAGATGGCCGGCCCCTCAGCACTTGCCTCATGGATGACTTTGAAACTGTGTACATACTTAGGAAAGGGTCTGTTTCTGGGCTCTTCTCCCTATTCTGTGTTGGGGCCTCCAAGGCAGCGGGGCAGGAGGTAGGGGGTGTCTGTGTAACAGCTCTGTGCCTTCCTACTAAGGCCACCCTGATGCTTGCATCCTCTAGGTCATGAAAGCCATCAATGACGGCTTCCGGCTCCCCACACCCATGGACTGCCCCTCGGCCATCTACCAGCTCATGATGCAATGTTGGCAGCAGGACCGTTCCCGCCGGCCCAAGTTTGCTGACATCGTCAGCATCCTGGACAAGCTCATCCGAGCCCCAGACTCCCTCAAGACCCTGGCTGACTTTGATCCCCGGTGAGTCTCATGTCCCAGGCCTGTGGACTGCTGGGCTTCTCGGGTTGACTGGATGGCTAGGTGGGAGTCAGGGGTGTGAAGGGGCTCAGAAGTGACAGGTCAGCGCTGGTGATGAAGCCCACAGGTAAATTGCTTGCCTGCCTGGTATGCACAAAACCCCGGGTTCACTCCCCAGTGACTGAAAAAAGCAAAAGGACTAGCCGGGCATGGTCTAGTAACTCCAGCACAGGAAACCAGCTTAAATGGTACGTGAGCAGGCACGGGGCTCAGCAAGGTGGGCTCTATGCAGGTGGGGAAACTGAGGCACAGGGTGCCAAGGGCATCTTATGCATTTTTCCCTGTCCGGGCTTCTTCATTTGCTCGGGGGAAACAGAGGCACAGCCAGATGTATGCCCTTCCCAAGTTAGGACGGTAGGGGTTTGGTAGGTCATGTTTGGCAACCTCTCACCCATCGCTTATGGATTTCCACCCCAGAGTGTCCATCCGGCTGCCCAGCACCAGTGGCTCCGAGGGAGTCCCCTTCCGTACAGTGTCCGAGTGGCTGGAGAGCATCAAAATGCAGCAATACACAGAACACTTCATGGTGGCTGGCTACACAGCCATCGAGAAGGTGGTGCAGATGTCCAATGAGTGAGTAGATGCCCTTGACCCGCTGTTCACCTCTGGGGACAGCCTCCGGTGCACTGACTGTCACTCCTTTCTCTCTCCTCCGCCCCTCCCCCCTTTACCCCCTCCCCCCATGTATATCTTTCTTTGCTGGGTGCCCAGCCCCCTCCAGAATAGGAAGGCACTGGGAGTTACAGTCATCACTAAGCTGTGGTGTGTGTGTGGAGGGCTATTTGCCCACCCTGGGCTGTGGTGCAGGGAATCATTGCTTACATAAGCGGCATCCTACAGACACTGGGAACACAGATTCTGGCTTCGATCAAGCAGGACCCAGAGCCTTGTGCGTTCTTTTCCTGGTGCCTGGGAACCAGAGCCTTGCCAACCTCTCCCAGGCTGCTCTCCCTGTGTGGTTAACTCAGCCCTGCCACTCACCCCCAGCTGGCCTTGGATATGCCCTTAGTCAGTCAGTGTAAGTGACTTCAGTCACTCCTCAGCACTCTTCTCCGCACCCCACCCCACCCCATCTCCATCACTGACCCTTCCCAGAACAGCCTTGGCAGGGACATCTCTTCCCGTCCCTGGAGGGATACAACATTGTCCTCTTAGCCTTTGTGCTTCTAAAAATAGTTGTGGGTCCCAACAGCCCAGGATCCAAGTGTCCAAGGCCATAGTAGAAACAGGCCCTGGGGTAGGAAGGTTTTGGGAACTGCTTGGACGAGGTGACCCGGGCCTCCCATGTTCCCGGCCGGGTTCTAGCCGCTCTGGGACCTGGGCTTAAACTCAAACATTCTCCGGGGTCCCTGACAACCTCCCAGCTGAGCTTCTGACCTGCTGGTCATGAACGTGGCCATGAAAACGGTGGGTCATGGGAAATGGACGGGAAGAACTGACCAGAGGGAGGTGTGAGAAGATGGAGGGCAAACGTTAGACCCCAGGATACCCTTGCTGCCAAGCAGCAGCTCGGCTCACACTTCGGCTCTGCAGGCACACCCGAGTTCATGTCCCAGGTCTGCAGTGCAAATGATTTTGGTCCAGCTTTGACCTTGGTGCCCATCTCTCGATGTGGGGATTTGGGTGTGTGATTCAGGTGCTTAGGGTGTCTCGATCCTTATCTCCTCTGCTCTGCTGTTCCCATGGTACTTATAAATCATGGTTCTGTGCCCTGGTTCCCGAGTCACCCTCCATGTCCCTGGCAACCCGGGTCAGCCCCCTGGGTTCCTTCAAGTCCTCTCCCCCAGGAAAGCACAGCTTCCTTCTAGTGACCAGCACTGAGTGTGAGGAGCAGGTTTACAGGAAACACATGGCCTTAGAAGCATCTCAAAATAGCCTGGGGCGCCCCTCGCCAAATCCTTTCCCACGAGCTGGGACAGGCTCCTGGACGGACGGGCAGAGCACACAAGCAGGCAGTGTGCCTGCTCCAGGGTTATTTGGAAAGTGTCTGGATAAAGCCCGGAAGTCGTTGAACGCTCCTTCCTCCTGGGCTCAGACCCACTGGCTCATAGGGCTGCCTCTGCCTCTCTGAGAGGATGTGGGGATGGATCTGAGCACGTTTTAAACCCACAGACTGTGGCGGCCACAGCCACACCATGGAGCCCAACAGGAATTGGCGGCAAACGAAATCAGTTTCCTTCCGGGTCGGGTCAGGATTTAGGCTTCAGTACCCAGTCCCCTCAGACTCCCTTTCCAAGGACCTGGCCTCCTCTCCCCATGCTTTCCATCCATCTCTTCTCAGCACGTGTCCCCCCACGCTATTTTGGACTTTGTTGGGTTTTGAGCTGGATAAAATCAAAATGACTTTTTGAGGACCTGATATAGAAAGTAGTTTTGTTTGTTTAGTTGGTTGGTTTGGGTTTGGGTTTAGTTTGGTGTGTTTTTGAGATAGGATTCTCTATGTAACAGTCCCTGGCTGTCCTGGATCTCGCTCTGCAGACCAGGCTGGCCAGGAATTCACAGAGATCCACTTGCCTCTGCCTCCCGAGTAATGGGATTAAAGGCGTGTGCCGCCACCACCTGGCACAGAAAGTCTTTTATTGCACTGTACCTTGAACAAAACGGTCGGCCCAAAGGCCAGGCCCGCCCAGCATTAAAGCTGCACATTGCAGCATCCTGGTGCAAGCTGGGCATAGGCTCCAGATGGGTCTTAAGAATCTGAATCCATTTGCTGGGTGTGAATGAGACAATTCGGGTCTCTGGGGACTCTTGTGCCTCCACCCCCACCCTCTTGCATAGTAGGTCTTCGTGGGTCCTTACCTTCACAGGATTGCTAGCTCAGGGGAAAGAGAGAGGGTACAGAAGTGACCTGGCTTATGTCATTCCTACACAGAGGGTGAATGGGATGGCTGTTCTGCATCCCTCAGGGGAATGAGGTGGGAACCGGAACCAGCCTGGACCCCGGGGGCTTGTCTGACTCTCACCCAGTGCCTTGTTCTATCTGGAGTCAGGAAGAGGCAGCCTTCAATGGCAGCACTGGGGAGGTAGGAGGAGGCAAGTGGGTCTCTGGGTTTGAGACCAGCCTGGTGGTCCACATATGGGTTCAAGCCAGCTAGGACTCTACAGCGAGACCCTGGCTCAGGAAGGAAGGCTGCTTGGTTGGTTAGCTGGTTGATTGTGGGGTTTGGGGAAGAAGCACAGCGCTCAGGAATCCATCATCCTAGCCTTTCATCTCCGTAAAAAGAAATGGGCTTGGGAGGTGCAACCAGACCCACCACAGCCTTGCCATGAACCTGGCCTGAGAATCTTTAGACTACCAGACGGTGAAAGGAACCAAGGAACTGCCGTGCTGGGGAGAGGGCCTTGAAGTGGGGCAGGGGTCAGAGCCCTCCAGCGATGTTTACATCCCCACCGCAGGGTGGGATCAGCCCCAGTAAGTCTGGGGTTGCCTAGGGCCCCGCCTTTTCCCTAAGAGCCCCTCCCCTGGTGTTTACTGTACTTCTCCAGTCCCCACACTGTGGTCCCTGAAGGGCTGTGAGAAACATCCCAGCCCCTCTGGTAGGCCTGGAGGTTCCCCGCCAACCCCCCATCTACCTCCTGGCCTTCTTGCCGCAGCAGAAGCAGCTCCCCCCTCCCTCCCCACCTGGGTCTGCCCGTCCCTGCTCAGTGCTTGGCTCTTCTGAGCCTGTGGGAAAGTCATGTCTCCGGCATTGCGAACTCCCGGAGCTTGTACCATATAATTAGCTCCAATTACAGCCGAGAGCTGGCCTGTAAAAACCTGGGTGTTTTCATGAGCTAGGGCTGGTGGGTGAGCAGAGCAGAAGAGAAAACTCCTGGAGTTAGTTAGCAACAGACATCTGCTGACAGCTCCTGAAAGCTTCCGCGGTTCTACCTAGAATGGGGGAGGGGAGGTGCGCCAGGAGAGCCTACTCCTTCCTCATGGGTCCCCTGGGACCTAACGTCAGCCTGGCACTGAATCCTAACCCCTCAGCTGGACACCACTATCCCTCAGATTTCCACAAGGAAAGGCAGCCTGCCTCTGGTGACCTGCAGGCCTCACCCACTAGTCTAGTAGAACCTTAGCTACTAGGGAGGGGCTGGGATGAGAGAGAGTGTAGGGGAATGGAGGTGGTGGACGGGGCGGTCCTTGGATGGAGGGCCTTGATAGGACACTCCTAGAGGGTCCTTGAAAAGCCACTGCCTGGAGATGCCCCTGCCACTTAGAGAGACAGACCGGGAAAACATGTCTTCACTGCTGGTATAGCTCTCAGTTCTGGTACTTCCCAGCTGTGTGACCTCAGAAAAGTCCCTATGCCTCTCTGAACTTCAGTCCCCTGATCTACAGGGGTAAGAAGGGCATCTAAGGCTGGACAAATTGTTCAGCCAGTAGTGTTTGCTGGGCAAGCAGGAGGACCTGAGTTCAATCCCCAGAACCCAGATCAAAAAAGCTGGCCTCAGTGGTTCCCGTGAAATCCCAGGGCCGAGGAGGAGACAGGCATATCCTCGGAGCTTGCTGGTGAGAGACTGTCTCAAAGTGGGCAGCTCCTAAAATGAGGTGGCCCTTTGACCTCCCCGTGCATTCACACGTGTGAATGCTTTACACACATAAAGAGCGCCCTCCCCCCACCCCTGTGAAGAGCTGCTTGGAGTCAGGTGGCAGGCCACGTTAGGATGTGACCCCCTCCCTCATAACTGGATCACCCTCACCACAGGTCCTCAATCCCCCTCCCTGCCCTGCTTCCCTCCCTGCCCTGTCTCTTAGCTCTCCCTCTCTCCCCCTGCCCACTCCCGGCTGGGCCACACTGCACAGCCCTGTTCCTAACTCTCCCTCTCTCCCTCCCCACCCACAGCGACATCAAGAGGATTGGGGTGCGTCTCCCTGGCCACCAGAAGCGCATTGCCTACAGCCTGCTGGGACTCAAGGACCAGGTGAACACAGTGGGGATCCCCATCTGAGTCCGACAGGGCCTTGTGCCCACCTTGACCAACAATACTTGAAAAAACACAGTGGTCTCCCCGCCGACCGATGCCAGGCCACTAGGACTTAATTTATTTCTACTTCTGCATCTACGCCACCCTGAGGACTCTGCAGGCGGCTCTTGAAGACACCCTGGCCGGGCTAGGGAAACTCCTGGATTCTGGGCAGGGGCCTCTTCCCCTTCCAAGGACCCAGCTAAGCACTTAGCAGTTGCCATTGCATTCCCAGCATTCCCTGGGGCTAGAGTGCCACCAAGACCATTGACACCCACGTGAGACATTTCCAAACGGGACCTCCCGTCACCTTTTCTCCCCAAGAAGCCACCTCAGGAACTGAGGCTGGGCCCTCAGCCCAAGACCAGATGACTAGGACGCTGTAAGCCCCACCCCTCGTCAGAGGGTAGGTTGCTGGGTGGAGCCACAGCAATCTTCCAGTGCCTTCTTCAGACCCAGGGCCCCGCCCTCTGCCCTGGAGGGCCAGTTTCTTGCTTTCTTGGGGCCCCCTCAGGATGCTTGTTTGTGTTGAGGTTTTTTTTAAGTACATATTTTATACTTGTGGAAAGAGTGAGCGTGTGGCAGGGACCTTGCCAGGGCTGGGCACGAGGATGCCCTGCAGTAGACATTCCTGGGCTGGGGGCTGGCCAGACTTGAGGGGGCTCACTGCCCAGCCACCTCATCTCTCGCCCCTTTGGACGACTGTCGTATGCTGTCAGTGTTACTGATTTTATTGGGTTGTTTTTGTTTTGTTTTTTTGAACCTTAACTTATTTTTTTTTATATTTATTGTTAGAAAACAACTTATTTCTGCTCTGGAATAAAGCCGCAGATGGTTCAAACTGACTCTGGCTTTCAATCCTGGATGTTCCGTGGGGTCCGTGACTGCCTGTTGGGGGCAAAGGGGAGCCCCAAACTCCAAGTGTTCAAATAGAGCTTGCATAACAAGGGAGGGCGCTGTGTCACCCGTGGAGAAAGAGTGGGTAGGAGCGGGCAGGGGGCCAGGGAGCCTGCCCTGGCCTCTCCACACCAGCAGGCCCGATCACCTTTGATCTCTAGGCTTCTGCAGGCCTGGGAGGCAGTGAGAATAGCCGCTAGCCTCCCTCCCACTCATTCCCCTGGTGGGAGCTGCTAAAACGGACAGGAGGGCTAGCTCCAACGCCGTCCACACGTTTGGTCATGCCGGAGTCTCGGCATTCATGAATTTTGTGGGCATCTCCATTTTATGGAGGAGGAAGGCTGAGGCTGTGTCCGGTGACCGGGCTTGCCTAAGACCACAGTGTTTTAGAGACAGGCTAGAGATCAAAGAAGGGCCAGGACCTCCCCCACCTCATTTTCTCGTGAAGAAACTGAAACTTAGAGATGGTCAGTGACTTGCCCAAAGTCACACAGCAAAAGCCTCCAAGGACATTGGTCTGAGTTTCAAATCCCAAGCATTTGCCTCTACCGGGTTTACATGTCAGGGTGTCCATAGTGGGGACTTCGAAGATGTTGCATACAGGAGGCCAGAGAATGAGTGAATGAGTGGAGTTTGCAAAGGAAGGCTTCCTGGGAGGAGGAGACACTCCTGGGCTGCCTCTGGTACTAGGAGGAATCAACCAGTGAGGCAGTTGGAGGGAGCAGGGCAGGCAGAGTCAGGTGCGGGGGTGTGAAACTGCACAGTTGTGCAAGCGAGCCACAAGCAATTTGGTGTTATTAAAGCATGACGATGTGGGATGCCTGAGAGATCTCCAGGGCCTTGTAAGGCAGGTCCAGCAGCGAGGGCTTTAAGTTGGCGGCAATAGGGAGCCACTGAGGTTTTAAGCAGGGTGTGGCTGGCATGATTAGAGGCAGGCAAGCCTGGAACTTGGGCCTCCTGCCTCTCGGCCTAGAGTTGTGGGGAGACAAGAGAGACCAGCAAGGGTGAGAGAACACCCCACTTGCTCTGAGGTGTTGAAGCTGGCCAGCTGTCCTGACTCCTTGCTCCAGCTGGTGCCCCTCTGGGTCGCAACCGACTGAGTTCTGGTGAGACCTTCCCGGGTCAGGTGTAGCTGGGCCTGGCTGACCCATGGGCATGCAGAGCAGCTGGGTCCTGCCCGCTAGGGCCAGGCTGGGCTCCCTGGGCGTCCTAGGCACAGTGGCTGAGTCAGGTTCTCTATGCCTGACTCTTATCTGACCTAGCCAGGGTGACCACTGTCACTTTGGCTAGGGGCCAGGGCCACCACTGACAGAGTTTGAAGAATCAGATTGGGTCCTGTCCCCAAGTAACTACCTGATGTCCTCACTGTGAGCAGGCATGGAAAAGGAGAGGTTCAGTGTAAGGGTGTCAACCTCGTGTGCTTTTTTTCCTGGAGCCCCTTCTTCGGATGTAAGGCTTTCCTAAGGACCTGTAAGATGGCGGCATCCAGCAGGGGCCGAAGGCAGTCCAGCTGCTCAGAGACTGAGTGGGTGTTAGCAAGAGGCTACCTAACGTAGCAGTGAACTCTTTAATCCGCAAATGTAGAAATGCCGTTTGATTTTATTTTTATTGTTATTATTTATGTGTATACAGTATGTATCCGAACACAGATGTGTGCATCCCACAGGGCTTGTGTAAAATTCAAAGGACAGCTATGGGGAGTCCATTCTCTCCTTCAGTCTTGGGATCTGGGAATTGAGTCCACGTCATCAGGCTTTCCAGGCATATGCTTTTACGCACTGAGCCATTTCAACCTCCCAAAACTTCACTTAAATGAGAGCAAACCCAGGTGTGTTCCTAGGCAGCCTGGATGTAGCGAGCCCCTGTGGCCACCAGCGGCCCAACCTTAGGTCTCCATTCTCTAGTAAAAGTAACCATGGTTTCTCAGAGAAGACCCTAGGGCTAGGCAGGGAAGCTTCAAGATGAGCTGGGAGCCTCTACAAGGAGCGAGGAAAAACTAAAAAAAAAAAAAAAAAAAAAAAAAAAAAAAAAGTAGATAGAGGCAAGTGGATCTCTGTGAGTTCGAGGCTAGCCTGGTCTACAGAGCAAGATCCAGGACAGGCACCAAAACTACACAGAGAAACCCTGTTTCAAAAAAACAACAAAACAAAAAAGTAGATAGACCATGTTGAGGACACAGGAACAAGGTGACAAAGTCTCCAGTGGGCAGATCTAGGGCAAGGTGAGCAACAAAACAAATATGGTGACATCACCTTAGGACCCAAAGTACGAAAGAAACACATATGACTTCATGCTAGCACAAATAAACAGCTGAGTTCACAAATAAATGGGGAAGAGTCAAGCATGCTGGCACACCCTGGAATCCCAGCACTGGGGACGGTGAAAGAGGAGGGTCATGAGTGTGAGGCCAGCCTGGGCTACACAGAGAGACCTTGTTTCAAAAATAGATAGATGGTAGACAGACAGACAGACAGATTGATTTATAGATTTCAAAATAATTCAGATAGATTTTCTCGCCGGGTGGTGGTGGCGCACGCCTTTAATCCCAGCACTCGGGAGGCAGAGCCAGGCGGATCTCTGTGAGTTCGAGGCCAGCCTGGACTACCAAGTGAGTCCCAGGAAAGGCGCAAAGCTACACAGAGAAACCCTGTCTCGAAAAGAAAAAAAAAAAAAAAGATTTTCTCTCCCTACCTTGGGTAGAGTTCATGTCCCCTCTCTCTTGCAAGTAGAATATTGGCTCTTCCAAAGAAAGGAAGTGTTGGATCTGTAGAGATGGCTCAGTGTTACTGTTTTTGCAAAGAACCAGCACCCATGTGGCAACTCACAGCCACCTGTAACCCCAGCTCCAGGGGTCCAGTGCCCTCTTCTGGCCTCCACAGGCAACTGCACTTATGTGCATGGACACACACAACATGTAACTAAAAACTTTTTTTTTTCTGAGATAGAGTTTCTCTGTATATCCCTGGCTGTCCTGGAACTCACTTTGGACCTGATGGGCCTGGAATTCAGAGATCCACCTGCCACTGCCTCCCTAGTGCTAGGATGAAAGGCGTGTGCCACCACTGACCAGCTTAAAAACAAAATCTTAGAAAAGGAAGCGTACAGTAAGACTTTCAATAAAAAGGGAAGCAAAGAAAAAATAAGCTCCTGGTGGGGGAAAAGCCGGTAAGTGCCACTGTAACCAGGGATCAAAGTCGACAACATCACCAGTTAAAAACGGTTAAAGCAAACAAGCAGACAGGTAGCATTGCACAGCGAAGAACCCCCTGGCTCCCAGCCACCACCCACTGCTCTAAGTGCCTAGTGATGTCCCATTTTAGAGGTTTGAGCACTGAGGCCAGGACAGTGTGGCACCTTGCCAGAGCCACTCAGCTCTCTCGGGAGGGAAGTCAAGCTCAGCTTCCCGTTTACCATCTCCAACCACCATGACAGGAAGCTCCCCCATCTACCACCATGGGCTCCCTCAAGGTCTAAAGGGTTGAACTTGGTGGCACTCACCTATTAACTCAGCAAGATGATCAGGTATTCAAAGACCCTCTGCTATTATTGGGAGCTGGGGGCTAGCCTGAGCAATGTGAGACCTTGTCTTAAAACAAAGGGAAAAAGAAGAGAGGGACGGAGGCGGGGGGAGGGGAGGGATGGGGGATGGGGTGGGAGACCAAAGTTCCAGAACATTCCTAAGCCCTGTCTACACCCCAGGCACCCAAATGGCTTGCTGCTTTGTCCCTCCCCAAAGTGGTTGCTTCCTGCTGTGTGAGGCCAGCGCCGAAGCCAGACAGGAACCAGCCCCCCTCCCTTTCTGTCCCTGCTGGGCCTTCAGCAGTAGCAGGTGACGGTGACGGTAACAATGGGGTGGGGACAAGGCTCAGGGAAAGGAACTGGAGAGGACCACTCGGCCTAGTCTGGAGTATCCAGAGGGAGACCCACTAGATGAGACTAAGTGAGGTAGGGGAGAGCCCTTATGGTGGGGGGACGAGAGTGTACCTGGTCCCGCCTTGACCCCCACCATCCGCGGGTGGGGCTGAGTCCCTTTCCACGCCAAGGCCTCATTTGGTTAGGATGAGCCTCTTTCACCTCCGCCGCCACACTGACACCTCGGTGACCCTGCTGCCAACAGCCCTGTGTCACCAGCCTGCTCATCCCCGCCCAGAGAAGAACCATATCTCCAACTCAGTCTTCTCAGCGGGACAACGAGCCGTGGTGAAGCCAGCTTCCTGGGCCCCCGAGCTGCAGGGGCTGTGGCCACCCTGTGAT
Source organism: Peromyscus leucopus (assembly GCF_004664715.2). Classification (NCBI taxonomy): domain Eukaryota; kingdom Metazoa; phylum Chordata; class Mammalia; order Rodentia; family Cricetidae; genus Peromyscus; species Peromyscus leucopus. Next base: position 142,439,008 of record NC_051064.1, read on the forward strand.
GGGCCCCACCAAGTCCTCTCCTCAGACGTGGAATGACTTTGAACTTGGAATGATCCCCTTTCCACCACCAACTGAGCTGGCGTGACAGATGTGCATCCTCCCAACCCCCACCACCCCACTCCACTCCCACCCCCGACCTGGTTTATGCAGTAATGGGGATCGAACCCAGGCTTTGTGTGTGCTGGACAAGCGCTCTACCCACTGAACTATATCCTCAGCCCCTGCACCCACTGCCCCTCACACCCTCAGCCCCCTCCACCCACTGCCCCTCACACCCTCAGCCCCCTCCACCCACTGCCCCTCACACCCTCAGCCCCCTCCACCCACTGCCCCTCACACCCTCAGCCTCACCCCCTCCACCCACTGCCCCTCAAACCCTCAGCCCCACCCCCTCCACCCGCTGCCCCTCATACCCTCAGCCTCACCCCCTCCACCCACTGATCGCAACCCTGCAAGATGCTCATTTATTACATTTTACCAATGGAAACACCAAGGTTGGTGAAGTTACAGAACAAAATGCCACAGCGACGAGGTGACTGATGCTTTTGGAATACGACAAGGACCAGCTCAACCCCATTGCTGGCTCTAAGTGGCATTGAAGGCTGGTGGTTTCTCTTGGATTCAGTGGAAATAGCCACGGGCTGGAAGAGGACGGAGTAGAAGGGCCCTGTAGCCCTCCACTCTTGGGTCTTGGGTGTCTGGGTTGTGGCATGAGGACGAGCAGGGTGACCCCTCCAAGGGCAGGGTGAACACCCCCCCCACCCCACCCCCCATCTTGTCACCCTAGCCTCAGCACCCAGACAGCGGGCCCCACTGCAGCCTCTTTCTGAAACTGTTGGCCATGTTTCTGGGAAGCTGCAGGCACCCTGCTGAGGACGGGGCCCCTGCTTTCCCCGCGGGCCCAGGCCCCATTTCAGCCGGCTCATCACATTCCCCATTCCGCAGCCCAGGCCAAGCCACGCAGTTTCCACATTGGTCTGGCACAGCCTGGCAGCTCAGGACCAGGTCTCCGGCTAGATGGCCAGGCCCTTCTCCATCAGGGACCAGGTCCAGGGGCTGCTGGCCAATCCCAACGTCTGCACATAGTTCCTGCTCCCAGACTCACCACCCTCCGCTGTCCCCTGACTCACACTAACTCGCCTGGCCCTCTTTCTCCCTGCAAGGCCCCCTCCGCCCTGGAAACTGCCCCCATACCCTAATACCTCTACCCCACTTCTCCAAGAGGCCTCGCAAAGCCCTTTGTTGATGTTTAACTGACAGCAGCGTGGATGGCCTGCAGACCAGTGTCTGTCTGTCTTTTTGTGTCGGTCTTTATCTCACCCTCTCTTCTGAAGCGTTGACTCTGACCAAAACTGGGTCGAGGGCCCTCTTTGTGGGGCCCAGGGGCCTGCCCTCAGTTTCCATCCGGTGCCTAGCTCCGTGGTGCAGGTGTCCCTCCCAACCCCCACGGCCCAGTCCCCAGCCATCTGTCCCAACCCCCGTCTGGGTACAGCTATTGTAACAGCCCCTGACATCACGGCAGGGGGCAGTGCCATGTCACAGGGCCCCATTGTGGCTCCGCAGGGGGAGTCCTGCCCCACCAGAGGCCCACTCTCCACCCCGCCCAATCCTATTAAGCAGGGGTCTGGGACAAAGGAAGGGACTTTTTGTTTTAAGCATGTCTGAGGAAGGGGTGGGCACGAGGGTTATGCATTCCAGAGCCTGCTCTCCCCACCCCCAGCTGGGCCTCCAGGTCAGGGCAAGGCCTGGCTGCCGCCGCCGCCACGCTATGGGCTGTCTGAAGTTTCCCAGCTCACTTCCCCCACAAAGCTAGGGTCCGTAGTGAGGAGGAGGCTGCAGGCAGTCCAGAACCCAGCACCAGTTCCAAATACTCGACCTGTGAAATGAAGAGGGGAGGCTCAGGGGAACCCAGCCCTTGGGTCAAGGAAAGGGACAGGCAAGAGCCAAAGAGAGCAGAGGCTGGGGGAGGCAGGCTTAGGACGCAGTGGAGGAGGGGCGAGCAGGGGAATGTGGCAGGGCCCTGCTACCCAGAACATCAATAAATTCTTTGTTGTTTGTTTGTGGTTTGAGACAGGGTTTCTCCCTGTAACACCTCCGGCTGTACTGGATCTCACTCTGTAGACCAGGCTGGCCTCAAACTCATAGAGATCCTCCTGCCTCTGCCTCCTGAGTGCTGGGATTAAAGGTGTGTGTCACCACTGCCTGGCCTAATAAATTCTTTTAAACACCGACTGAGAGCTCACTACATAAGCCTAGAGGGTACTGGCCATCACCAGCTCCAGACATGACCACTCTGACAGTTCTCAGAGAAGGACCAAGCTCATTCTGTGTTCCCCAGAAGTCCTTAAGTTCCCTACAGCTGGGCAGAGTGGGACTTCAGAGGCTCCAGCTTGGCCTTGTGGTTTTTTTCCTCAGTGCTCGGTCCTTCCCTTCTTTAAGCCTCAGTTTACTGTTTGTGAACCAAGGACAAGGCAGACCAGCACTCCTCAATCCACCCCTTTGCCGATGGCAGGTGTTTCCAAGTTCACTATCACCCCACCTCCCATCTCTCTGGGGCTCAGCTGGGGCCTGTACCATCTGTTGTGTCTGTCCAGGTCTCTGATGTGAGGGGGGCATAACTAATGGAGACACTCAGGCCAGGGTGGGCTGTGGCTCCGGCAGAGGCCTTGGCATCCCCAACAGCACCGTGTGGGTTTCTCTATCATTGGCAAAGTGCCTGGGTATGCAAAGAGGCTGGGGTGGCTCAATTTCAGGCAACAAAGCCCCCTTTCTCCCCATCTTGTGGAATGCCTAGCACTCCTCCAGCCTCCATTTCAGGACCCAGACCCCAGGCTTACCCCATGGGGTTTAGGCTGAGCCGCCCACTAGGCAGCTAAATAGAATCTCAGCCCTCCACATCAGCAGGCCCAGCCTACCATGACACACATGGACACTTATCCTCCCCAAATAACTCAGCCCTCAGGTCAGACCCCAAGCCCCATTGTGGATACTAAGCAGTTGAGACCAAAAGTGTCGCCAGCCAACTGGGAACTGAGCGAGTACCACGTGCTCTGTGCCCTCCCTCACCTTGGCTGTTCTGTGTCTTTGTGTTTGATAATGGATTTTGGAATTAGTATCAGATTATGAAATTAGAGACCCTGGTTCTATCCATGCCTCTCATTGCAGAACTGGATGTTATTGAATAATCTTTTTGTACACTATGAAGACGTATCTGTGTCAAGGTGCCTTCTGATTGGATTAATAAAAAGATGACTAGTTGATGGTTAGACAAAAAGAGGTTAGGCAGGAGAGCCAAACAGAGAGGACACTGGGAAGAAGAGGGGTAGAGTCAGTGGAGGTCACCAGCAAGATGCAGAAGAAACAGGAGATGAACATATCATGCTGGAAAAAGGTACCGCCATGTGATAGAGTGTAGATAAAAAATATGGGTTAAGTTAAGATGTAAGAACTAGTTAGTAACAAGCCTAAGCTATCGACTGAGCATTTATAATTATTAATAAGTTTCTATGTGGTTATCTGGGAGTCAGCAGTCCTGACTCCTTCTGCATATGGCACCCAACATGGGGCCATGAATAGCCACATAAAACCTGAGAAAGCGCAAGAAAAGGTTCCAACCACACAAAAAATGGAGCCAAACACAGCTGCCTAGGTCTGCAGTCTCTCACATGGGCCGTGGTACAGAGAGGCATCTCCAGGCCACTGCCTGAGGGCTTGAGCTGCCAGAACGAGCCCCACCAGCACCCCATGAGCTAAACCATTTGGTGGACTTAAGATTTTGCTCATGCAGACAGAAAAAAAGATTACAGATACGCAGTAAAGACAGATCCAGACAAAAGAAACCTCTAGATAGGTTACATTGTGTTTAAAAATATACATAGACTTGGGAGAGAAAAGAGAAAGTGTATAGACAGTCATAGAAAAAAATTAGTTCAAAAATAATAAAGTCCTTTAAAAAGATATATATATATTGGTTTTTCGAGACAGGGTTTCTCTGCGTAGCTTTGCGCCTTTCCTGGAGCTCACTTGGTAGCCCAGGCTGGCCTCGAACTCACAGAGATCTGACTGGCTCTGCCTCCCGAGTGCTGGGATTAAAGGTGTGCACCACCACCGCCCGGCCCAGAAATAAAGTAATATTTTTAAAAAGCCACATAAAGATGAAAAATACACAGAGAGTCTGGATCCTGTATGTTATTGTGTTGTCTTTAAATATTTTTATTGCTGATGAATGAGCAATAGCTGCTAAGACAGATTGGATTATAAAGGGTGCTGGATTAAACCAACCTATATATTTAAAAAATGTCTTGACTTCAAAATGAAAGTCAAAAGATATGTTGCTTTGGGGAAGAGGTTATGCTTATGTTCCCACAGAAAACAAAAGGCTGTGGATTTGTTCAACATTGAAGATGTTCAGGTTTGATAGAGAAAGACCCCCCTGAAAATCCTGGCTATAGACATAAAGAGATAAACCTAGAAAAACTACAAAACACATAATGTATATTTTACCTACTCAAACATAAAACGAAAGAATCATCTTTGGCTAACTTGTGTACAACACACAGTCTATACTTGTATTAATGCAGATATATATGTTACCTTTAAAAGTTTATAATTAATAGGTCTCTGTGTGGTTATTTGGGAATCGGTGATCTGGGCAAAAACTCTGCCTATGACTAGGGATTGAACCTAGAACCTCATGTATACTAAACTATCTTCAGAGCCTTCTTTAAAAAGAAATTAAACAAAACAAAAAAGAAACAAAAAAAGAAACCAGGCGGCAGTGGCACACGCCTTTAATCCTAGCACTCAGGAGAGAGAGCCAGGCAGATCTCTGTAAGTTCGAGGCCAGCCTGGTCTACAGAGCAAGATCCAGGACAGGCACCAAAACTACACAGAGAAACCCTGTCTGGAAAAAACAAAAAACAAAAAACAAAAAACAAAAAAAAAAAAAGAAAGAAAATAAATAAATTATAGGCCAGGCAGTGGCGGCACATGCCTTTAATCTTAGCACTCAGGAAGTAGAGGCAGGCAGATCTCTGAGTTTGAGGACAGCCTGGTCTACATAGGGAAACTCTGTCTCAGAAAAAAAAAAATTTTTATTTACATGTACGTGTATGCACATGCTTACCACAGCGCCTGTGTGGAGGTCAGAGGACAACCTGGGGAAGTCAGTCCTCTCCTTCCATCATGAGGGTTCTGAGAATCGAACTCAGGTCATCAGACTTGGCAGCAGACACCCTTACCTGCTGAGCCATCTTGCCAGCTACTCCGTCTTTTTTCCAGACAGCATCTCTCTTATATTATAGTCCAGACAGGACTTGAACTTTCAATCTCCCAGCCTCGGCCTTCCAGGTAGCTGGAGTTATAGACATGAGCTAGGTCAAACCTCAGAGGCCCAGAGGGAACAGGGGTTGTTAAAGGGCACACAGCCTGGGGCGGGGGGTGGGGGGCAATGAAGAAAGAAGGGACTTGGAGTCAGGAGGTAAAAGCCACGTATGTTCTGGTGGGAGAGAACACCTGGATGACTATTGCCCTCTTCCTGTGGACCATGTAGGGAGGACGCAAAGGAAGAGACTGTGGGGTCCCAGTGACCTGCAGACAAGCTAAGCTCCAGCTGTTGGATGGGAGATGCTGTGTCCCCAGGTCTCCTGGCAACACTGGCCCAGCAGAGACCAGCACTGCCCCAGGCCTTGGCTGGCAGGCCTCAGCAGCCCTAGGCTACTGCCTTGGTCTTGACCGTGGGTGGGATCTGCCCCTCCCACTAATCCCTAGTCAGGCTCTGCCCAGACTCCTCAGGAGTGCGGACTGGGGGTGGGGTGCCAGGGAAGAAGAGACCTGAAGTTCAAGAGTCTGAACACTGGCTGCACCCCTGGAACCGACCACAGGTGTCTGAGGGAGACACACAGGCTTCCGTTGCTATGTGACCTTTGGCGGGCAGTTATCTGGGATGCAGAATGGAGTCAATGCCTTAGAGCTGAGGGAGAGGAGCCTGCTAAAGTGCCAAGGTTGGGATCGGCGGGAGAGAGGGAGATGTGGGAACCAGCCTCCTAGCGGGCTCCTCTCTCTGCCTCCTCCGGCCTCAGGAATCGCCTTAATTACAGCGTCAGCCCTGCCATGCTTCCTGCCATAAACCCAGGAATCTAAATTAAAAGTCAGAAGGCCGGTTACCCCTTCCCTCCGACCCCCCAAGTCTGCTGGGAAGCTCTCCTGGACACAGTCCACGAGTGGAGAACTAACTACAGAGAAGCCCAGGGCCCAGAATGGGGGGCTTGAAGGAGGGTAAGAGTCTGTACATCACTGCCGTGCCTGTGACATGCCAGCAACACCACCAGACTGGCGCCAGGACTCTGGTTTCCCGAGGAAGAAACTGAGGCATATGCCAGAGTCTCCCAGGGCAATGATGGCTGAGTTGGCTGGATCCAAGACTCTAATTCCCAGCCAGGATTTGGTTCCTTTTCAGAAAGGAGAGGGCTGAGTGGGGAACTTAGGAGACTGTCAGTCCCTTGGGGGAGTGGGAAGATCTTGACCCACATGCTCAGGCTCCTCACCTCCCCAGTGGAAGATAAAAGGGTTCAGGGCTTCCGTGCACAGGCCGGCAGGGTGTGGACAGGCTACGCCATGTGCAGAGCTGGTCCTCTGCCAGCCCAGTCTATCTGGCCCCATGTGAGTTTACTCTCTGTTCCCCAGGGACCTGATGGGGTAGGCAAGCTCCTGACCAATGAGGAGCCAAGCCTGCCTCAGGTCTATCAAAAAACCCAGAAGAGATGCGTGCACACGTGCATCTGTATGCTGTGTGTAGCAGTGTGTTCGTGCTTGTGTGCCTTGTGTGTGCCCTTGTGTGTTTGTATGAGTTCATGTCTGTGTGTGACAGCAGGCGTGTGCGTGTGGTGGGGGAAGTGAGGTCATGCGGGCAGCTGGAGCTGAGGGCGGCCAAACCACTGGAGCCACTGGGGGAGAGACGGACTCTGCAGGGAGGAGGGGGGCAGGGGTGAGGGGGGCTGGAGAGAAGGCTAGGAAGCTGGCCGAAAGACGCAGACTCAGGCATGTGGGATGTCAAGTCAGTAGCACAGGGAGACAAAGGGGAGGTTTTGGAGACTCCCGGGGAGAGGAGATGGCACTGGGGACAGGATGACCGAGACACTGACGGCACAGAACAAGGGGTGTGAGCATCCGGGGGCAGGGGCTGCTCACAGGTAGGGGGTCCAGAGAAGATGGGCACACACTGAGGCTACATTTTCTTTGGGTTGGTGGCTCTGAAATCACCAACTCCAGGAGCCTGTCCCCAGTGCCACGGGAGGACCCCAGCTCAGAGAGAAGCCGGGGGTGGGGGAGGAAGCCCAGGAAAGGACTTCAGAGGCAGCTGTGAGGGAAACTGGAGGGCTGGTGAGGTGGCTCAGCAGGGAAGGTGATTGCTGCCAAACCCCAGGACCTGAGTTCGATCCCTGGGAGCCACTCGGTGGAGGGAGAGAGACCACCCCCGCAAGCTGTCCTCTGACCTCCACGTGTGTCCTCTGACCTCCACGTGTGCTCACACTTGTATACATCACACAGACGCGCAGACACAAACGACTAAATAACTAAATAAATGTACTTTTGAAAAAATTTAAAAACGAGGCAGCATCTAAAAAAGAAAATAAATAATAATTCATGAAACTGGAGCAGGGTTTATAGTTTGTCTACCACAGGCAGGACTGAGCCAGGGGCTGGCTGTCCATGTCTCATTAGCCACAACAATGCCACTTTTTTTTTCCCCTTCGAGACAAGGGACATGTAGCCCAGGTTAGCCCAAGATGACCTGTAACTCCTGATCCTCCTGCCTCCACCTTCCAATTACTGAAATCACAAATGTGTACTGACATCCTACCCACCCCTTGCCCCACCCTGCTCTGACCCTGCAGTCATTCACTTAGCCTGCCTTTACTTATGGCCCTTTACTTATGGCCTCTTACTTTCTCCCCGAGTAGTGCATTTCAACTAGAGGCAACTCCTTGCCTCCCCAGAGGGGACGTTTGCTCTGTTTAGGGTAAGCTGGCACGCCACCTTTCTACTGACTGAACAGAGACCTGCCTGATGCTGCTGCTAAATTCAGTCCACAAATAATTACTCAGTAAGCTAGGTGTAGTGGCGCACGCCTTTAATCTCCGCCCTCAGGAGGCAGAGACAGGTGGATCCCTGAGTTTGAGGCCAGCCTGGTCTACAGAGCAAGTTCCAGAACAGCCAAGGCTACACAATGAAACCCTGTATCAAAAAAAAAAAAAAAAAAAATTACACACACACACACTACACATTCACGGGCGTTTGCACACATTGGTGTATGAACATATCTATGCTTGCACACCACACACATACATGTGCAAAAAAAAGGATTGGAGGGACAAACGCCAGGAGGTTTGTGACAAGGTGCAAGTAGCCTCAGGTGTCACAGGGATGACGTTTGAAGCACATTCCCCTGAAATGAGAAGGGGGCAGCTGGGTGACTATTTGAGGAAAGAGTATTCCAGGCGGAGGTGACAGCAATTTCAAAGGACCCGAGGCAGAACACGTTACTCAGGAGGACAGAGGAGGAGCCATCTCTCAGGCTCCAATGGTTACCTTTTAAAGATGTGGACCAGTGCTGTGGCTGAGGGGGAGGGTGTGGAGCACTTGCCTAGTTCGAGAGACCCTCTGTCTACTTTCTGTCTCTAAGACGTTCCAGGTCTACACTTTCACAGAAATGCAGTCTGCAGCACGCGACCTTCACTTGCCCTGAACCTGCTCTGTTCATCTGTGTTCATTGTTTTGTTTTCTTTTTGCTTCTGGGGATGACCATGGGGCCAGGGCTAGGCATCAGCTATATTCCCAGCTTCCTTTCCTTTCCTTTTCTTTCTTTTCTTTTTTGGCTTTTCAAGACAGGGTCTCTCTATGTAACCCTGGCTATCCCGGAACTCACTCTGTAAACCAGGCTGACTTTGAACTCTGAGAGCTACCCGACTCTGCCTTCCCGGTGCTGGGATTAAAGGCGTGCACCACCACCCAGGTGCAGCTCAGTTCTCTAGGCCTGTGCAGGGAGCATCTTACTCCCTAGGCCTGGTTTTTGTCATTGAGATGGGGTTTTCACTGCATCATCCAGAGCAGCCTGGGACTTTCTGTCCTCCTGCTGCTTCAGCTTCCGGAGTGCTGGATCACAGGTGTGTGACCCACCACAGGTGTCCCTCTGAGTTTCACAGGGACACACGTTCCCCATTCTCTGAGGTACTTCAGGGAGAGGAACTGATAGATCCCGTGAGACTATACATTGATTTCCAAAATGGCGGCCCATTTTGCATCCCATCCTGATACAGAGGGTTCCAGTTTCCCTGTATCCTTGGAGACACTTGTTATGGCCTGTGTCTTTGGTTGCAGCCATTTTAGTGGGTGTGAAAAGGAATTTCATTGTGGTTTCTATTTCCTAGTGACTAATGATATTGTCTTCACTCAGATTGTTGTAACAAAAATACCACAGATTGGGTGACTCAAACGTCAGAAACAAATTTCTCACACTTGGGTCAGCAGCATGGCTCTCTGGGTAAAGATGCCTGGTGACCCTAGTTTGGTCCCCAGGAGTCACACGGTGGAAGGAGATTTCCCAGAGTTCTCTGACCTCCACAGATGTACCTACAGGTACGCAATAAATAAATAAATAAATAAATAAATAAATAAATAAATAAATAAATAAATATAAATGTTTTATATTTGTCCTCAGACTTGGGGAAGCTGCGAGTCCAAGCTGACGTGGGGACACAGCTGGCTCTGGGGGGGGACCTCTCCCTGGAGCACCGTCAGCTGTCTCCTGGCTAGACGCTCCTGTGGCGATGGCCGAGGGGCTCGTAGACCTTCTCTTGACGTTGCTGTAGTTGGGAGACAAATTTTCATGGAACTCAGGCTCAAGCTTGCTAGGTAGTTGAGGGTGACCTTGACTTTCCGGCCCTCACCTTGCCCTCAGATGCTTCATGATGGGGCTCTAATCACATCCCTGGGGGGCTCCATCCTCACCAGGAGTTAATGGTGAGTGGGTGGAGTGTGCAGCAGAGGGACAGCTTTTTGTTTTTGTTTTTCCTGAGACAACCCTGGCTGTCCTGGATCTCCTCTGTAAACCAGGCTGGCCTCGAACTCAGAGATCTGCCTGCCTCTGCCTCCCAAGTACTGGGATTAAAGGTGTGTGCCACCACTGCCCAGCTTAGCTTCGTCATTTTGTGTGTGAGGTATATCCAGTTGCCCCAGAAAATTGGTTGAAACCTACCTCTACCACACACACACACACACACACACACACGCAATGAATTTTTTTTTTTTAATATTTTGCTAAAATTTAGTTTCCCAGGGCTGGAGAGATGACTCATAGGTTAAAAGCACTTGTTGCTCTTGCAGAGTTCAGTTCCCAGCACCCACGTGGCACTCACAACCACCTATAACTCCAGTTCTGGGAGATCTGATACCTTCTTCTGACCTCCATGGGCACTGGGCATGCATGTGGTTCACATATGCACATACAGACAAAAATCCATACGTGTAAAATAAAATAAGTAAATATAAATTATTTTCTTTTTTAAAAAAATTTATTTATTTTTATTTCACGTGCATTCATGTTTTGCCTGCATGTATGTGTGTGTGAGGGTGTCAGGTCCCCTGGAACTGGAGTTACAGGCAGTTATGAGTTGCCATGTGGGTGCTGGGAATTGAACCTGGTTCCTCTGGAAGAGCAGCCAGTGCTTTTAACCACTGAGCCATCTCTCCAGCCCAATATAGAAAATATTTTATTGGACCTTGAGACTTTAGTTTTCCTCAGCAGCAGTGTGGGTCCTAGTGACGGCTGTTACTTGATATAAAAGTCCTTTTGAAGCCACAGCGTCACACTAGTTTCCCCTCACCTTTGCCCAGGTTATGCCTCAGCCAGCACGGAGCCTCCACCTAACTACCTGTGGCACCCGCCTCCAAGCCCTACCCAGGACTATCACCATGGCAAGCCTTCCCAACTGAAGACCCATCTCTCTCAGCCCCCTGAGGCCGCATTGCTGAGGTCGCTCATCATCACACACTCACATGGTGCCACTGTCTACCTCACGGGCACTAGGCATTCGGCTGTGAATGAGACAGGCTGCCCCTGACCCCACACACACACCAGGAAGATAACAGGCAGGAAGTTACAAGTCACCCTGGTCATGGTCGAGGAAACTTGCAACCAGGATCCTATCAGGGAAAGCTTCCTGGAGGAAGCAAATTAAAGCTGAGATTGCAAGAATGAGGAACGGTGGCCAGGCAAACAGGGTTGTGGGAGGGAAGGGCAGTCCAGGCAAGGAAAGAGTATCCGCCAATGCTCTGGGGAGAGAAGGGGGCCGAGGTGGGAGAGGAGATGTGTGGGAGCGGCTCTGCACCCCGGAAAGCTTTAGGAACAAGCTTTAGGAATCCCACGTCTTCCTCTAGACAGGCGCAGGCAGAGGACCCTGTGCTCCAAGGAAAGCCAGCTAGCTCCCTTGATCGCGGCGCTGGGCCCTTGCTTTCAGGAAAGGTCACAGTCCTTGGCTCACACCTCAGTCCCACGGCTAGACTCCTTCCTTCCCTCTTGCCCAGGGCAGAGTGGAGGACACAACATCCCTCTGCAGCAGAGAGCAGGATTCAGAGCTGAAAGAGCTTACAGAGAGGCTCCTTCATCCCCACCCCCACCCCCTCCACCCCACCCACCCCCGCCATAGTGTCCTCATCCTGAAAAGAGCCCCGAGGCTCTGCCGGGCCTTCCTGTGGCACCTCCGCTCTGTCCTGTTTGCCTTGGACATGGGCCCTGATCTAGGAACAAGGAGGGACAGGGTGGAAGGACACAGCCCCGAACCCTGAGCTCTTAGCTGTGGTCTCAGCCACACTGCTCTCCCAGGCAGGAATCTAGTGACTGAAGACATAGGAGGCCCGCCTGAAGCCTCCTCTGCTCTTCAGTTCAGCCCAGTGTCAACAGGTTGACCTTCACAGAGCCAGTGTGGAGAAGGGGAGACCAGACTTCCACCCGCCTATGTATGAAGTGAGGAGCCAGGTGATAGAGCCAGGTGGGGGAGCTGCCAATCATTTATCCCACTTAGCCCGCCCTGCCCATTGTCCAGATGGAAAAACTGAGGTACAGATTGTAAAACAAAAGACAGGCAGCTGCAAAACAGCTCCCTCCCTCAGCCTGGCCTGACAGGTGTCAGATGCCTTCAGGGGATGGGGGCTTGCCATGGGGACCAGCAATGGTGTCACACCTCATACTTGGCCTTTGGTGGCCAGGGGCTGTGGGGCCATCCCCCCACCCCAGTCTGGGATCCTGGAAACAGGGCCCCTGGCAGCAGAAGAGATTAAGGTTCCTCTCCAACTCCGTCATGCTTCACGGGCGACTGACGCTTCACTGGCTCCCAGCTCCAAAAACATCAACAAAATGGGCTGAACAACACAGGCCTTGTTTTGTCTTCAGGACTGTGTCCAAGCCTTCCAGCCACAGGACGCAGCAGACGCTACTGCTGCTTGGAACTCGGGGTACGCACACCTGGAAAATAAGGGGTGTCTGAGCATGGGGGTCTTCGGAAGAACTGAGACGGCCTCGGCTTGTGCATTTGGGGGTGATAGGAAGTGAGGCTTTGCTCTGTCTGACTCAGGTGCTGTCACAGAGCGGAGGTGACTGTGAATGGGGATCTTAGAGATTTTATCTAAAAGGAAACCAAAGCCTCTGTCATCCATCCAACCAGGATAGAGGATGTTGGGTCCTCCTGTGGTTTTGAATGCCTTCCTTTTCTCATTTGTGTTCAGATGTGACGTGGCACAGCCTTAGGTTTGTCTTGGTGCATTATGGCCCTGCAGTGGCTTTGTTTGACCTGGCGATCTGCAACATTGCTTCTGTTTGCAGGGAAGGCACCCACTCAGGGGACCCTCTAGCCTTTTCCACTTGAAGGGAAAGCCAGCAGCCTTACCCACGGTTTCGGTGGGAGGCATGTCTCAGCCAGGCAGACGGGCTTGCTCTATGGCTACAAAGGAAGTGTGGACCTGAGTTCAAATCCTGAGGCTTGCCCTTGGACAAGGCTTGAGCCCCACCATGACTTGCAGTTTCATTCTTTCAACAAACATCAAAAGAACACTCGCTGGGCAGTGGTGGCTCAGGCCTTTAATCCCAGCACTCGGGAGCCAGAGGCAGGAGGATCTCTGTGAGTTCAAGGCCAGCCTGGTCTACAGAGCGAGATACTGGACAGGCACCAAAACTACACAGAGAAACCCTTCTCAAAAAACAAAACAAAACAAACAAACAAACAAACAAACAACAACAAAAAAAACAAAAACAAAAACAAAAATCCCACTCACTTTATGCCAAGACGAGCGTGCCTCAGGCCAGTGCCTTAATTCTCAGCACTTAGTTTATCTGTCTGGGAAATGGGAACAGTGTTGGTACCTGAGATACATGAGAGCCCGCCGCACTGTCCAGCATTGCTGTGACTGAACGTTGCACGTCAAGTGTGGAACTATGCCGACCCTCTGCCATCACACATCGCAGACCTCTTATTAGTAGAGAGGCAAGCGGGAGTAACTCAGGAGAACAAGTCTTGCTCCTCTTTGTCCTGGTCTAGAGACCTGAGACTCCAGTGGTTCCCCATGCAGGTCTGGGCTGCACAGCCTGGGAGCGGGGGATGCTGGGGGTCCTGTGACTAAACATTGCATGTCAAGTGTGGAACTGTACTGGCCCTCCACTGTCATAGACCTCCTATTAGTAGAGAGGCAAGCGACCTACACTTCCCCTTAACTCCCCAAAGACACAGCAGGGAGAGGGCCCCATATCCTGAAACTGCCCTGCCCAGGCTCAGGACTGACTACCCCAGAAGAGAGGCTCCTGTTTCCAGCCTGCACCCCACCTCTGCATGCCACGGGGCCCTCCAGAACTGATGTCTTGTGGTTCTCCAGGATCTCTGAAACATCCCAGGGAGCTGCTGGGGCCCAGAGAGGCAGAGAGGGCACAGGCTGTGGGGGTGGAGGAGGGCATGTACTGTCCTGCCTTCTGCAGGCGTGGAGGAGGGGATTGGTGACATGAAGGCATGAAACCGGCGCAGAAGGAAGTTTGTGTATCTGTTGGATATGGCAGAGGGAACGCCTATGGCTTGGGCCTGCGTGATGTGGGCAGGCAGGGTACTCAGTGTGCCCCTGGACGGGTAGGTGTGGACCTGTGTAGGCGGTACTCGAGCAGGAGGTGGGTGCGTCTGCTTTGTGTGTGCCGTGCTCTAGCCTCGGTAGGTGGGTCTGGGTTCAGGATTCAAATTGGCCTGGCTCAGTTCCCATTTGAGCTCTTTCCTGGCTGTGTGGTCTTGGCCAGGTCATTTGCTCTCTCTGAGCCTTTTCCCTCCACGCCACAATTTTACCTTGACCGAGGTTAGAGAGATGGCTCAGCCCTTGCTGCTCTTTCAGAGGATGCAAGTTTGGTTCCTAGAACCCACTTCAGGAGGCTCACAACCATCTGTAAAGCCAGCTTCAGGAATCTCATCTCCACTAGCCTCTGTGTACAAATGTGGCAATACACATACTCTCTCTCTCTCTCTCTTTATAAAATCTTTATTAAAAAACAAAGTATAAGGAACTGGAGAGATGGCTCAGCAGTTGAGAGCACTGGCTGCTCTTCCAGAGGACCCGGGTTCAATTCCCAACACCCACATGGCAGCTCACAACTGTCTGTAACTCCAGTTCCAGGGGACCTGACACCCTCATAGAGACATGCATGCAGGCAAAACACCAATGCACACAAAATAAAAATAAATAAATTATTAAAAACAAACCAACAAAAAAACAAAATACAAGCAAGATGTGGCGGCGCACCCCTTTAATCCCAGCACTTGAGATAGAGGCAGGTGGATCTCCATGAGTTCAAGACCAGCCTGATCCATGTAGCAAGTTCCAGGACAGCCAGGGCTACATAGAGAGACCCTGTCTCAACAAACAAAGAAACAAACAACCCCAAACCCCAGCAAAGTGTACTCTAAGACAGACAATAACAGGCAAGCTATTAGTCTCCTAGGCCTCAGTTCCCGAGGCTCTAAATGGAGGGACCAGGGAGCTTGGTCAAGTGCTTTGTGATCTGTTTTCTTCTTCCTTCTGAAACCCTGACAGATCTCTCAGCTGGTGGGAACTAGCAACAGGGAGGCCCCCTCAGGGCATGCTCCAGCTCCCATAATGCCCTTGTTCTATCTGGGGGTGAGTCCTGGAACTAGTAGCCCAAGGCTTCTAGGTCTGTAGGGAGATGGGGGCCACCCCAGCACAGGGCAACGGGGAGGGGGGGCGTCTAAAATACAAAGCCGATCTGAGGACCTCTTCTGTGACTCCCCCACACACCCAGCGTGGGTACAGGTGTGGGATGGAAACTTCTCCAACAAGTTGGGACACCCTCTGTCCCCAGGGTGGGGCTCCAGGGAGGGGGCTGGGGAAAGGGCCGAGAAGGCAGCTGCCAACTTCCCACTTCCCTGCTGTTTACACCCAAGTGATGAGCTGGCTCCTGGCTTCGTTACCTTCTCACCTGGCCAGGTGTGCCAGGATAGGCTGACTGGCTTCTGCTGGCTTCCAGCTGGAAGTCAAGGCCCCGCTCTGCTGCGTGCAGACACCAGAGGGGAACCGAGTGGGTCGACTGAAGACCCACTGGATGTGGGAGGAGGAGGATGCAGTTCCCAGGCAGGCCAGGCTGGCAGAGTCAGGGCACCCCTGGGCTCAAAGGCCTGAGACTTAGAGAGGTGGAGTTGGTAGGCTTTCATCCACATCGGTGGGGCAAAGTGGGATATCACTAGGCAGGAAGGATCGGGTTAGACCCTAGAGGGTCACCCAGGATGATGGCTGGGATCAAGAGTGTTGGCCTGATTCCTCTTGGTCCCTGCCTCTGGTGAGGGCGAGATGGGAGATGCCAGAAGAGATGGCAGAGGGGCGCTCAAGCCAAGAGGTGGCCATATCCTGTTTCCTTCCACAGTGTGAAAAATCCAGGTGTATTGGCTAGTTTTATGTCAACTTGACACAAGCTAGACTTATCTGAAAGGAAGGAAGAAACCTCAAAATACCTCCATGATATCTGGCTGTAGAGCATTTTTTTTTATTAGTGATTGACAGGGGAGGGCCCAGGCCATGGTGGGTGGTACCATCCCTGGGCTTGTGGTCTTGGGTTCTAAAAGAAAGCAGGCTGAGCAAGCCATGGAGAGCAAGTCAGTAAGCAGCACCCCTCCATGGCCTCTGCATCAGGTCTGCTGCCAGACTCCTGTTCTGACTGAGTTTCTGCCCTCACTGCCTCTGATGATGAAGTGTGAGTAAAATAAATCCTCCCCACTCCAGATTGCTTTTGGTCATGACATTTCATCATAGCAATAGTAACCTTACCTAAGACACTAGGCTTGAGACTTAAAATCATAGGATGATCCTAAGTTCCTTTAACCATTGGTTCTCAACCTTCCTAATGCTGTGACCCTTTAATACAGTTATTCATGTGGTAGTGACCTCCAACCATAAAATTATTTTATTGCAACTTCATAACTGCAATTTTGCTACTGTTATGAATTGAAATGTAGTTGTATGATATGCAAGATATCTGATATGTGACCCCTGCGAAGGGGTGATTCAATCCTCAAAGGATCGTTCTAACCCCAAAGGGGTTGTGACCCACAGGTTGAGAATCATTGCTTTAACTCATCAGAGCCTCGATTTCCTCCTTCTGCCTGAGGAGCAGAGTGTATCTGCCTCTTGGGGCTTGCTCAGGGGAAGCAGTGTCCACTGGCTGTCAGACATACTTACCATATGCCACACCCCTGGACCAGACTCGCTCATTCCTGCCATTAGTCCCTTGAGGCAGCGCCCACAGAGCCTATTTTAGACAAGTAGCTGAAGAGCCAGGGGAGGTTCAGGTGAAGCAGGAGACGTTGGTGCTGGAGTCTCCCCTAATGCACAGACACAGAGCATGGCTGCAGATATGGGGCTGTGGCACCCCATCTTGGGCAGTTCTTGAAACCAGACAGAGCATCTCTCCTGGTTGCCCTTCCTGAGTTTTATTTCCTTAGACCACGGGTCTCTGCGGTGGAGTCAGCTCCAACTGCCAAGGACATAGGGACTCTAATGTCCAGGCTCATATTTTGCCCAGTGCCCACCATGACCAGCTCCCAGGGCTGCCCTAGGCCCCTGGACCTCCTCCAGGGCCAGCTTCCTTGCTGGCCTTCTGATGTCCAGGCAGGTGCTATGACATTAGCCTTGTAGCTGTGCCCTGTGCCAAGTTCAGGGTGCCCTTCACCTGGGGCAGTTAGTGCTGGGGTGTTCAGGGAAAGAGGTGGGAGGTCCCCTAGGTTTTGACCTGGTTCCACCCTCCCCTTGTCCTTGTGCATAGTCAACAGGTGGCGGCTGGCACATCATCAGGGACGAGGTGTGCTTAGCTTCACAGCTGCAAAGAGGAGGGACCCACTGGGAGCCCAAGCAAGGCCCCTCCATGCCCGTACTTACATCCATCAAACCTGGCTACGTCTTTCCCCAGTCCCGTGCCGATGCCAAACAGAGTCTCTTTCCTCACCAAGTCTCCCCTCCTGCATCTGGCTTCTGGCCTCCAGTCTTCCCCCTTCCCAAAGCCTCATCTGTCACCTGCCCCTGTGCTGGACCATCGATGACTCCCTTTCGCCCCTTGCTAATTCTGGCATTATGCCTTCTCTGTGGTCCCTGACTCCCCGGGGCCTTCAGGCCCTTTTCTTTTCTTTCTTTCTTTTAATTAATTAATACATTTATTTATTTTTATTTTTATAGCATTGGTGTTCTGCCTGCATGTCTGTCTGTCTGTCTGTGTGAGGGTATCAGATCCCCTGGAATTAGAGTTATAGACAGCTGTGAGCTGCCATGTAGGTGCCAGGAATTGAACCTGTGTCCTCTAGGAAGAGCAGCCAATGCTCTGAACCGCTAAGCCATCTCTCCAGTCCACTTCAGGGCCTTTTCAAAGGTGGTTTCTTGGCTCTGAGTCAGGTCAGAGGGCAGAGGTAAGGCTGGCAAAGGCAAGGAGCCTCCAGGGGCCTCCACCTTGCTCTGGGTTCCACGGCAAAGACACCTTACAGATGCTTAGCCCCTGTGCCTTGGACCTGGGTCCCCAAAGTCCTCAAGGAATCCAGCAACCCACAGGCATAGCTCTGCCTCCCTCCCCACAAACCAGGGCTTATGAAAATCAGGCTCCTACATGGGTCACCCCAGGGTTACGTGCGCCCACTGGCTCCATTGCCCACCCACGTTCCTCACTGCTCCCCAGGGCCCTGCAGCTCAGGCGTACAGTAAGCCTTCCAGCCACCCCCTCAAAGGCAGGGAACAAGCCCTGAGCCTCCCAGCCTTGTCTGGGGAAAGGCCGCCCTCAGCCACTCCTTTCTCCAAGCAAGGAGGCCTCCACCCAAACCCACTCCAACAGGTTGTTTTCCAGGCGCAGGCCTGGCTTGGCCCCCAGGGCCTGCCAGTCACGTAGCCAAACTCGTTTCTCCTCTCTGCTGCCCAGGTTGCTGAGCACAGCGTTTCCTGCTTGCAGAGCACACAATGGAGGCTGCCCCAAGGGACCCACCCTGGGGTGGTACCAGCCCAGCAGTGTCTGACAGGAGAGGACTGCTGTGTGACCTTGGACAGGGCCACGCCTTCTCTGGGCTTGGTTGTCTCTCATGAGAAGTGAGGGGGTGAGGTCCAAACTTTCCCTGAGTGCTAAGTGCGTGGTAGGTCCTGTGAGCTCCAGAGCTGAGACACTTGGCCACCACCAGCTCTCTCTTAACTACCATCATGTTTATGATGGGGGGCACATGCAACAACACTGGTGTGGAGGTCAGAGGGGACCACTTGTTGGGGGAGGGGTTCTGTCCTCTTCTTCCGCCTTAGCTTGGTTCCAGCACCTTTATCCATCAAGCCATCTATCTCAACAGCCTACTTATTATTTATGTATGTATTTATTAGTTAGTTTTGAGATAGGGTCTCAAGTATCCCAGGCAAGACCCAAACTTGCAGTATTGTCAAGGATGAACTTCTGATCTTCCTGCCTCCACCTCTTAAGCGCTGGGGTTATGGGTGTGCAACTCCAGGTCTAGAATGTATAGGGCTGGGGAATTGAACCTGGAGCCTTCTGCAGGCCACACACTCTACCAACTGACTGTATCCCCAGCCCGACTTTCCCTTTTTAGTTCAGCATCTCAGAGCTTCTTGTGTCTTTTACTCAGAAAGATGTTTCCTGTCCACTTTATAAACGGGGGTGGGAGGTAGGGGGGTAGACATCAGCCTGGGCTGGGGACACAGAAGGAAATGGTAGGAGGTACAGGTGATCGGAGGGCACCTGGACCCCACTGGTGGCAAAGGTTACAGAACAGTGTACCAGGGGCTGACAATGAGGGGTGATGGAGGAAGGTGAGGGTCCAATAGTTGAAAATGGACTTCAGTTGGGGGTTGGAGAGATGGCCCAAGGGTTAAGAGCACTGGCTGCTCTTACAGAGCACTCAGGTTCCCAGCACCTCCGTGGAAGCTCATAGTGGTCTGCAACTTCAGTCCCGGGGGATCTTATGCCCTCTCTGGCCTCTGAAGGCACTGCCCACACCTGGTGCAGAAACACCCATACTCTGGGGTGCGGGGGGCACTTCAAAAGGAGAAGGCAGCCAATAAGGGCTCCAAATCACAGGATATGTCCCCAGCCAGGGCTTTTCGGAGGCTCTGAATCGAAGCCTGAGTTCTGCTTCAACCTCTTTTCCATTTGCTACCTTCGCCCAGCATGACCACCTGCCAAGGCTTCCGTGGGGGTGGGAGCTGGGGAGCACAGTTACCAGATTAGCGGATGATCTGCCTGGACCTCCCTGAACCCCAGACTACACAATGGAGTCTAACTCAGCCAGTGGGTGGTCCCAGATGTTATGCAATTGTTTTTTCCGGGATTGAAACATTCTATCCTGGAGGGACAGCAAGGTAAACAATGCAAAATAGCTCCAGGAAGTCCTGTAACAACTCAAAATAGCTTCAGGAAGTCCCTGAAACTGACCAGATTCACTCTGCCCCGCCCTGACTTGAAAGCTGGGTGTTGGCTGGGGCAGTGGTGGTGCAGGCTTTCACTTGAGAGGCACTTGAGAGGCAGAGGCAGAGGAGGGCAGATCTCTCTGAGGATGGCCTGGTCTACAAAGTGAGTTCCAGGACAGCCAGAGCTGAGTGTCTCGGATCTCAGGAAGCTGAGCTGCAAAGAAGGCTCTGAGACCAGCTAAGCTGCCTGGAAAGGGACACTCCAACCTGCTGAGCTGCCTGCAGGCTGTGCCGTGTGTTCCCCGTTCCCAGGTTTGTGGCCTGTCACCCATGCTGGGTGGGCTTTGGTAATACAGCCATTGTTCAGTTATTTCTGTTCCTCTAAGTTACACCTCACCTGTATTTCTGTAAATAATCCCAGTAAAAGTCATTGGTTCACCAGGTTAGGCTTTGGTGGTATCCGTACTTTGGTCTAGCAGGGGTCCCCTATCTGGGCTGAGTAGATATGTGTTGCAAACTAAGTTTTTGAGGTTTGTTTTTTGTTTGTTTTTTTTTTTTTTTTGGTAACAATTTATTTATTTTTACTCTATTTGCATTGATGTTTTGTCTGCATGTAGGTCTGTGTGAGGGTGTCAGATCCTCTGGAACAGGAGTTACGGATAGCTGTGAGCTGTCATGCCGGTGCTGGGAATTGAGCCCAGGTCCTCTGGAAGAGCAGCTAGTGCTCTTAACTGCTGAGCCATCTCACCAGCCCTGTGAGGTTTTTTTTTTTTTTTTTTTTTTTTTTTTTTTTCTTTTCTTTTTGAGACAGAATTTCTCTGTAACTTTGGAGCCTGTCCTGGATCTCACTCTGTAGACCAGGCTGGTCTCAAACTCATAGAGATCTGCCTGGCTCTGCCTCCCGAGTGCTGTGATTAAAGAGGCAGGAGCCACCACCACCCAGCAGACAGGAAGTTTTGGCACACAACAACACCAGAACACTGGGTCTTCAAAAAGGGCTTTCCTGGGAGCCCTGCCCATCCTCCCATTAGGGCTAGAGATGCAGAGAGGCTGTCCTTCCTGAGACTCCCCAGGTAGAGGAGGAGGACATGACCATCCCCAGAGACAGCTCCCGCCTCCTCAGTCATCTTGTTGACACACCTGAACTGCCACCTAAGCCCCCCAGGACCCTCCGGCCTGACTCACCCTGACCCAGCAAGGGCAGAAATGTCTATGAAACTCCAGGTCCCAAGAAGAGTCTGACCCAGGCCAGGGCCCCAGCAGACCCTGACTCTTTTTCTTCTCCCTGCCCACTTCCTGATGTAGAACTCCACTTAGATTCCAACCCCTGCCCCCCAGAGCCTCAGTTTAACCATCTGCACAGTGGTCCTCAGGAGAACCCTCCTCCTTAGCTTGACTCTGAGCTTGGGGGTGGGGGTGGGGTGGGCTCTCACTCTGTGGGTACAGAGTCCTGTGTTTTTTCCTTCAGTGCTGGAGATGAAATCGAGGTCCCTTGTACACACTTGGTGCCACTTGGGCTTCTAGCCACAGCCCAGCTGCCACCAGAGCATTTGTTTATTTGTTTACCTATTTATTTATTGAGCTGGGGTCTCACTATGAAGCTCTGGCTGGTCTAGAACTCTCTATGTGGAGCAGACTGGCCTTGAATTTGCAGTAATCCTGCCTCTGAAGTGCTGGGATTACAGATATATGCCAGCATACCCAGCAAGAATTGCAATTAAGAAATTTGTATTCATTTGTTTTATGTGTATGGATGTTTTGCTAGCATTGCACCATGTGTGTGCCTGCTGCCCGAGGAGGCCAGCAGACGATGTAAGATCCTCTGGGCCTGAGTGACAGATGGTTGTGAGCTGCCACATGGGGGCTAGGAACTAAACTCAGGATCGTTGCTAGAACAAGTCAGTGTTCCTAACCACTGATCCATCTCTCCAGGCCCCAGGATTTTGATTTTTAATCGTGTTCTCTTACCAGCTCTCCGCGTGTCTGTCTTGCGCTGCTCTCCTGCACTTCCAGCTTCCTTACTTCCATTGTTGGACCTTGTAAGTGCCTCCAACCTCAGACAGAGCCTCCCACCCACCTAATCCCTCCCCAAACCAGCTTCTGTCCTTCCCTGGGGTCTCAAGCTCAACTGAGGGACCTTGTAGGTCACCCCCTAGGTCACTGTCCCAGAGGACTATGCCCTTCACTAGACATAGGGAAATTTCTGGAATCTGCTTCTTTACCCTGATTCCCAGTGAATGATTACTGAGGGCCATTGTCTCACCTCCCAGGACGAGCCATTTCCTGGGGTCCCCATAAGGCCCACCCTGACCTCCAGGCTACCCACTTCCACACCTGGGCTGGGAAAACACTTTCCCAGAGTTCTGGCTCCCCTCCTTCCTTTCCCTAGCCAGGGCTGGAAAGGCAAGAGTAGGCAGGGCTGGGCAGAGCTGGGCAGGGGGGGCTCTGTTTGTTTTGGGGTTTTTCCTCATAAAACTGGTCTTCTACATAAAAGGCCTGGTGGCTGCAGGGACAGAGCCAGCTCTAGGCCTCTTTGAGTTGAGGGGACTCACCAGAGATGCTAGGGGCCATTTGGAGCCTTTGGAGATCCAGGCCATCTTGTCGAGTCTTCGAAGCCCTGTAACCCAAGGGGCTACCTCTCCATTTCACAGACAAGGAAACTGAGGCTCAGAGGGGGGTCTCTGAGAGTTGGGTGTGTGGGGGAAGAGGGCTGGTCGGGTAGGACTGGCTGGTTCCTCTCTTTCTTCAAATCCCATCTCCAACCAGCTCGGGCATCCTTTCTCGGAACCTCAGCCTCTGCCTCCGTCTACTGTGTCTTCAGCACAGTACCGTTTCAGCCGAGCACGGGGAGGGAAAGGGTACCAGTGCATGATCCCCCCAGTGCATGATCCCCCCAGTGCATGATCCTGATGCCCACTGTCTCACCCCCTGGGAAGAACCATCAACTCTCACACATGTCCCAGGGGCCCTCAATGCCCACCCTGACCTCCTTGCTCACCCCTTCCCACACCTGTGCTGGGAAAACACTTCCCTGGGGTTCTGGCTGTATCCAGGCTGGAAAGGCAAGAGTGGGTAGGGCCCACTACCAGCATTTAGACCATCAACCAGCCCATGTTGGCACAATGGGGTTTGCAGAGTCCAACCTGTTTCTAAGAGCCATCACTCAGCATTTGGTCACTCAATCCATAGGAGCTCCGGGAGGGGAGGCCATGAGGCTTTTGATGTTGTTTTTTCTTTTTCTAGACAGAGTTTTTCTGTGTAGCCCTGGCTGTACTGGAACTCATTCTGTAGACCAGGCTGGCCTTGAACTCACGGAGACCCTCCTGTCTCTGCCTCTCATTGCTGGGATCAAAGGCGTGCGCCACTGCCGCCCAGCAACACTTCTCCTTTTATGGGGAAGGACTAGACACCTTGAGAAGGAAGGAAGTTGCCCCAGGTGGTACAGCCTGATCCTGGAACCGGAAGGTGTCGCTTCCTGGTGCTCTTGGAGGCTCTGGAGCCCAGACCTCTGACTTAAGACTTCAGCCTGGACATCTCTCCTCACCTTTCCTTGCGCTCCCCAGCAGGAGAATCATTCTGCCCGTCTAGCGCCCATCCTAACCCCCACCTCACTAGGTTAAGGCTAATTTGCTTCATGTTCTTACCCTGCCCAGCACCCACCACTATACTGAAGCACCGTGGGTCCCCTACATTTCACAGCCTTGCCTCCATGCCCCCACTGCAGGCTAGGTATCCAGGCTGATCTCCCAAGCACCAATTGGATTCCAGTTCAAGACCCACCCAGCTTCCCCATAGTGCCCTCTACTGGCCAAACTAAACTTTCCTTTGGCCTCTGGGTGCGGGCCCATGCTTGCTCCCAAATCAGCAACATAATAACCCCCTTGGTTTATAGAATTCTTTTCTTCCACTGAGCTCAAAGCTCTTTCCCATCTGTGATCTTCCTGGACCAGCTGCAAGAGTGTGGGAGGGCCAGCATTCATCTCCCCATTTTACAGAGACAAACTGAGACCTGAACAGCGAAGAGGCGAGCCCTAGCGTGTGCAGCTGGCGGATCTTCCAGGTACATTTACCCAGCCCTCTTGGTTCCTGACAACCACACTGAGGCCCAGCGGGGACAGACTTGCCCGAATAAGTCTTGGGCTAGAACCCATTGTCCTAAATACCATCGGGGGCTTTCCCACGACAATCAGAGCTTTGCCTGCAGACATGGACCAAAGGCTTGGCCAGTTCATCAAACACCACAGACCTCTGTTAGTCTGTCTATAAAAGAGGTGTATGTCCTGCTCCTGGACCACTGGGGGATGTCCGTGAGTGGTTGGAAGGCACTTGAGGAGGACAGGGAGGACAGGCCCCATTTGATCTGACTTATGACCTAGGCTTCGGCTTGGGCAGCTCTCCACAATTTTCTGTAAGCTCCAGAAAACAGTCACCACCGTGTCTATCTAGCCTGCAGTCAACTCCCAATGGGCAGATGCCAACAGGACCTTCCCCTAGCCCGGCATGAACAGCAGCTGGGGGAGAAAATCCAGACCCAGCCTGACCTTCACGAGGCCAAGCCATGTGTTCTGCCCACCTTCTGCTCAGGCTGACCTGCTCTGGCACCTGGGGGTTAGGATTGAGGGGTAGGATGAGAAATGTCTCAGCCTCAGTCTCACTTCCCAGCCCCCTGTTCTGCCCCTCCTGGGGCACTTCTCATGAGCTGTCAACTTATTTGCCCGGCGATTTGTTATATATCCCCTCAGCCAGAGTCTTGACCAGATCCTGGCAAATGTTTCCATTTTCAGCTTTGAGGGTCATGCTGTGTCTAACGAACCTCCACTGTTACGTAGCGTAACAGCTAAAGAAAATAGGCGAATGAATAGGCATGGATGTGTTTAAATAAAACTTTATTTACAGAAACAGGCTGTGTGCCATAGGTTGTTAACACCAGCGTCAGTCTCCAGTCTCGGCCTGTGTGCTCTTTGCATCCTGTTGTGGGGGGTGAGTATCTTGCAGGAAGTTTGAAGAGTAAAGATGAGGGTGAGGAAGCAGGATGGACAGGACTCAAAGGGCAGGCATGTATGGTGCGGCCTGGTGCAGGGGGATGTATGGCTTGTTCAAATATCCAGAGGCAGGAATGGCGAGGGCAAGACAGGTCCCCGAGGCCCCAGGAGTTTCCAGGTTTGGAATCACCTTAGAGGTCATGACAAAGCGGGACTGGGCTGAGTGTAGCTTAGTGGTGGGTGTTTCTTTTCTTTTTTCTTTTGATTTTTCGAGACAGGGTTTCTCTGTGTAGCCCTGGCTGTCCTGGAACTTGCTCTGTAGACCAGGCTGGCCTTGCACTCACAGAGATTGGCCTGCCTCTGCCTCCCGAGTGCTGGGATTAAAGGCGTGCACTCATCGAGTGGCGGGACTGTCTAAGCTGTCCCATATGACCATGGTGTGGACTCACTGCTTGGGCTATTGAAGGGTTAAATTCATGCCAGGCAATGCACCATGCTGTTAGTAACCTGAGCACCCGAATTACCCCCAAGCCCCACCAAGGCCCCATCTGGCTCAGCAGGGCACCTCTGTGGGAAGGGCCATCCTCACGACTAGGTGTCCCTACACCTGTGAGCTTCTAGGCTGGGTAACCTCATGCCAGTGTCCACAGTGCTCAGGACAGGGTCTCAGCACAGTCAGCTGCGTCTCTTCCATCAGATGTGGGGCTCCCTGAGGGTTCTACCACCCCCTCTCCTGTCAGACTGGGAAAAGCTTTGCGCCTTTCCTGGAACTCACTTGGAAGTCCAGGCTGGCCTCGAACTCACAGAGATCCGCCTGGCTCTGCCTCCCAAGTGCTGGGATTAAAGGCGTGCGCCGCCGCCGCCGCCGCCGCCGCCGCCGCCGCCGCCGCCGCCGCCACCACCTCCCGGCAAGACTGGAAAATCTTGTTACACGTAGCCTACCTGGGTGTCTGAGGAAGATTCTAACTGACATCTGATTCTGACTAGAAGTCCCCTGCTCCAGTCTTTAGCTGAGTATGACTTTCTTAGGTCACACTTTCCCAGCCTCCTGGGACTGTCAGGCCAGGAATATCTCCAAAAGTTAGCACTTAGCTACCCTCCACCCCATGAGTACACTTAATCAGAGGGGCCCATGGCTGTGGGTTCAAGTCCCAGTTCTTCTACCTAGCCTTGGTCTTTCTACTGGCTCTCAGTCTCCACATCTGTACAGTGGGCTCAGGACCATGCAGATCTCAGACTGAGGGACTGTGTTCTATATAGAGTTGTCCTCTGAGAACAAAGCCCCCTTCTGGGTGGATGCAACCTTGTAGTCGTGTGGATGCAACCTTGTAGTCGTGTGGATGCAACCTTGTAGCTGTGGTAGTCATGTGGATGCAACCTTGTAGTTGTGTGGATGCAACATTGTAGTCGTGGCTCAGGAGAAGGGACTCATACCTGAGACAGACACAGCTCCGTGGTGAATCTCAGGGTCCAGTGGCCAGAACGGGGGGAAATGTTTTAGTCCCTCCCCGTCACCAGCCGCCAAGTTCAGGTCGCAGTGTGCACAACCTTGAGCCCTGGCTGGGTCAGAGTTGCCAGCGTGGTACTGTCTGTGTCAATTGGCCAAAGGTGGGAAAGGAACGTGAAAACTGTTTAGAATGATGCCGTCTCAGGCTGCCCCCTGGTGGTCACTTGCTGTGTGACAGGCACAACTCAACGTTACCGTCATCAAGGCCTTGTTGGTTCTGGCAGGGGGATTTCTCTGCTTGCAGAAACCATCGGAACCAGAGTTACATCACCAGCCCCCTGGACCCTGAGAAAAGGATCCTGTCATGAAACAGCCATCGTGGACCAGGCATTTGAGAGACAAACTTAATATACCGCATTACTCACTCCACAGTTCTCTTTGCTCCTGGAAGCTTCCCTGTCTCTCCCTGGTGTCCCAGGGTCCAGTACAGTCAGTGGTGGTCACTGTCTCCATCAGACTGAGCTCCCCCAGGCCTCTCTCCCCCATCAGACTGAGAGTACACACCCTCTCTCTCTTTCTCTCACTCTCTCCCCTCTCTAGTCCACCTGCTGTCTGAGGGGTCAGGGAGACGTCTGATCTGAGGATCCAGCTGGAAACCCCAGCCCCAAGTGAGAACGGACACATTCTGAGGTTGGCCCGTGGCCTTATTTCTAGATCTTTCTGGAAAGGCTTCAGTCTCTGACTGCTGGAACCCACCCAAGATTCTTTCCTTCTCTTCAGTCTCCTGGGTCCCTCCTCCCACGCCCAGACCACTGGCAAACTCCTCTCTATGCCCTTCTACGCCTCATACATGATTGGGCAGTGGGCTCCATCCTCAGGAGCTCCCAAGATGTGCCTTTCAAGCCCCAGACCAGACCAGGCCAAGTCTTTCTCCTTCTCAAAGGATCTACTACCTTGTGCTGGCAATGGTCCCCAGTGGACCCTGATCACTGCTGGAGAAACCCTGCCTCCTGCCTCCTCTGCTCATCCTGTAGCCTCCAGTGTGCAGGGGCCTCTGCACTGACGTATCCCTTGCCTGGCCCACCAGGGAATACCTGCTGGTGAAGCACAGGCTGACTGAGTCTTGGCCATGATCACTCTTCCAGATGTGGGACTTTGGGCAAGTCTCACTTTTTCACATTCAATCACCACCTGTTAACTGAGTACCTACTAAGGATCCTGCCATTCACGGGATGCCTACCCAGGTCTGCCAGGACCTCTGCTGTTCTTTCTGCTGTCAAGCTTTGCCTCCCTTGGAGAGACCCCTCACAAGGTCTCAATGACCAACCCAAGCACGATTCCACCACAGTTCACCCTAGGGAGACAATGACTTTACCCGGCTCACTTACAGAGTGTGGGTGAGGAGTTACTTGCAGGATCCTGGTGGGACCCCCCCCAAAGTAGCTGCATACAACAGCTAGTTCACCCAGCCTAGATGATGGCTTCCCCATAGCCATGTAGATGGAACCCCGTTCAATCAACTTTCCCTAGCCTAGAGATTCTAGCAACTTCTGAGGGCAGAATTACATTCGGGTAGCCGAGAGGAGTGTCTGGAATCCCGGCGAGGGTCCAGTGACCTTCCCATCCTCTCCTCTGAGATGGCATTAGCAGTCAGTAGCCAGTGGCCTCTTGCAAGTGGGCACATATAATCTGATGAAGATCGCTGCTGTTCTGCTCAATAGAGGGTCCTCTACATTCAGGGGGCACAGCCTCCCCTCTCCTACTGCTCCCCAGATGTCACATGTGCTCAGAGTGTCCCCAGGCATCCCTGTTTTCAAACCCCTGTGTACAGAGAGCCTGCCACCAGTTCTAGCTGCCAACACTCTACCCAACCTTCAAAATCGGTTTTCAGGGTCACTGTAGACTTGAAGCTGTCCCCATGTCCCCGTGTCCCCTGGCCCTTGGCGGGAGCTCTCCTTTTCACAGGCTCTTCTGGCTAGGGAAACGGCACCTCCCACCCTGACCCTGAGCTCATCTCACACATGGCTCTCTTCACAGCGTCCCTGCTGACCCTGGGACTGCCGGGCAAGCACTGGTCTGATTCATCACTGTAGTGGCTCCTGCAGATGAATCTTCCTCCCGTCCAGCGCTGCACCGTCCCTTCCCCATGCTTCAATGCCCACAGCAGGCCAGGCTTTCTCGGTTGCAGATGTCTATTTATTGACGGATAGCCATGGGAGGGGGGCTCTGCCTGGGTCCTCAAGATCATGCCAGGAGAAGAGAATGTGAGGGCTGAAGGGTGCATCCTGGCACTGTCATCCCAGGTCCTCCCCTCTCTGCCATGAGTGGGTGTGGCAGGAGGCGGGCAGTGGAAGGTCACAGGGCAGATGGGCTGTGGGGTGAGTGAGGAGAGGACAGACCGTCCCAGGGACGACAGCCACACATCTTGGAGCTGTCTGGACATCGTTTGCTTCAGCAGAATTCCAAGGACTGGGAAGGTGAATGTGGACATGCAAGGAAGAGGCACTTGGCTCCCCCAGGATGGCCCAGTCTCAGGATGGTACCAGTGCTGGAGTGTCTATCAGGAGACCTGTGTTCTGGTCTCTGTCCTGATAGTAGTAAGCTGTGTAACCTTAAGCAAACTCCTGCCTCTGTCTGAGCACCGGTGTGTACAGTGACAAGATTGAATCAGCAGGAAGACTGTAAACACATGGGGCGGGCAGAAGCATCCATTCCATCTCCATCTGGGGCTGAGTCAGCCAGACAGCGACCCTAGACGATGCTCTGCTCATCCCATCCACCTCTCTTTGCATCTCTTACCCTGTGAACTGACTGACCTCTCCCTCCTCTCTTCAGGGGTCCTCTTCCAAACCCCCACCCCAGTCCCCAGATTGTTACATTGCCAGCAGAAGCATTAGCAGCTGTGAACAGCTCCCGCCCTTACATCATGGTGAGTCAGAGCCCTGCCTCCGAGCCACACTGGTTCTGGAGAGCGATTAGAAGGGCAGACACATCTGCCTGCTCAGTGCCAGGCCACATGCACAGGACAGGACCAGAGCTCGAACATAGGCGGGTCTGTCTTTCCTTCTCCACACAGGGGCAGGAGCAACCCTAATGCTGAGTGAGCCACCTGGGTGTTCTTATAATAAGGAAGGATCCCTTCACAGCCGCCTCAGGAGGCTAGGCTCGGAGGGCAGAGTACCAGGCTCTGAGCAGCTGGGACAGAGCCCTGCACCCACTGGTCGGTGGACACTCCAGTGTCGTTCAACTTGCGTGTGGTCGGTGCTTCATATGAGTAGTGGTTTCAGTTCCCCCTATGGATGCAGGAGGCTGCAGTAATTTGTGTTGCTGTAGTCATGACAGCCAACCCTTGAGGTCCCCCAGGGATCGATCCATCACCAGGGGCTCCAGCCCCTTGGGAGAATGGTGCAGTATCGCCTCATAGCCCGTGCACAACCTTCCACACACTTCATTTTCTTATCTTTTCCTTTTTTAAGGCAGAGTCCTATGTAGCCCAG
Source organism: Peromyscus leucopus (assembly GCF_004664715.2). Taxonomy (NCBI): domain Eukaryota; kingdom Metazoa; phylum Chordata; class Mammalia; order Rodentia; family Cricetidae; genus Peromyscus; species Peromyscus leucopus. Next base: position 142,468,905 of record NC_051064.1, read on the forward strand.
ATTGACCTTGAACTCACTATGTATCCGAGGATGACCTTGAACTTCAGATCCTCCTGATTCTACCTCCCAAGTGTTGGCATAGAAGTGATGTCACCCCTGCTCCCAAGTACTGTAAATCCAATTGTCTCTGGATTATTTGTGATGCCCCGTGTCTGGTAAATGCTCAGATATGGGGTGCTGTGAGCCTGGCAAGGTTTGCCAAGGAGCTCTGGCCACTCAGGGATCCTGAATGAGCTCCTGTGAATGCACACAAGAGTGTATGTGTGAGATGTGGAGACCACACATGCAGAAGGGCATGTGAGTGCCAGCAATTAATGGGGCCACTGCTGTTCCGTGACAGAAGTCCCCAGGTGGAGCAGAAGACTTGTGCCTAAATTTCTTTGCCCTACAGGAGCCCTGGGAGGGAGTCTGCCTTCTTGCAGGAGACCTCTATCCAGCCAGGAGGCCACTAGTGGCGTCCTGGTCCTCTCTCGGAACTCTCACCCTGGGCCAGCATCTGTCTATGAGCAGGTGACTGTCAAAAAACCCTGACCTGGGGGCTGGGGAGATGGCTCAGCAGGTAAAGGCACTTTCCAGGAAGTATGATCACCGGAGATCCCTGGGACCCACATAGTGGAAGGAAATAGACTCTTCCAAGTGTCATTTCATCTCCATACTCGTGCTGTGGCACACACACACACACACACACACACACACACACACACACACACACAAATAAAGTCTTGATCCTTCTCAGTGTGCACAGTAGGATGGGACTCCTCTTTGCAGAATCCCCCCTCCAGCCCCCTCCCCTGACCTTGAGCTCCAGACAGCAGGTGCTACTCAGGTCTGAGGCTAGAAGTCTTCCTTACAGGGCAGAGTCCAGGTTACCCCGGGCAGCGACAACAGGTGCACGGGCTCGGAGGGGGCGGGGCGCACCCCAGCACCGCCCTCCGCGCTCCCCGGGTCCCCCGCCCGCCGCGGCGTCGCCCGGTCCTGGCAGCTGCGGGCGCGGCGCGAGGCGATCGGGACGCGGCAGCGGGGACGACGACCCAGGCGCTAGCGGAGGCCGAGCCGAGCAGCCCCGGCCCGCGGAGACATGAGCGCGCGGCCGCCCGCCGCACCCCGGGCGCAGTGGCCCGACCCCGCCGCCCCGTGATGGGCTCCTGCGTGTCGCGAGGTGAGGACCCGGCTGCCCAGGACGCGGCAAGGGGCAGGGGCACCAAAGCGCGGCCCGGGGAAGCCCAGGGTGGGTGTCCGCCCTTCACGGACCAGCCGCGCCCCAGGGGACACGGTGCCCCATTGGGACAGGGCTTGGGAGGAGAGCGGGCAGCGCGCAGAGCGGGCGGAGGTCTCTGCACCCCACGCCCACTCGGCACCCGGCAGGTGGCATGAAGCAAGGTCCCGGTGCCATGCTTTCTTCCCTGCAGCTACACGCCTCCTGCAGTGTGCCTGGGAGGGGAGAGTGGCTTCCGGTTCTTTCTGGTCCTCTTACGGGCCACTGAGCTCCAGGAAGACAAGCAGACCTCGCTTCTGCTCCCCAAGACGCAGGCCTTCCTAGCCCGGGGTCTCTTTCTTTCCCTGTACCTCTGTCTTCAGCCCTAGAAACCCCCTGGCAGGAAGGGGTCAGTGGGGATGAACAGGTTATCAAGGGTGGCTTTACCCCACCCCCATCCCTGCCCAGGGGACAGGAGAGGATAGAGGACAGCTGATGTTCCCAGTAACCCCTGGGCCTTTGTCTCTGACCTGGCACCTTGGTTATCTCCAAGGTGATTCCTGGAACTCTCTCTCATCTGGGCAGGGGTGGGGGTCTGTCTGTGAATGGGGGGCATAGGGTCTTTCACAGAGGCTGGGGGATGGGCATATTTGTCTTTGGAGTAATATTTTAGAAAAGAGGTTGGGAGTTGTCATGGCATGCCTGTAATCTCAACACTAAGGAGCTGAGAGATCAAGAGTTCAAGGCCAGCATCCACAGCATAGAGAGTTCATGGCCAACCTGGGCTATATGAGACCTTGTGTCAAAACAAAATACCCTCCCCCCAAAAAAACGGTTGGGTTATTGTCCCACTTGGGACTCTTACTCTCTGTGGGAGCATCGGGTGGGCTGGGAGTAAGAGTGTAAAGACAAGTCTCCCCACCCAAGTTCTTGGAAGACTTCACTGGTTACTCCAGTAATTTACTCAGGCAGAGAAGGATAAGCTGGCCTTAGAGTTGGGCTGGGTGGGCCCTGGTGGGGAACTTGGTCTGGGGAAAAGCACCCCACCCCCATCCTCTGGACTCTGAGGAAGTTCTGTCCCAAGTTCATGGAAGAGTATTCAGGGGAGTGACTCAGGGTGTCCCTGTAAGGTGTCAGCATTGGGGGAATGGGCGGGGGAGGGGAGAAGCAGAGTCAGTCTGTCTGAAGTTGGTTCAAGCTGGTTGATGGTAACATGGCTACCTCCTGAATGTCAGCCGGTGCGTTAGAAGCAGCATGGTCCTGTGAGACCGGAGGAACCCAGCATGCACCTGGCCTGTGAGGCAGAGCAGAGATTGAGGATGGGTCTTTCAGCCCCAGGCTCTCCGAGTCTGAGCTGTCCCCAGAAACCTTCAAGACTCTAGGGAGTCTCCCATGGAGGCAGTTCCAGGAGTTAAAGATCTGGACATTTCCTTAGTGACCAGATAGAGCTCTTCTCCATCCCGTGGCCAACCCAACCCATGCTCACAGCCATGGGAGCCCAGCCCGGAGTGTGCTGGCCTGTGAGCACAGGATCCACAAAAGACAGGACAGAGGCTGGACTACAGGGATGGCTGCCAAGGTCGGCACTGTGAGGCTGAGGCCTGGGTCCTCCATCTCCCATACTCCCTCCACGACCCCTCTGCCGGGGCAGTTGAGGTCACACTGGCTGAGACACTCTCTACTCTTCCTCCCGAATCCTGAGTGCCGCCCCCAGATCAGGCTGCATTTTCTAGCCTTCTCCCTATCCTGAGAGGACAGAGCCTGACGGTGGTCTCAACATGCACTCCAGCAACTTAGATGAGAGATTTGAGCCGGTGGTGGCGCACGCTTTCAATCCCAGCACTTGGGAGGCAGAGGCAGGTGGATCTCTGTGAGTTCGAGGCTAGCCTGGGCTACCAGGTCCTCAGCCTCCCAGGTCCTCAGCCTGAGCACCCTTGGCCTCTTGTGGATCATCTCAGGCTTCCCTGGGCTCCTGAGTCCCTTCCTCTGTAAACTTGGACCAGTTACAAGTTTACCTGCCCAGGGTTTGCCTGAGCCATGTGAAGAGCCTGAAGCGGAGGTCAGGGATCATGAACTTTGCACTGATGCTTCATGGAGCCTGGACCTGCAACCAACTGGGGCTGCCCAGTTTCCCCTACTCCAGGTCCAGGCTACACCTGAGAGACCCACCCTGCTCAGAAGTTAGCTTCTGCCACCGGGCTGGGGGATCAGGAGTCCCCAGCCTGCAGTCCCTGCTCCACTGTCCCCAAGTGTGTGAACTTATCGACTTGAGTGGGAATGGGGATAGTGTGGGAGTGTAGGGCTGGGTGGGAGAGGGTCTCAGTGTAAAGACCACCCCCACCATCAGTACCGCGTCAGCACTCAATAGCCATTTCTCCCACGGGGCTACTGGATCAACTTTCCTGCATACAGTTGCTCCAGGCCTTCTGGGTGGGGAAGGGGACCCCTCCTGCCTCCAAGGAAGTAGTAGGAGCCAGGCATTTGTGTTGGGCACAGAGGGATGGATACTGGCCACACACACTGTATCTAGGAACTATTTTGTATTCCTTATCTATTTCTAATTTTTCAACATTTATTTTGTTTGTCTGTTTGTTTGTTTATTGAGACAGGACCTTATTCTGTAGTCCTGGCTGGCATTGAACTCAAGGTCATCCTCCTGCTTCCATCTCCCAAATGCTAGAATTTTATGTTTGAGGACCTCGTTTGCCCTACTTATCTTTTTCCTCCTCTTGTTTAAATGAGATCTCCAGTAGCCCAGGCTAACCTTGAACTTGCTATGTAACTGGGGATGACCTTGAACTCCTGATCCTTTTTGCCTCTACCTCCCAGGTGCTAGGATTACAGGCACGTACCACCATGCCTCACGTATGTGGGGCTAAAGGATCGAACCCAGGACTTTGTGCATGCTAGGCCAACACTCCACCAGCTGAGCTACAACCAGAGTCCGGTTCATCTATTTTTAAGCTGCCACTCCTCGGATGCTTATCCTGAGCCAGGCTGAGCCAGGTCTTGGCTCTCCTGACCCAGTTAGCTGTCCTTGAACCTGGGAGGGAAGTGGGTTCCGAGTGGAGCAGAACCTCACCCGGCTCACCCACCTGGCAGTACAGAGAGGCAGACTCAGGTCCGTGGGCCCCAGTGCTGAGCAAGAGCCCCTGCCCTTTGCTTTTCCAAAGACTCCCTGCTCTCCCCCAAAGCACTTGGTACATGGCCAACAGTCCAGAACCAATTTCTGGGATAGCTCAGAGGCCTCACAGCTGGTTGGGTTTTCCTGGCGCTGTCAGTGGAGGACAGCGTGGGACACACAGGAAGTCAGTATCTACCCCCTCCATCTTGGGGTCTCTCTGTGCCCACCTATGCTTCCTGGCTCCACGGCTTCTCTATCCACCCCTGCCACCACAGTCCTCTCCCCCAGTCAGCCTCCTGGTCCCCCAGTCAGCCTCCTGGCCTATCTTGGGGGTCTCTAGTGTCCAGAGCATCGGTTCTTATGAGAGTAGACATTGGCCATCGAGGACCATCTACGAGAATAGATGGACATTTCCTGTAGTTTAATCTGAGGGGAGGGACACGGTTTTATGTTCGAAGTCTAGTGGGGGGAAGCAGTGCCCACACACACACATACACACACACACACACACACACACACACACACACACACACACACACACATAGAAAAAAATGACTGGTCCCTTTCTGGAGATCAGCACTATCTGTTTGGTAGTTGGACTTTCATCCTGCCCTCTAGGTCTGAACCTCATCCATGCCACCCACTACCTGGTGCCTTGGATAAGTCACTCAGACTCTCCGAGGCTTCATTTTCTCATCTGTCAAATGGGCATGCTGTTACCTACTTTGAAGGGTTCAAAGTGAAATCATAGGTGAGAAATCAACATGGTGTCTGACCCAGAGCACATGCTTAATAAACAAGCAGCGTATCCTCGCAGGCCAGGCTTCTCCCTCAAGGGAGTTACCTAGTCAGCTTAGGCCAACCTGGCAGGCTGCCTGGAGTTGGTGTGACTGGAGTAGGCTGGGGCCCAGGAGGGGAGAGGGAATGAGGAGGAGCTGGGGTGAGTGGAAGCCCTTGGTTGGGGATGGGAAGGGATCCCCATGAACATCGCTGAGCTCAGCCAACCAGAGAACTACAGGACCATCATGGCCCTGTGGTCTGGGAAGACGTTGGAGAATGGGTCTCTGCCAAGTTTGGGGGCCTGCTGTCCTGGCAGGGACTCACCAGGCAGAGAGGCCAATGCCTCATACTCTGGTCTCCCTCTGTAGGGTTCAGAGGGTCCCAGGGCAAACTCCATGCCAGGAACAGGACACAGGAGTCCCGCTGTCCAGAAAGACAGACTACAGGACAGAGAGAGCAGTTCCTCTGAGGGAGCCCTGGCCACAGTGGTGGCCTTCTGCTGTAGCCCTCAGCACACATGGATGGGGGGGGGGCATATGAGGAGCACATGACTGTGGTCCAGAAGACTAAGCCCAAAGCTACATCTGTACAGAGCCAAGGGTGGCTGACATATCCCAGTGGGCGGGGCCCCCTGGTGCATCCATTTGCCACAGGTGCCGAGCCTCTTTGGGGAGGCTGGCTTCCAGGGAGGCAGCGCCAGGGGCCGTGCGCCCAGGCTGCTGCTCACTTGTGTCTCGATTTCCCTGTGCTGCTGGGAGAGAGCCCCCTTCACTCCATCTGCTCTGTCTCCTCCCAAGTGGCTGCGGGCTAATTCTCTTGCTCCCGAGAAACGCTCTGGGGGCAGGTGGCAACCACGGTGACTAATGGGCTGGGACCCAGAGCCCTGATGAATAGCTGTGAGCACTGGGTAGCTCTGAAACAAGTGAGAGGAGTCTGGGGGGCTGGTCTTCAGATTCACCCAGGGACCAGGCAGATGAAGGCTGGTATGGGGGCTCTGCAGCATGAAGAGTGTGAGTTAGAGATTATGGAGAACTGTCTGGGTGGTTAAGCTGACAGTCTGGGGAGCTTTGGTAGAAAGGCAGGAAACATCCTTGATAAGCGGAGGGATGGAGGGGACCTCTAGATGACACCCGTTTCCTGGAAGAATCGGAATGGTCTTCGGGTTGCCATGGTAACAAGAGGGCTGTCACTCCTGTAGCCTGAGGGAGAGGGAGCAGGTCCAAGAGAGGGCCTCAGACATTGAGTGGAAGGAGTAGGGGTACGCTGTGAAAGAAAGGGAGTGTCCGCACACGGCTCCCTCGGGAGAGGCATCCAAAAAAGCAAGCATCGGCAGTCCCCTGGGCTGTCCCCTGCCCCACCCCACATGGCAGTGTGTTTTTCCAGTCACCAAGGCCGTGATGCAGCCAGGTCCCTGCTGGGCTAAGAGCAGCCTGTGATTTCACCCTGGGCTGGTTCATTACCTGACGTCTCCATGGCAACCAGCCCATGACATCATGGGGGAGAAGGAGACTTTGGTAGAGGTGCCTGGGTCCCAGATGGGATGGGTGTCAGGCAGGCAGGGGAGGACCTGGAGCCAGGGCCATCAGCCCCCCCCCTCGGCAAATGTCTGGTGTCACTGCTGTCCTGGCTCCCCTTCCCATCCTTCTCACTCCCTGCTCCGCAGCTGGAGAGCTCACTGCTTCCAGGGGTGCCCAGGGAGTCCAGAAGCACCCCAGCACCCATCCAGGTCCCCAGCACCACCCTGTAGCCAGTCAGATGCTGGCTTTGCGCAACATGCAGGATTCCAGAACATTCAGTGTTTCTTAAGTTTTTGTTTTTTGGTGTGTGCGTGTGTGATGGTAGTGTGTGTGTGTGTGTGTGTGTGTGTGTGTGTGTGTGTGTGTGTAGTATGTGTGTATGTGGTGTGTGTGGTGTATGTGTGGTTTGTGTGTATGGTGTGTGTATGTCTATAGTGTGTATGCATGTGTGATGTGTCTGTGTGTGTGGTGTGTCTCTGTGTGTGTCTCTCTGCATCTCTCTGTGTGTAGCGTATGTGTGGATGGTGTATGTGTGTGGTGTGTGTGTGTGTGTGGTATGTGTGTGTGTGTGGTGTGTGGAATATGTGTATGGCGTCTATAGTATGTGTGTGTGTGGTATGTCTATGTGTGTGTGTATGTATGGTGTGTGTGGTATGTCTGTGTGTGTGGTGTGTGGTATGTGTGTATGGTGTCTATAGTGTATGTGTGTGTGTGTGTGTGGTATGTCTGTGTGTGTGTGGTGTGTGGTATGTCTCTGTGTGGTGTGTGTGTGTGTGTGTATGTGTGTGTGTATGGTGTGTATGGTGTGTGTGTGTGTGGTGTGTGGTATGTGTGCATGGTGTGTATGGTGTGTGTGTGTGTGGTATGTCTCTGTGTGTGGTGTGTGTGTGTGTGGTGTGTGGTATGTGTGTATGGTGTGTATGGTGTGTGTGTATGGTGTGTGTGTATGGTGTGTGTGTGTGTGGTGTGTGTGTGTGTGGTATGTGTGTATGGTGTCTATAGTGTGTGGTGTGTGGTATGTGTGTATGGTGTGTATGGTGTGTGTGTGTGTGTGTGTGTGTGTGTGTGTGTGTGTGGTGTTGCTGTGTATTCTAGCCTGACTTGGAACACACCATGTATTCTGACTGGCTTCAGACTCCCGATCCTTCTGCCTCAGTCCCCAGTGCTGGGTCCAAGCATGAATCATGAACTCTAGTCACAGCTTTCAAACTTCAAAAAAAAAAAATTAAATAATTTGAAAAGGCTGACAGTGGTGGCGCATGCCTTTAATCCCAGTACTCAGGAGGCAGAGCCAGGAGGATCTCTGTGAGTTCGAGGCCAGCCTGGTCTACAGAGCGAGATCCAGGACAGGCACCAAAACTACACAGAGAAACCCTGTCTCAAAAAACCAAAAAAAAAAAAAAAAAAAAAGGAAGAAAAAAGAAAAAAAATTTATATGTGTGTTTTGCCTGCATGTATGCCTGTACATCATGTCTGTCTCTAGTGCCCATAGAGGCCAGGGAAGACATTAGATACCCTGGAATTGGAGTTACAGGTGGTTGTGAGCTGCCATGTAGGTGCTGGGAATCGAACCCAGGTCCTCTGGGAGAGCAGTCAGGGCTCTTAAACACTAGGCTACCTCTCCAGCTCCTAATTTTTCTTCTTTTTTATATTTACTTGTCTGTTGTGTGGGTGTGGGTGTGTGCATGTGACATTACATGCGTGATGGTCATAGACAAACTGGGAGTCAGCTCTCGCCTGTCACCTATGGCTCCCCGGGTTGGAACCCAGATCAGCGGGCTTGGCAGCAGGCACCTTTAATCCACTGAGACATCTTGCTGGTTGAGTTTTCAAACTGTTATTTTTGAACCTTGTCGTGAATGAGAATGCCCCTGTAGAATGCCCTCATATATTTGAATACTTGGTCTCTAGTTAGTGGAACTGTTTGGGAAGGATTAGGAGGTGTGGCCTTGCTGGAGGAGGCGTGTCACTGGGGACAGGCTTGGAGGTTTCAAAAGCTCATGCTGTTCCCAATTCTCTCTCTCTCTCTCTCTCTCTCTCTCTCTCTCTCTTTTTTTCTCTCTCTCTCTCTCTTGGCTTTATGCTTGTGGATCAGGATGTGAGCTCTTAGCCACCGTGGCAGTGCCATACCTGCCTGTTGCCATGCTCTCCACCATGATGGCCATAGACTCACCCTCTGAAACCATGATCTCCCACTTAACTGTTTCTTCTATAAGTTGCCTTAATCATGGTATCTTAGTACCACAGTAGAAAAGTAACTAAGACAGACCTGTAGGAACAAATATATTATGCATTTTGACCCAGTGTTGTGCACACCTAGAAAATTCTCACCTGTGTGAATTCACACACACACACACACACACACACACACACACGCACACACACACGCACACGAGCACTTGCGTGAGTATATGCCTGTGTACGTGTGACACACAGAAGCTTCATGACACAGGACAGAATGAATCTTAGGCTTCCTCTGGCTCTGATGATGAAAAACAAACCCGATGAACGGCTTGCATGACCACTGAAGGACGTGGCCCCTGCCCCGCCACTGAGTCCTTCCTTTGTAGAGTTGGGAGGTACTGGAGCCCAGACAAGAGCAACATTAACTCGGGGTCGTATAGCCAGGATTGGCATGCAGCAAGCTGTGCTGGGGATAGCAGAGGACGAGCACATGGTTCAGCCCTTACTCTCAGAACCCATGCGGTCCTCTATGTCCTGCCCTCCTCATGTCTGGGTCACTTTGGGGCAGGAGAGGACACTGACGCTCACCTTGCCCTCCTCTCCTATAGCGTCCCAGACAGCCTGGCTCCAGCCTCTCAGCCTTGGCCCATGCATTCCAGCCTTGGGGCAGGTCCCAGATCCTCTAGCCTCTTTCAGGATGTAATTGGGCTGAAAACTCTCACCTTGAATGCAAGCCTGTCCTCATCTCCCTTCCTCCAGCCAAGCTGGCTGTGCCTGAGCTGTGAGCTCTGCAGCTCTTCCTCTGTGGGGACCCCTTTCTCCCCTGACTTGTTGGGATCTGAAGTGGGGTGTGACTGGAGACAGAACCCAGCTCTTCTGACTTGTCTGGGGAACTCCAGCCACACTCCACTCCAGCTCCTCAAATACATTTTTTTTTTATTAAAAAAAATTATACCAATGTGGTGGCACACACCTTTAATCCCAGCACTTGGGAGACAGAGTCAGGTAGATCTCTGTGAGTTCAAGTCTAGCCTGGTCTACCTAGAAAGTTCCAGACTGGCCAGGGCTACATAGTGAGACCCTGTCTCAAAGAAAATTATAAAGTAAAAATAATCACAATAGTGGGCACTGGGCACAGACTTACAGTGCCAGCTGCTTAGCAGGCTGGGGCAGGAAGTTCAAAGATAGCCTGGGCTACATAGAAAACCTCTGTCTCAACGATGGAGGAAGAAGAGGAGAAAGAATCAGAAGCTTTTCATTTATTTGTTGATTTTATTTATTAATTTAGAGATAAAGTCTTCCTTTTTCAAGACAGGGTCTCTGTGTAGCACTGGCTACAAGTTCTGGAACTCACTCTGTAGACAGGCTGGTCTTGAACTCACAGAGATCCACCTGCCTCTGCCTTCCAAGTGTTGGGATTAAAGGTGTGAGTCACCACTGCCCAGCTTTTCTTTTCTGTCTTTCTTTCTTCCTTTCTTTTTTTTCTTTTTTTTTTTAAGAGATAAAGTCTTATGTAGCTGAGGCTAGCCTCAAAGTTGCTACATATCCAGGGATGACCTTGAACTTATGATCCTCCTGTCTTTACCTCCAGAGTGCTGGGATTACAAATGTGTGCTGAACATTGAACCCAGGACTTCATACGTGTTAGGCAAATACCCCACCCACTGAGCTATGTCTCCAACATCATCCTTTTCCTTCTTTTTTTCTTTTCTTTTCTTTTTTTAAAGTATACAATCAATAAGATCCTTTGTATCTGAGGCTGGTCTCCAACTCCTGGGATTCAATGATTCTCCTACTTTGCCCTCATAGCTGGGACCTTGGGTGTGAACTATAACCCACACTTGACTATACTACTTTTTTTTGTATGTTAATTTTGTATACTGCATCTTTACTGATTAGTTTTAAAGAGGCTTAACATCAGTACAGCCATGACAGGCTATAGACTAACAATATCGGGACTAGGCCTCACCATTACGATAACCAGAAAAAGCCACAAACTACCCTGCAGGGGACCAATCAGAATCGAGTCAAACAAGTACTAGATGCTCCAGAACATTAGGGATAGCTTACATCACTTGTATACAGGTTGCCAATTTCCTTGCAGCAATGCCAGTACCAATCCCTGTTTGGCCAGACTTCGGTGCCCCACTTCTGCCCAGTCAGTTCAACCCCCATCTGAATCCGGAATTCCCCTACCTCCCCCACCCCATCCCTTACTCCTTAAAAACCCTGCCATAACTGATCTCAGGGCTCTCCCTGATCCAATGCTGTGTCAGAACAGGTGGAGAGTCCAAGCTCGAGCTTGCAATAAAGGCTCTTCACTTTTGCATATGAACTCAGATTCCTGGTGATCTCTGGTGGGGGGCTCATGATTCGGGCATAACAAGTTTATCAGTTCAACTTTTTTTTTTTTTTTTGGCAGAATCTTTAGTTTTTCTTTTTTCTTTCTTTCCTCTTTGGTTTTTCGAGATAGGGTTTCTCTGTGTGACAGTTCTGTCTGTCCTGGAACTTGCTCTGTAGACCAGGCTGGCTTCAAACTCACAGAGATCCACCTGCCTCTGCCTCCCAAATGCTGGGATTAAAGGTGTGGGCCACCACTGCTCAGCTGTCTTTAGTTTTTCTACATGTAAAACAGGGATAGCTTGACTTCCTCCTTTTCAGTTCAGATGCCCCTATTTCCTCTTCCTGCCTTATTGCTATGGGTCAGTTGGGGTTTTTTGTTTTTGTTTTAATTCCTCCTGTCGTTTTATTTCCAGATCTGTTCACAAGTGCCCACAAAGACTGTCCCAGGCCTCAGGGCACAGACCTCCTGAATCGGGATCTGCCCTCCAGCCATCCACCTGCCACTGTTCCAGACCATGTTGCTGGCAAGGTAACTGGCCACTCCTCACCCTCCTCCTGCCTGCCCTGGCTCCAGCTGCTCTTTTATCTCCCTAAGGCAAGCAGAGACCATTCTCAGTCCTTTCCTCCTTGCCAACTCCAGTTTCTCCATAGGCACTAGGGGCACCCAAGGGCTTGGAGTTCAGCTGGATGAGGGTCTGCACTGGGCTGGGTATCAGGGACTGAGCCGGACTTACCTAGAAAACACAATACCATCCCAAAGGTCTTCCTGTCCACATGAACTCAGCCTTGTAGATGGCAGGTTCTGCTACCAGCCCAGAACTGCTTAGCAACTGGCAACAGCTTCTTGAGAGTAAAAGCAGGGGGCTTCTCCACATAGATCAGGAAGGTGTATGTAGCAAGGGGTTCTGGTGTAGTGAAGAGTCCTGGTGTGTCAAGGGATCCCAGTACATAATTTCCATATTTGTCCAGGGATGTGGCTTGAACCTGCCAGTTGATTTTTTAAGATGTATTTATTTTTAATTTATGTGTATGAGTGGTTTAAGTCTCTAGTCTCAAGCTTGAAAGATAGATAGTTCAGTGATTAAGAGAATGTATTGCGGGTTGGGGATTTAGCTCAGTGGTAGAGCGCTTGCCTAGCAAGCACAAGGCCCTGGGTTCGATACTCAGCTCAAAAGAGAGACAGAGAGAGAGAGAGAGAGAGAGAGAGAGAGAGAGAGAGAGAGAGAGAGAGAGAGAATATCTTACAGAGGACCTGAGTTCGGTTCCCAGCACCCACACTGGGTGGATCACAACCACCTATAACTCCATCTCCAGCTTTTCTGGCCTCTTCGGGCACCTGCACTCATGTGCACAGACACACACAGAGACACACGCAGACACACACACAGAGGCAGGCACCTACACACACACACAGACACACACTCACTCACTCACTCACTCACTCACTCACTCACTCACACGCAATTTAAAAAGTCCCTAGTCCCCAGGCAACAGGAAATAGTGAAAGCATACTCCAGCCTAGGTCAGACCTATTACCTGCACCAATCCCTCTCCTCCCAAGGCCACTGTATCCCACTTCATTTTCTGGGTGCTAGGGGACAGCCGGGCATGGGTAGACCTTGATCTTTCTCTCAGAGCACCACAAGGTGGAGCCACCCTACCCTGCAGGACTTGGCCATGATGCCCCAGCCCTGACTGCTCCCTCTCTCCTCTTGCTTCAGGACAAGCAGATGGATTTCTGTTGGGATCCGTGGCAGGTCAGTGTGCTTGCTCTCCCGCAGTCCTGCCAGCCCAACTGACGCCACTGTCCCTCCTTCCTCTGCTGTGCCCACCCCAGGCCCGCAGTCCTGCCAGCCCAGGGAAGGAAGTCTGGTGGGAATGGATAGGACCTCCCTACCTGGTCCCTGGCCACCACCTAAGGATGAGTGGGTGGTAACAATGGTCTGCGGGGGCGCACGGGGGTGGGGTGCAATGTCCTCTGGCTGGCTGTCCTTCCCAACTATCCCTTTCTTTTCTACAGAGGTGCTTCCAGACCACCAATGGCTACATATCCGACTCCAGAGCCTGTGCCAGCAACTATAGCGTGGCTGCCCTGGCCACCTCATCCCTTGTGGGTAGGTCCCCACAGCCCCCCTCCAGCCCTTAGAGGTTGTGGGCTCCTCCCCAGACATGCGCTGAGGGGAGGCAAAGGGTCACAGTCACGTTGTGTGTCACGTTTTCTAATTGCCAGACTTCAGGCTGGGTTCCTCTCTCCGGAGCTGACTTGCTGGGTTTTCAGGCCCTGGGGATGCCTCAGAGGGAGGTGTGCGTGCAGTTTCTGGGTGTCTGGCTGCGTGGTCTCCCACGTCACCTTGGGTCTTGTTCCCTAGAAGCAGAGCCTGAGGTGGGGACAGTGTCCCCCGGGGGGATTGCTCTTAGGTGGGTCCCTGGGGAGTGAAGGAAGCAGGGGAGGCTGAGTGAAGACTTGGTTACAGTTGAGTTCCCTCCCCGTCTCAACCCACCTGGAGCTCTGCAGCAGGGTAGCCTGAAGGAAGACCGTGTGTCTGGACTTCAGTGTTCAGTTGTCTATGAGGAAGACTATGCCACTTTGAGGGCATGAGGCGGCACCTGAAGCTGTGATAGTTCTCTGAAGCGGGTGTGGGAGGGAGCCGGGAGAGGCTCACCCAGGTAGCTAGAAGGGCACACAAGCGGGCAGGGGACCCACGCTGCTGCTCTTGGCCGTAGACGGCCCTCAGCCCAGCCTACCAGGCCACTGGGCCCTCCAGTGCCCTCTTACAGCTTCTCCCCACACCACCCCAGATCCTTTCAGGTTCCCATAGGACTTGGCTGCCTCCCTCCACCCCTGTCTCTGCAGCTTCCCCTGCCTGAAATACCTGCCACCCACCTCCCCCCCTCTCTGTCCTCAAGCGCCTGAGAAACACCACCTCTCCCAAAGGACTCTGCAGTCCAGGACCCCACTTGGGGGAGCAGGTCTCCCCTTCTTTCTCGTCTCCATCACTCCCAAGTCCCTGGTCCCTCGTGCCTGTGGATGTCTCACTTGCCCTCGGAACCCGCATTCCCCAGGGCCTCATGTCTGCGTGGCTTTCAGGACCCTGGGGATGCCCAGATCTGTCTCCGCCTCCATAGTGAAGCTGTTCCTGACACCTCTCCATCACCTTCCACACCCAGCCAGTCAAGTCAAATGCTCCCCCGGCCCTTCTCCTCCTGTTTAGACCTGGCCTGCCTTTTGCTGGGTCCCTTGCAATGGCCCGGAATTGTCCCGTCTCCCATCTCCACCCTTGAACTTCCATCTTCCAATTGGAATGCTGTTTCCAAGGAACAGATCTAATCTCTGTGTCTGTGTCTGGCTATCACTGTCCATTGCTGTGCGGAAGGACAACAGACTGTCACCTTGGCTCTCCAGCCCCAGTCTGGCCCCTGCAGGGCTCCCAGTCGCTTGTCGCTGTGTCACCCTTGATTGTACCGGTGTTATGCCAGCTTTGCTGTGCCTTTAATCTCATCTCACCTATGAAACAGCCTGGCTCCCATCTCTACCATCTGAAGTTGGCCTTCAGAGCCCAACTCCAGGCCACTTCCTCCGGGTAGCACTCCCTGAGTGCTCCACACCAGAGTCTCGCTCCGCAGATCTGGGGGCACAGGGCAACTCCCTTGGGACTGTCCAGTCATGAGTGGAGGGTGCAGAGTCCGAGAGGAACTGAAGATCACAGCCAGTGTGGGAAAGGAGAGACTGGGTTGGAAACCTGGTCCAGAGTCACTAAGACATTGGGGAGGAAGGCGGGGCATACAAATGGGTGAGACACGTAAGTGAAGTAGGGCCATGATCCTGGGGAGGGCACAGGGCAGGATGTGGGTTGTGGGAGGCAAAGCTCCCCCTGGCCATGGTTCCAGGAACCCGAGGGGTGCAGGCCTATAGATCAGGGGCGGTTGAGATACAGAGCATGGGGTGTCTGAGGTTTGGGGTGCCCTGAACTGGGGTGGTCACCCGACAGCCATCCATGACCTCACAGGGGTGGTACAGAGCATCAAGGACCACATCACAAAGCCCACAGCCATGGCTCGTGGCCGAGTGGCCCACCTCATCGAGTGGAAAGGCTGGAGTGCCCAGCAGTCAGGCTGGGGGCTGTCCTCAGCAGAGGATGAACACTATTGCTGTCTCCCTGACGAGCTACGAGAGGCCCGCTTTGCTGCAGGTGAGTGGGGGTGCAAGGAGGGAGGCCATAGGCGGGGTCGACAGGGGTGAAGCTGGGTCTGAGCACAAGGTGGTGGGTGGGGTGCTAGGTGGCTTTCTTCATTGCCTGGGGAGAAAGGGACAGTCCAGGGAGGCCTGTGGAGGCAGAGAGTGCCCCCTTCCCACCCACAGGCTCCATCACGGAGCCTGATCTTGCTGTGCCCTCAGGTGTCGCGGAGCAGTTTGCTATCACGGAGGCCACTCTGAGTGCCTGGTCCTCCCTGGATGACGAAGAACTGCAGCCAGAGGACAGTACCCAGGGTGCCTTCCAGCTCCAAGGTACAGCCGGGGATACCGAGGCAGGGTGGGCAGAGGAGCGCCGAGGGTGGTGCCTAGGTCTCTCCCCACCCCGCTTCTCCATGGCTTAGCTTCTTCCTCAGTAACCTGGGACTGGCAGTCCTGGCCTGCACATTTCCAGGGAGTGCCCTGAGCAAAAAGGAAAGTCTGGCTGTGGTGTGGCTTGAGCTGGCACTAGGTGCATTGTGGGTACTGCTTCCCCAAACCTGGGTCCTGGTGAAGCTTACATTGACATACCTCACTTGATTCTCCCTATTTCCGGGAGGGGAGGGGACAGAGAACCAGAAGGAGGACCCCTTGTCCCAATACTCACTTCCTTGGCTCTTGGCTACTCTGCTCCCTGGCATGGGGAGACAACTGAGCTCAGAGAGGTTTGGAGACCTGCCTGGGGTCACACAAGCTTAGCAGTGAGTGACCTACAGGGCTCCTGACCCTTGCCTGGCCTCCCATATCCAGGGAGGTAGGACACAGGATGCAGGATTCCATCTCTCCTCTGTATCCCCTTTTTGGTATTCTAGACCTGGAGAGCATCTACCTTCAGGACAGCCTCCTGAGTGGCCCTTCACAGGACGACAGTCTCCTAGCCTGCTCCCCTGGCCTCACCCTTGATGATGCCTGGCCCTCACCGGAGGAGCCCCCTAGCCCCACCCAGCGGCATCGGCAGCGGCTGCCAGGGGCTCAGGGGCCTGACAGCGGAGCCCACTTCCACGACTCCCTGCCCTCCGTGGACAGTGGCTCTCTCTCGGAAGAGGAGGATGAAGTGTTCTACAACTGAGGCAAGCTGGCCCGTCCAGGGTCTGCACACCTTGCTGGGAGGCCAACGCTAGCCCCGCACTGGGCATCTCTTGACTCCTTGGGACAAACACAGGGTGGAATGTGGCGGGGATGGTAGCCATCATTCCTGTAGACCACTCAGTGCCTCCGTGGACCTGCCCTCAACAGTGGGAGCCCCCTGCTTTGTGTGCTTGGCCTCTCCAGGGCCTCTGCCCTCGGCCTGCTCCTGGACTCTAAGCAGACACCAGGGCAACCGGCCCCAGGAGAGCTGACAGTCAGGCCCCCAGGAGGACACCATGGAAAGACTGGGAGGGTCATTTGGAGGGGCCCGGGGAGCCAGCCTTGACTTGGGCTCAGCCCCTCCCCACGTCCTCCGTGCATCTGTCCCACGGAAGGTGGGACTGATTCTTCTGGTCAAGCCATTCCTCGACTCTCTAACATCTCTGGAGGGTCTGTCTGTCGCTCCCCTCTTACCTGGCTCCTCTGTGACCCCATGGTCCCCAGCCAAGAGAACCCGTTCCCCCTCCCCCTGCCCTTCACCTCCCACAGGGTTCTCTGGTGACATTAAAGTAGTCTGCTTATCCTGGATGAAGTTGACCTGGTCTCCCGGGGAAGGCAATATTGCTGAGCCCTGGATGAGGGTCTGAGGGGTTGGGGGGGACTCATCTCCAACACAAACTCCTGAGAGACCTCGAAGAAGGAGGCCCAGGGTATCTTCTTGTCCCCCCAAAGCCACACCCAGAGACCCCACTTTACCAGTGGAACCACAGCCAGGGAAACTGAGTCTGGAAGGCAGAACCTCACCCCTAAGTTCCTGTTATACATGAGGCCAAGTGTCATAAGACCTAGTAGGGACCTTCTCTTCCCTCCACCTCCCTGCTAAGGTGTGGAGGCTGAAGAGCCCCGGACCCAGCCTGCGATGCCCTTGTGGGCACCAGATGCCCCAAGAGCTTAACCTAGGCCAACACTAGAACCCAAGGGGCCAAATGCACTCTTGAGGGAGGGATAACAGGGGTGAACAGTGGCCCTGGGCCTCAGCTTTATTTTTCTCAGGAGTTACTGCTGGGAATAGATCATCTCAGAAGGCACATCCACCAGGGTGAGATTTTTTTCTTTCCTTTGTCCCCTCAGGGTGGGCCATAATGAATGGGGAGCCCTGTTCAGGCTGGTAGAGCTGCCCGCTGCACTGAGGGCCTGAGCTGGGCTGGAGGGGCGGGGTAGGGAGGGAAGAGGGGTGGGGCTTTGTGCAGCAGCCTCAGGAAGCAGGCAGCCGGGTCCTTTTCCCAAGCCCCAGGTTGGCTCACTTGGGGGCTGGTGGGTTGATCAAGGTGGAAATGGCTTTCTTCAGCTACAGCAGAGAAAAGGGAATCGAGGGGGAGGAGGGCGGGTTAGGAAGGACGGAGACAGCTCTGGCCTCCATCACCGAGAGCACCCCCAATGTCCAGCCTGTAGATTCAGAGCTGTCCCATGACATAAGGGACACCGAATCCAGAGAGTGGCAGGTTCAGTGGCCACTGTAACCCAAGGAGCGGTGTACATCAGAGTTCTGCGTAGCTCCCAATCTTTGAAGGGGGCATGTTGGTGCCCCCCACCCCCACCTCTGCTTTGCCCACCCTCAAGACCCTAGTACCTCTACCCAGGACACAGAGCCCACAGCTCTGCCCCGTGATGTCACGAACAGCGTCTGAAGGGTCAGCAGCTCAAAGAGGCTGTGTGTCTGGAGGGGAAGTTGACAGGAAATGGTGGAGTCAGGGAACAGCCCTGTCCCCACCCTTCTCCGTTCCAGGTGAGTGGAAGAAGAGTCCAGCCTGCAATGTCTAGTCTGACCACTAGGTGGTAGCCAGACTCCATGCAAGAAGCAAGGCTTCAGGTAGAAGGAATCCTTTGGTCCGTTACTGAGCCTCTAGGGCATCATGCCCAGGCAGAAAACTTGGGGGCATAGCCAGGTCCCTAGGCTGCTTCATTCCCCACCCCCACACAAGTGCCTGCTCTGAGAAGCTAGGTAATCTACCAACTGCCACACAGGATGAAGGGGAAGGTCCTCAAATTAGGATCCCTGTGTGATGCTTAAATTAAAAAAAAAAAAAAAATGTTTTGTTGTGTTTTCAGAAAGGGTCTCTCTCTATAGTCCTGGCAGTCTCAAACCTGCTGTGTAGACCAGGCTGGCCTCAAACTCACAGAGATCCTCCTGCCTCTGCCTCCTAAGTGCTGGGATTAAAGGCATGCGCCACCATGCCCAGCTTTTTTTTTTCTTCTTCTTCTTTTTTTTAAAAATAATTTTATGTGTATGGGTATTTGCCTGCATGTATGCCTGCGTACCACGTGAGTGCAGTGCCCCTAGGGGCCAGAAGAGGGCGTTGAATCCAGTAGGATTGGAGTTATAGACAGCTGTGTGCCGCCATGTGGTTGTTGGGAATTGAACCTGTGTCCTCTGAAGAGCAGCCGGTGTTCCTAAAGCTGGGCCATCTCTCCAGCTCCATGGGATGCTTCTTACTAACACTGTTTCTACCCAGAAGCATGTGTTTCCCAAGCTCTCTCGCTTCCCTGTCTCCTCTGCATTGCCTCAGCAACCCTGGTGGTGAGAACTCACAGGCTGGGGCTGCTGTGCACGTCTGCAGGTGAGAAGTATGCACGTGTGCCTGCACGTTCGTGAGTGGTGTGTGTGTGTGTGTGTGTATGTGTGTGTGTGTGTGTGTGTGTGTGTGTGTGTGTGTGTGTAAAACACTGCACAGCGGGAGGAGGTGGAGCCCGAATTCCCCCGTCAGGCCCTCCCTCTCCACCCACATTTTCTAACTCTCCCTTACCTGATACAGGGAGGTCTCTGGGGACAATTGCAGAGTCACTGGCTGTGTGGGGCAGCCACTAGCCAAGATGTCCTGGAGAAGGCGCTGGGAATGGGAGGAAGATAATGGAGACCTGAGCCAGCCTACAGTTCCCAGGCTCCTGCTCTCTAAACTCCTATCTTCCTTCATAGCCCTGCTCACACCCCCACCCTGTCCCCGCACCTGGCAGGGGGACCCACCTGTTGGCCTGGAGCCCAGGAAGCTGGCTCAGTCTGGAGGGCTTGCACCAAGTCGGTCCTTTTTACAATGCCCACCAGGGTCTGAGACTCTAGGAAATGCAGAGGGAGGGACATGTTATGAATGCAGAATTCACATTATCTTAGCACCTACTATGTGCCAAGAATATGCTGGGTGCTTGTTTTAAAGACTTATTTTATGTGCATGAGTATATATATATATATATCTACTGTGTATACTGTGTGCCTGGTCCCCACAGAGGCCAGAAGAGGGTGCCAGTGTTCCCAGAACTAGAGTTAAGCACAAATGTAAGTTGCCACGAGAGTTCTGGGAACCAAGGTCAGGTCCTTCATGAACAGCGATGCTCTTAACCAAGGTGCTTTCTCTTCAACCTCATGCTGGGTGTTCTTATGTCTCAGAGGAAATTTACAGAATTTCCTGCCTCTTAGGACACTTATCACCCATTTACAGATGAAGCACAGGCTGAGAGGCACAGAGGGGTTTCCATCCTGTCTACAGAAATTCAATTTTAGACATGGCTATTTGGCAGCTGTGAATGGCTGCATTATCTTTGACTAGAATCCCGGGAGCCGTTCCTAGGCTGCTTTACCAGCTCCTTCTCATCTCTAAACATGACACAAACCTAGAAGGTAGCCTGGTTATTATGTCCATTTCATCCACGAATAAACCAAAGCACAAGAGAAGCTAAGTGACTTTTCCCAGGTCACACGGCAGAGCCTAGATTCAGAGGCAGATCCAATTCCCTGCTTACCCTCGCTGCCCTTAACACTCAGAGGGAATCCCCACCCATCCTCCCAGGCACCCTCCCCCATCCCAGCTGAGTACCTCTGGTCTCCACCAAGGGGTACTGAGCCACATCTGTGGAGGTCACAGCCTTGACTACCTCCTCCAGGGGCATGTCCTTGGCCAGTGTGGTGAGGCTACAGTTCATAAAGTGTTCCACAGTCACAGGGTAGGAGCTGTGGGCAGAGGAAGGCAAGCATCAGACCCTGCCTGGCAGTACTAGTCCTCAGGAAGAGGCAGGGAACCTTGCTGGGAAGGATCCAAGTGTGATAATATTTATTTTCAACCTAACAAGATCTAGAATCATGAGGCCTCAGCAAAAGAGTTTCTAGACCATGTCAGCTGAGGTAGGAAGATCTACCCTAAACGTGGGCAGAACTATCCCGTGAGCAATGGTCCTGAACTTAATACAAAGGAAAAAGTGAGCCAAGCACCAGCAACTGTCTCTCTCTGTTTCCCCGATGTGGATGACATATGACCAGCTGTCTCACATTCCTGCCGCCATGCCTTCCCCCGCCATGATGAACTGCACTCTTGAACTGTGAGCCAGAATAAAGCCTTCCCTCATGAAGTTAATTTTCTCAGGTATTTCATTGTACCAAGGAGAAAAGCAACAAATCCTTTTGGTTTCTGCATGCAAAATGTCAGGGACTGAAGGGCTCCTAGAGTGAGTGTCATGTAGGACCCTGCACTGGGAAGAAACACGGAGACCAACTTCCTGGTGGGTACATTCTGTACCCTCAGCTTCACTGGGGGCTGCATCACCCAGCAGAATTCTGCCCTAGAGAATTTCTTTTGGTTTTGTTGGCTTTTCACACCTGAGAGAATTTTAGTCTTCGAGAACACGAGAAAAGTCCCACCCACGTGACAGCCGAGGTACCGGGTTTGGAGCTAGATGGCAGCTTGCATGAGCTTAGAGCTCGACCCAGGACACAAAGGACCTTGAGCCTGCTGCTTTGGGACCCTGGCTGCAGTCTGGTGGCGGGAGGGTCTCAGACCCCATCTGCAACCCAGCTCCTGACCACCCAGCTTGGAGAGCAGAGCAAGAGAGGCAAGAGAGAAGCCTCACTTAGCAGCGTTCAAGCTCCATGTGAGCTGAAGCAAGACAGACACTTGTCTGAACCCCGGCTTCCTCTCCAAGCACATGAGGCTCTGAGGAGATTGGTGGCCAGAGAGTGGCCTGAGAACAACTGAAGTGATTTTTGGGGGGAGGTCCCTTAACTCCCAGACCATCCTGGACACCCCATAAGCCAACCCGAGGCTCACCCAATCTTGCGGCCACGAATCCACGGCAGGTATGGCAGTTTCTTGGCCATGATGGTGCCATCATAGAAAGAGGGCTGACAGTTCTGGGAGACAGCATTGGCCGCCAGCACTGCCATCAGCACGGGCAGAGCATGAACAATCTGGCCAGTCAGCTCAAAGGCCAACAGCGCCGTGGAGATGGTGTGGGTCACCGCCCCCGAGAAGGCAGCCGCACCTGCAGGATAGAACCATGGTGGGTGACTCAGGCCAGGAGCCAGGTGGTAAGGTGGGCACAGCGTGACCATGGCTAGTGTCAGCAATATCCAGAGGGCACATACTGGAAACTGCTAGAAATGCCAGGTATGGCAAGAAAAGGGGGTACAGAGGGTGTAGGGAATGGGGGGAAAGACAGAGCTAAGAGAGAGCTGGGAGGTTCAGAGAACCATGGGGCCCGGGGAGTGGGAGGCACATTGTATAGTTCACTCCATGCTGTAGACAAACATCAGCCCCTTCAGTCATATTCGAGCCCATGGGGTCTTCCTACTTGCCGAGCCCAGGTCCACTCACCTGCCAGAGCATAGCCTCCAGGCATGATGGGGTTGACCTCACCTCCAGCCACGATGCCCTCTGGGAAGGCGACAGACAGGGCCTCTCCTAAGAGGCGCCCGATGGCAGCTCCTGCCACAGACTCAGAGTGAAGGGGCAGTCAGGCTGACCAGACCCCCAAGACCCTCGAACCCTGACCCATATTCAGTACCATCCTGGGAGAAAGATGGCGTGCGGGAACCACGGTTATGCCCCATGCCCCTGAATCTCCCTGGAATTCTGGAATTCAGACTCACCAATGATGAATATGGGCATGAAGTACCCAGCAGGCATGGGTATCGTGGTGGCCAGAATCAGCATCCAGAACTGTGCCAGGGATGGGAGAAGGGACCAGAGGGCAGGAGTTACAGGCAATAGGGTCAGGAGTGAACAAGGGAGGAACTAGATGGACGTGGAAAGTTCCCAGAGGAAACGATGCCTGAAGCACTGTCTGGAGTTACAGACAACAGCGAACAGGCCAAGTCCAAGCCCTAGTAAAGTGCCCACTGTGTGCTTGGCACATGCAAAGTCATTCACTTTCTCACCCTTAGCCTGCCCTTTGGCTAAGAAAGAGTAACTACCCCATCGCTTCTTTTTTTAAAAACGTGTGTGCAAATTTGTATGTGTGTATATACGTGGAGGTCAGAGGACAAGCTCAGATGTCATGCTCAGAAAGCTGCTCATCTCCCTTGAGATAGAGTCTCTCACTGGCCGGGAGCTTATCCATCAGGCTAGGCAGATAAGCAACAAGCCCTAAGGATCCCCCAGAGCCCACCTCTCCAGTGCTGGGATTAGAGGTGTGCCACCACATCCACCTTTTCATGTGGGCGCCAAGAGTGGACCTCAGGGCCTCTCGCTTTTGAGGCCAACACTCTATTAACAGAGACATCTCCTCAGCCCTACTTCATGGCAAAGATAAAGAAACTGAGTTAAAAATAAAAGAGGAATCCGAGGCTGGGAAAGCCGATGTGACTTGTGTAGGAGCAAAACTACACTCCTTGTGTAGGAGTCAGGCTCAGATCAGGGACCTGGTTGGAAGTGGACAGAGCTCCAGGGTCCAGCTGTGGAATCAGCCCCATCCTATGCCAGATCTGCAGACAGAAGGGACCCACCTTCATGACCAGGAAGAAAGCCAGAGTCCCAAAGATGGTGAACCTTGGGTGGTACCATTCCAGCCACAGGTTCTGGGGGTCTGGCTCCACTGGCCAGGGTGGGGACGAGTTCCGGGTCATCAAAGCCCACGAGTTGTTGTCAAAGAGAGAGTGCAGATGCTCCGCCATGGACAGCTGGGACAGAGACAGTGGCAGGTCAGCATGTTCCCGTCTGTCCCCTCACCCACCTGAGCCTCAACTACTCTACCCCTTCCCAGCTGGGGACCCTGAGGACGGCTCTGCATTGCTGAGCTACAACCTCGTCCTCTGAAAAATGACCCATAGCAATCTTCCTTGGAGAGTTGTGGGGGATGAATGAGATGATGTACACAGAGGAGATGCCAAACGGGGCTCACCACCCACCCCCTAGCTCAGTGCCCCTTACCCGGGAAGCCATGAAGCGGCCCACACCAGGCGGATAGGTGACGGAGGCCAGGATCAGGGAGGCCAGAGCTGCGTACAAGGGCTTGCTGGGAGAGAAAGGGAGTTCCAGTTTGCCTCCCCTCCCCACCCCCCCAATGTGGGGGAGCATCGCAGCTCCTTATCAGAGGCAAGCCCACAATACCAGGGTTACAATGGGGAAAGAACTATGGGGGAGGACAGGGGCAGAGATACTGACAGACCCCTCCAGAAATGAGTGGAGGAGCCCCGAGAAGGAGTGTGGCAAGGGGGAGGGCAGAGTGAGGATTTGGGACAGAGGGGGACAGACTAGCCAGGCCAGGGCGGGGATTGACCTTGTGAGGTCAGGAGGGGGGGGAAAGGAACCCCAAGATGGGAGACAGGAGGTTCAGGGAGGAGAGGAGACCATGACTGATGGGAGGGTTCCATGATGGGACTGGTTTCCCAAGTGGGGTAAGAGATGTGAGACTTGGCAGGGTGGGTACTGGTGAGGATACGGGACACTGTGAGTGAGGTGTTCCGTAGGGACGTACGGGTAAGATACTAACTCTGGTGGGGTGGGGGGGCTTTCTACGGAGGGTTGGGAGTGGGCGCCCCCTGCAGGCCTTCACCCACCTGGTAGCCAGCAGTTTGGAGGTGTAGGGATTTGTCTTGATGAAGCGGAGAAAAGTCCGCTGACAGAACAGGTAAGCGCAGCTCAGGACGCCGCAGATGGCCCTGGAGGTGGCAGTGAGGGTGAATCCAGAGCTGCCCCAGTTCATGCCTGGGGGAGCCCAGCTGGGCTGTCAGGGCCTGAGACTCCACTTACCCCAGGGCCACAAAGAAGAAGATTTCAGGCAGGTCAAAGGGTACATCCACTCGGAAACGGGTCTTGTAGATGGAGGTGATGGTCTCTGGGGGAGGGTGGGAGTGGGGGGGTCTGAGGTCACACTCCTCCCCACCCAACATGTCTCCCAGAATTCCTCATATGAGGGAGGTAGCACAACGCCCCGAGATCAAATGTCTCCGGCTTTGAGAACCTGACAACCTGAGCTTACCATTCAGCCAGCCATAGCTTCCCCCGCTTAGAGCCTTTCTCCAAGCCCACACTGCCGGTCCCCTTCTGTCCAGCAAGGAGGGAGGTCTAGTAACTAAGATTCCCCAAGAAGGGCTGGGTGGTGGTGACACACGTTTTTAATCTCAGTTAGGTCTCTCTGACTTCAAGGTCAGCCTGGTCTACAGAGCAAATTCCAGGACAGGTTCCAAAGCTACACAGAGAAACTCTGTCTTGAAAAACCAGAAAGGAAGGAAGGAAGGAAGGAAGGAAGGAAGGAAGGAAGGAAGGAAGGAAGAAAAAAGAAAGAAAGAAAGAAAGAAAGAAAGAAAGAAAGAAAGAAAGAAAGAAAGAAGAAGAAGAAAGAAGAAGGAAGAAGAAGAAAAGAAAGAAAGAAAAGAAAAAATCCCCAAGAAAACTCAGCATCTGACAGGGAGACTCGGTAGTGGGAATTCTTGACACATCAGAACGATTCTCTACATATGCATGTGTCCTCAGGCCTGTCTCAGCTTCTCCCTGAGTTGTGGCCCTTCTGTAGTTTTGACCAAAAATATAAGTCAACTCATTTTTCCATTTCTGTATCTATCATGTTATTTTCTCTTGAGGTGGGGGAGTGTTTGGGCACAGAGCATACGTTATGTGTATGCCCTGGTAACAATTCGGTGACCAAGAATGGACCAGGTCCATCTAGCAGGATTCATCCACTGCGCTCAGGAGAAACAGTTTTGGGACAGGATAGCTAAAACATCAAGGTCAAAGGAGCCCCTTGTAGTGTCCCCTCAAAGACCTCGTGGAGAATCGAGAGGTCTCCGGTTCTGTCACACTTCCTTCTGCCAAGAGGAACTGTTCGGTATCTTCCAACTTTGACTGTTGTGTGTATTCTGCTCAGAGAACATCCCTTCAGTGTTACCCAAAACCACAACAAGCAAATTGATTCACAAACATATGGGTGTGCACATGCACACAAGTTTCTCTCTCTCTCTCTCTCTCTCTCTCTCTCTCTCTCTCTCTCTCTCTCTCTCTCTCCACTCTCAAGTTTTCTTAGTACAGGTAAGCATTCAAACCCAGGGCTAGACTTTATGGCCAGATGCTCCAGAAACCAAGGTGGTGGAGAAGGAGGAAAAAGGAGAAGGAAGGGTGGGTGGAGAGGGGAAGGAGAAGACGATGGGGTGTGGAGTCACAGAAGAGGAAGGGTGGAGACGAGGTCCCCATTCGGGGCTCACCCTGCTCACTGTTGAAGACCGCCAGGAGGCGGAACATGAAGGCCCCGCAGGTGGCAGCGAAGAAGCCCCTCCAGTAATTCCAGACGGAGAAGTGAGAGGACATGACCTCAATGCTGAACAGGACACCTAGGGGACACACAGCTCAGAAGGCCTCCTATCCCCTGGCTGCAGGATGTGGGGGTCACATTCTCCCTGACCCTCCCAGACCTGCTGTCTGGCTGCCTGGACAGCCAAAGGCTCTATTGCCTTTGTCCTTGGCTCAAGCCAAGAAGGCCCACATGTCCCCACCCCACCTATCTGGTGGGACTGTGAGGATTTCTATCCTCCCAGCCCTAGAACCAGGCTCAGAGTAGTGACCTCACTGGCCAGGGCCACAGGGTAGGGGCTAGGCTTCAAACCCACATGAGTTCAAAGGGGGTCTACAGACCTGGATACCCCCCACCGGGGTGGGTGTACACATGGCTGTGCACATGCCAAGATCAGGAGCCAGCTTGTAGCGGGGTTGGGGTGGGGTGGGATGGGGGGATGGGGGGGGTGGGGGGAGGGGTGTGGCACCCGGGCCCACTAGGGAGTTCAGGGCCAGAGGGAGCTACAAGGTAGAGGGGGCGCGGGAGCTCTCACCACTGAAGGGGGCTGCGAAGACTGTGGCCACGCCCACCGCGGCTGCAGCCGCCAGCATTTCAATTTCCTTGGCCTTGTTCTGGGGAACACAGAACTCTGCGTTCAGAACCAGCTCCGTCCCCCTTCTAGTCTCAAAGGGGCTCTTTCTTGCACACCTCACCTCAGAGTCCCCGATGGTCTTGGTGCGCACACGGCCCAGGTAAGCAGCAATCATCACACTCAGGTGCACGAAGGGGCCCTGCAGGGGGCGGGAGAGAAAGCATCACCAATGCCGAGGGTCCACGTCCTGGGGAAGCTGAGCCCCCCCCCCTCATTGTTCCTCTTCCTCCTTAAGGCCCCAGGGAATGGGAGCCACAAGCCTGGCGTAAAGACAAAGTGTCATCCTCATTCACACCCATGTTCTAGGTGAACCCCAAAGCCCAGGGCCATGCTGAGATGCATTTTGTCACACTTGGGGACTGAGCTGTGCTTCAGAGGCATGGAGGAAAAGATGGAAGGCAGATGGCTCTCCTTGTTCTTACCACTTTGCCTAGGAATATGGTACTGCCTGTTGCCAGGGTGCAGGAGAGGCCCACCACCTTGGCCCCAAAGTTCTTGATGTCTAGGTAATCCTCCAAGACCACACCGGACAGCATGGTCTTAAGCTCTGGGAGTCCAGACCCTGGGGCAAAGTAAAGACAAGGTTCTCTCTCTCTCTCTCTCTCTCTCTCTCTCTCTCTCTCTCTCTCTCTCTCTCTCTTTCTCTCTCTCTCCTCATCCAAGTACTAACCTATCCCAAACATACTTAGCAAGATCAGGTGCATTGGGGGTGGTATACCTGCCTCTCTCTCTCTCAACAAGGTCTCACTGTGCACCCCAGGATAGCCTGGAACTGGCAGGCATTCTCCTGCTTCTGCTTCCCATACCCAGCACAGACTAAACTTAGTGCCACAATGCACAGAGCACTCTCTGGCACTGTCCTCAGGACCTCACACACCCTGTGAGCGGGATGTGTAACTTCAGCTGTCAGGAGAGACAGTCGAGGGTCTGAGTGGGACCTTGAAGGCTACAGTAGCAGGGACGGGAGCCAGGGATTGTCCGGGCATCACCAGCGACACTTGGGGGATCCTCCTGCTCCATCAGCCCAGCCTCAACATCACGGGCTGTGTTCCTGCAGGTGACCAACCACCACCACTTTTTTCTACCCTAGAGGAGCCTACAGAGGTCAAGCCAAGCCAGTGATGTTCCTGGTCCCCTGTTGTCCCTCTCCTGAGTAACTTTGGGTAGGTGGCCTGGCTCTTCCAAGCCTGCGTCCTCAGCACTAACATGGGGTCACTGTTCCCTGTCCTCCCTCCTCAGAAGCCTCACAGGATGTGAAAACATTTGGCCCCATGGGGACTGCAGGACAAGGCAGGCTGGCCAGAGGCCAGGTGACCATGACTCACCTCCAGAGAAGGGCGTGATGCTCTGTGAGAAGCCGGAGGAGAAGGACAGGAGGGCCACAGGGTACACAGTCCAGGAGAGATAGCGGAGCAGGTGGCCGTCCCCAACTTCCCTGTACAGCCACTTGTGTGCTGGGGATGCCCAGCTGTCAGGGAGCCACCCAGAGCCTCTCCGGGCCTGGGGACAGACACTACAGTGCCCACTGACAGACCAGGGAAGGGCCCAGAAGGCCACCCAGTCAGGGGAGGGCAACCTGGTCCCTAGGTCCATATCTCATTTTTCCAGCTTCCTACTTGTGGGACTTTAGCTAAGTAACTTGACTGAGCCTCAGTTTCCCCTCTGTCCAGAATCCAGTCATTGCGCCCTCCCCAACCCTGGGTCCCTGAAAGACCAAAGGAGGCCTAGTGGGGACTTGGATAAGACAGTGTGACACCTTACCAGGGCAGCCCAGAAGTGAGTACCCCACTGAGCAGGCAGCATGGGGGGAGAGGAGAAAGATGGGGACAGCAGGCAGAAGTTAAGGCTCCTAGAAGTGTCAGGCTCTCTTCCCTATTGTGCACGTGAGGAATGGCTGAGGCCCAGAGAGGGGAAGGAACCTTGCCAGGGTCACACAGCCAGTGAGATACGAAGCCAGCACCAGCTCAAGGCCTGGCTACCCACAGCCCTGCCCTACCCCGCTGCCCCTGGCTGTCCAGCTGGCATCCCAAGCCTAATAATGCAGGATTCCTATTGCCCTGAGGGGGTGTGCATACCGGGGAGGCCTCACCTCTGACCACACGCCCGATAGCGAAGTTCATGGCATAGCTGATGAGAGCCATGAGCACCCCGAGGGCCATCAGGAAGTACCAGTCCTCACCCATGCGGAACAGGCGCTTTTTCAGCCACTCCAGGCCCCCTGGGCAGGACACTGGGGTCACAGCCCCTTCCCTGGGGGCTGCCCAGGCTCTGGGCAGGAAGGGCCAGCTAGGGGCCTGGAGTGGAGTCTGGGGTGAAGAGGAGGGCTCTGCCGCGTGGAAGGGGCTGAGCAGGATACGTAGAAAGTAAAGTGATATCGTGGGTGTCTTTGGTCTGTCCCTCCACTTCCGGGGCCTTACAGAAGGTTGGTCAAGGTGGCAGAGGAGAATAAAGGGACCTGGCACTACACCTCTTACTGATGTCCCATCAGGGTCTACGCAACCGTGAAGGGCAGGGCAGCAAGGACCTAGTGAGGCCCCCAGGGCTTGGGGGCCCACCTGCACTTCAGGTCCCCAGGCATGCCCTTGGCCACGCTGGAAGCCAGAACACTGGCCCTCTCTGGCTGTGGGCATCAGCACCTGGGCCGGAACTCTGCCACTTTCTGGGGTCCCTGATTTCTCTGCCCCTAACAATAAGGATGGTCAGGTTCTCAGCACAGTCAAAAGTGAAGAGAGTGATGTCGGATCTAGGGTCAGGGCCACCCCAAGGGGACTTCATGGGGAAGGGGACGGGGTGGGAAGAGGTGACGGAGCTCTCACCTCTGATGCCTCGGCGGATGCGTGGACATGGACCCCACAGCTCTTGCAGGGCCACCGGCTTCCCGGAGGACCCTTCGCGCAGCCCCACCAGTTCCTCCATCGGTTCTGTGGTAACAGGTGGACAACTGTTTGGTGACAGGCACCGCGTGCCTCTGTCCCACATCTAGGTTCGCCCAGTCCTCCGCCCAGTCCTCCGCCTTCTGAGCCGAAGGCAGAGCCGGTTGCTCTTGGGTGGGAGGGGGGCTGCTGGTGAGTGAGGAGTTATCAGGAGGGTTCCAGGGTGTCCATGTGCTTTCTCCACAAAGCCTCCGGTACCTGGGTGGTGCCTATATGCCGCATGTGTGGACTGGAACTTCTCAATTCCATCCATGCCCAGAAGTAGTTGGAATGGGGGTAGGATCCTAATCCCTTTCAGAAACTCTCCCTTGCTGGGGATCCCTGCTGCCACCTTCCTGGGACTCTAGGCTGCTCCGAGCAGTCATTTTGCTCAGGGGCGACCCTGTCACTTGGTCCCCATGGGCAGTTCTAATGCCCCATACCCACCCCTCAGTGCCTTGTGTTCCTCAGCTCAGCTCCACAGGAAGCAGGAAGCCCCCAGACCCAGAAAGAGACCCTTAAGGGGTGATGAGCTTCTGTCGCTGCTCCTGTCTGCACCCTCCCTGCCCGTCCCCATCCGGGCAGGTCCCACCCAAGTCCAGGTCCTGCCTTCCTCAGCACCCTCCGCTCCTCACCTCTTCGTCCACCCTGCAGAGGTCCTGCCTGGAGTTCCTCTAACACAGCCTCTTTGTTTGCCGCGCCTGGGCACCTGGACAGGTGTGCCTTCCACCAATCAACACCCTCCCTCCCCCGTCCCAGGCTCGAGTTTACCGTGACCACTAAGAATGTTCCAGACAAACCAACCAGAACTACTACCCCAGGCAACAGAGCACGAAGGACGTGGCTTCTGGGAGGTGAGGAAGGGTACAGGGGTGTCTCACGGGAGGGCTGGGCAGAGGGGCACTCATCTGTGTTGCTGGACCCTGGGGGGGGGATTCTTGGGGTCTGGGTCTGGCAGTGGAGCTGATGAACAGGCAGGGCAGTGAGGGAGAGACCCCTTGTAGCTGAGCCTCAGGGTCTGGTCTCTTAGCTGGGGATGACAAAGAGAGGCAAAGCAGAGTGGACGGGAGGCAGCAGGTGAAGTGCAGGAGCACAGGGGAGGGGAGGGGCACGGGGGAGGGGGAGGGCACAGGAGAGGGGCACAGGGAGGGAGATGGGCACAGGGGAGGGGACACAGGGGAGGGAGATGGACACAGGGAGGGAGGGGCATGGAGAGGGGGAAGGGGCACAGGAGAGGGCACAGGGAGGGGAGGGGCATGGGGGAGGGGACACAGGGGAGGGGCACAGGGGAGGGGATGGGCACAGGGAGGGGATGGCATGGGGGAGGGGGTACAGGGGAGGGACACAGGGGAGGGGGATGGGCACAGGGGAGAGAATGGGCATGCGGGAGGGGGAGGGGGAACAGGAGAGGGCACAGGGGAGGGCATGGGCACAGGGGAGGGGATGGGCATGGGGGAGGGGATGGGCATGGGGAGGGAGGGCACAGGAGAGGGGCACAGGGGAGGGGATGGGCATGGGGAGGGGAGGGAGGTCTCCATTGATGTTCCCTTCCTGGGAGCTGGGACCTTCCCAAAACAACTCGGAGTTTCTAAAACCCAGGGAGACGGCCAGTTACCCCGTTTGAAAGAAGTGGCATGCAGAACTATGGGGCCTCCTGTCCAAGTTCACAGACGCCATCTGGACGTTGACATATACCTGAAATGCCAACTACTTGGGAGGCTGAGGCAGGAGCATTTCTTTAAGGCCAGAGTTGCAGATCAATTTGAACAATATAACAAGAGGCCATCTTTAAAAAAAAAAAAGGTTGGAGTAAGGTAAGAAGTTTTGACTGATTTTATTTTTATTAAGGGGCTGGTGAGAGAACGTGAGGCCTCATGCGTCCTAGGTCAGTACTCTCTGAGACAGGGTCTCACTATGTAGCTCAGTCTGGCCTCAAACTCCAAATTCTCCTGCTTTTGCTTCCTAAGCATCAGGTTACAGGCATACTCACTAAGAGAGAGAATTTTTAAAATAAATTCCTGTGGGTGGTAGTGGTGTGGAGAAATGGTTAAGAGCGTTGGTTGCTCTTGCAGAGAACCCAGATTCGGTTCCTACAGCTGCCTGTAACTCCAGCTCCAGGGGATCTGACACCTCCTCCTCCTCCTCTCTGTCTCTGTCTCTGTCTCTCTGTCTGCCTCTGTCTCTCTCTCACTCACACACACACACACTATAAATTTTAAAAATTAATAAAAGTAATTGATTAGGTCAGCAAAATGACTCAGCAGGTAAGGAAAGAATTCTCCTGCAGGTTGGCCTCTAACATCCACGTGTGCCCTGGTACACACACACACACACACACACACACACACACACACACATACACACACACATCGATATCATTTAAAAGAAATAAATCCCTTGTAGGCTGAGTGCACCATGTGGGTGAGGCCCACCATGCTGTGCAGTCACCCCCGAGTCACTCACACTGCTATTGAGGTAAAAGGAATGAGCACCCATGCAGGCGACTCCTGAGGACAGTCCCAGGAGCTTTGCTGACCACGATGGGAGTGTGGAAGGCGCCTGTGGAAAGTGGAGGCGCAAACGGAGGCTCCATGAGGTCTAAAAGGTGCCAGGCACAACTTCTGGGGCCAATAAGCAAAAAGTGGGAGGAAGAGAGGCACCTGTCACCGAGGAGCCGCGCAGGCGCAGACCGGGCTGGATACGAACCTAGTGCGAGTGGAGGCTTTTGCCTCTCCCTCTCCCTCTCCCTCTCTTTCTTTATTGTTTCTGCTACCCAAGCTGGATTCAAACTCCTGCGCTGAAATAATCTTCTCATCTCAGCCTCCTTAGCAGCTGGGGTGTTGCTGTGATGAACCCACTCAAAAGCAGTTTGGAGAAGAAAGGGTGTGTTTATCTTACACAGCCCAACCACAGCCCATTGTGAACAGAAGCCAGGGCAGGAACCTGGAGGCAGGAACTGAAGAAGAACCCAAAGGAAGGCTGCTTACTGGCTTGCTCTTCATGGCTTGTTCAGCTCACTTTATAGAACTCTATATAGGGTCACCTGCCAGGGGGACGACAATGCCTGTGATGTGCAGGACATCCCACATCAACCATTAACCAAGAAAATGCCATAAAGACTTGCCTATTGGCCTGCATGATTGGGGTTTTCTCAATTGAATTTCCCTCTCCCCAGATAACCCCAGTTTGTATCAAGATGACTTGAACTAACCCTGCAGCTGACCGCTTGTCCATTAACACACAGCACAGCGCTACCAAACCACAAACTTCCCTCTCTTGTTTATTCCTAGGATCCCATGCTGATGTTACAAAACAAGACATGGTGTAACTAAGAATCCTATAATAGAATTAAAATGCTTGTTAGGTGGTGGTGGCGCATGCCTTTAATCCCAGCACTGGGGAGGTGGAACCAGGCGGATCTCTGTGAGTTCAAGGCTAGCCTGGTCTCCAAAGTGAGTTCCAGGACAGCCAGGACTGTTACACAGAGAAACCCTGTTTTGAAAAACAAAAATTTAAACACTTTAAAAGTTTGATCTTGCCAGGCGGTGGTGGCGCACGCCTTTAATCCCAGCACTGGGGAGGCGGAACCAGGTGGATCTCTGTGAGTTCAAGGACAGCCTGGTCTACAGAGCGAGATCCAGGACAGGCACCAAAACTACACAGAGAAACCCTGTCTCAAAAAAAAAAATAAATAAAAGTTTGATCTCTATAAAATAGTCATGGGCTCCTATAAAATCATAAATAAGTTACATACTTTTTACTACAAGAGGGAAGGACCAGAGCATAGTCAATCAAATCACTGCTCTGTGTCTGATGTCTCATAGACTCCTGATCTTCTGGACTCCAAGGGCCTCGGGCCCCTCCTCTCCAGCTCCGCCACCCTCAGCACATACAGTTTGTCCTGTAGGCTCAAGCCACCGTCCTTGACAGATGTCCCATTGTCCTGGAGTTGGCTTCTCTTCAAGGTCTCTGATCCTGCCACATGGTGCTAACCCTCAGCTTCTCTCCATGAACCTTTCAACTCTGAGGTCTCAATTGCAAGTGAAGACACCATTTATTGGCAATACCCTTCTTCAGGGTATCTTGTCATTACCTTTGTCAGAAATCACTTGGCTATGAGTACACGAATTCACTTCTGGATTCTCTATTTGGCCCACTGGTCCATACGATTGTTTTTATTCTAGAATCATGCTGCTTCGGGGTCCATAGTTTTGAATCATCATGTATTATAATCCTCTTAGCTTTTCATTTTTTTCCCCTAAGACTTTTTATTTATTATGTATACAGTGTTCTGCCTGCATGTATGTCTGCGGGCCAGAAGAGGGCACCAGATCTCACTATAGATGGTTGTGAACCACCATGTGGTTTCTGGGTATTGAACTCAGGTCCTCTGGAAGAGCAGCCAGTGCTCTTAACTGTGGTGATATTTTATTTGTGATGAAATGTGGTGATATTTTATTTGTATGTTAATAAATAAAGTTTGCCTGGAGATCAGAGGAAATAGCAAGCCATTAAGTAAACACAAAAGTCAGGCAGTGGTAGCACACACCCTTAATCCCTGATCACTTGGCAGGCAAAGTCTCTGTGTTCAAGGTCACACTGGGAACAGAGCCAAGTGTGTGACACATGCCTTTAATCTCAGTACCAACCATAGAGACCTGGAGGTCTGTACAGACAGGTAGTGACAAGGAAGTGAGGTAGCTGGGCTAAGAGCCAATGAGAGGGCAGAAAAGCAAGGCAAAAAAGGCACAGGTTAGACAGGAAGTAGCTCACTTTTTGGAAGCTGCAGAGCTGGAGAGGTAGGGTTGGTGGCTTTCCCTATTTCCCCGATCTCTAAGGTTTTCACCCCTATATTTGGCTCTGTGTTTTTTATTTAATAAGACAGTTTAGAAATTCATCTACATTTAACCTCTGAGCCATCTCCAGCTCTCAGCTTTTCATTTTCTGCTCGGATTCCTTTGACTTTAGGGGTCCATTCAAATTTGAGAGTGTTCCCCCCTTCCTTTCTGTAAAAAAAACAAAAACAAAAACAAAACCCTTATGCTAGGCAGTGTTGGTGCACGCCTTTAGTCCCAGCACTCAGCAGGCAGAGGCAGGCGAATCTTTGAGTTTGAGGCCAGCCTGGTGTACAGAGGGGAGTTCTAGGACAGCCACGACTATGCAGAGGACTCCTGTCTCAAAACAACAAAAACAAAAGTAAAACCAAGCAAACAGAATTACTTTATTTTTATCTGTGTGTATGTGTGTGTGAGTACGTACACTTGTGAGTGCAAGTTCACCT
This sequence comes from Peromyscus leucopus, assembly GCF_004664715.2. Taxonomy (NCBI): domain Eukaryota; kingdom Metazoa; phylum Chordata; class Mammalia; order Rodentia; family Cricetidae; genus Peromyscus; species Peromyscus leucopus. The sequence goes on from NC_051064.1 coordinate 142,503,720, forward strand.
GGAGGCCAAAAGATGTCATCAGATCCCTTAGAGCTGGAGGTCCAGGCAGTGGGACACCGGATGTGGACAGTGGGAACCAAACTCAGATCCCCTTCCAGAACAGTAAGGACTCTTAACTCCTGAGCCATCTCTTCATCCCTGAGCATCCTTTTCTGTTCTATAAAGAAATGTCTATAAAGGGCTGGAGAAATGGCTTCGCAGTTAGGAGCACTGACTGCTCATCCAGAAGACCCAGGTTCATTTCCCAGCACCTACATGGCAGCTCACAAGTGTCTGTAACTCCACTTTCAGGGGACCTGACACCCTCACACAGACACACATGCAGTCAAAACACCAATGCACATAAAAATTCAATTAATTAATTTAAATGTTATTGGTATTTTGTTAGATAATTAATTTGAATTTGTATAACTTTGGTAATATGGATATTTTGACAAATTAATTCTTCCATTCCACAGACATAGGAAATATTCCACTTTGGGGGTTTCTCTTTGACATCTTTCATTGATATTTTCTAACTTTCATCATAGAAATTGTTCAGTTCTCTCTGTGTAGCCATGGCTGTCCTGGAACTTGTTCTGTAGAGTAGGCTAACCTTGAACTCAGATCTACTTGTCCCTGACTCTAGAGTGCTGGGATTAAAGGCATGTGTCAACATGTCTGCTTCATTTATTATTATTATTTTGCTAGATTTTCTCTAATTATTATTTGTAGGTTTGTGAATGTGATTGGTTTCCTTCTGAATACATTTAAGTATTTAAAAAACCTCCTTTGTTTTTCTTTTTTTGGTACAGGGGATTGAATCTAGGTTCTTTTTCTTTTTCTTTTTTTCTTTTAATGTACAGTGTTCTGCTTGCACACACCAGAAAAGGGCACCCTATCTCATTATAGATGGTTGTGAGCCACCATGTGGTTGCTGGGCATTGAACTCAGGACCTCTGGAGGAACAGCCAGCACTCTTAACCTCTGAGCCAACTCTCCAGCCCATGAATCTAGGATCTTGTTTATTTTTTGTTTGTTTGTTTGGGGTTTTATTGGTTATTTTTGTTTTGTTTTGGGTTTTTTTCGAGACAGAGTTTCTCTGTGTAGCCCTGGCTGTCCTGAAACTCACTCTGTAGACTTCGAACTCAGAGATCTGCCTGACTTTGCCTCCACTGCCTGACTGAATCCAGGTTCTTACACATGCTAGACAAGCATTCTACTACTGAACTGATACTGCAGCCTTCTTTTACTTTTCATGTCTTCATGTGTGTGCATGTACGTGTGTCAATGTGCACGTGTGTGTCAGTGTGCATGTATGTGTCAATGTGTATGTGTGTGTTGGCATGCATGTACGTGTATCAATGTGCATGCAGCATGTTCGGGAAGAGGTTGGCGTCAGGTATCTTCCTCTTAATTAATTTATTTTTATTTTATGTGTATTGGCATTTTGCCTGCATGTATATCTGTGTGAGGGTGTCAGATCTTGGCGTTACAGGAAGCTGTGAGCTGGAAGAGTATCGGGGACTATGGGGGTCCAGCCCCTCGATAGTCCCCTCCCAGGGTCCGAGAAGAATCTACAACCAGCTGATAATTAATCTTTTATATAAAGAAATGAATCTATGTACACGAAACTCCTTAGTTCATATACTTTATTATTCTGTGTCAGTTACAAGCTTATATTCTGCTCTCATATTTAGCTCATTTCTTGCCTGATTTCTCTCTACACTTATCTGTGGTCCCCTCTAGGTTCTATCTTAATTCCTTCATCTAGTTCTGCCCCTTCTAGGTTCTCATCCATCTTGTTCTTTCCCATATCATCTCCTCTCCCATCTCCTTCTCTCTCCTCATCTCGTTCTTCCTCATCTTGTTCTTCCCCATCTGGCTCTTCCTTATCTTCCATCTTGTTCCTCTAGTACTCTCTTCTAGCCCTTCAATCTAGTTCTTCCCCAGCTCAGTTTGTTCCTCTCAAGTTCTTACCCATCTAGTTCTTCCATTCTCTTTTCTCTTCTCCATCCCCCAGTGCCCTGGGAGTCCTGGTATATATACATTTAGAAGCAGTATTCCCTTAGCAGTGCAAAGCCAGGCTTCCAAGGTCAAACGGAGGGGTGATAAGAATCACATAGGGAGGCAATAACTGTTAATTATCAATTGCAATCCCAAAGGGGAGTGACCAATGGGGAAATGAATTAACTAAAGGCTAAATTCAGGTAATATCTAAGAAGAGGGATCTTATGTGCTCAACTATAGTCTTAAACGTGATTAGTAGAAAATGTTAAGAATCTATAAGTTGCTAGGTCAATGGGAGAAAATAAAACTGTCTTCTTTTTTCCTGTGGCTCCTATCTGTCCAAGCTATCTGCCATTTTTTTCTGCAGGGTGGGGGAAAGTGTGCTCAGTCGCTAGGCAACCTGTGTACAGCTAGATGCCTCTGGTGATAGTTAAAGGGAGATCTGGAACTAGAGGTAAGGTTTGGGAAAGGAGGAAGTAAGGCTTAATTGGCACATCGCCAGGCCTTCTCAAACAGGTAGCCTGGATGCTTAAGTCTGTTCTTAGAGAGTACAGAGGTATCTCTGATAAGGTACTTTCCTCCATCTGGTGATGGACCTGGCCAGATGCTGCCAATGATGATAATTACAGGGAGGCTTGAACTGGGATTCTGGCTGAGCACAGCTGTCAGCACAGAAGGTTATCTAAATATTCCTAGAAGTGGTTAGGTAAGGAGTTAAAGGTCTATAAAGTTAGTAAGGCTGTAAGAAAGGAGGTCCAAGCTAAATTGTGTAAAACTATTACTTAACGTCCACCTGACCTAGGCAGTGTCTCCTTGTGGAATTTATCTTAAATCAGGAGACTTGCATGTGGACTGTTATTACTGCTAGTTCTTAAAAGTGGCTAAGGGAGATATCTGATTCCAGAGAAAGTCTTTCCTGAGGCTGTTCTCCAAGTACCTGGAATGTGTATGTCCAGAGAGTGATCAGTCCACACTGTTAGTCCTTCTTAGGGAAAATCAATGGGAAAACTATGAAGGCACACATGATTTTCATAACAGAAGACAGCTGATATTTAACAAGCCAAGTAACACCAAAAACTCCTTGGGATTTATTTGGCTTCCTCTTGAGGAATTCCCTGATCCCTCCAGGTAGTGACTTCGCCAATACCAGCTGAGTTCTTATGATATATCCTGCAGCCCGCAGCAGAAGAGCAGTCAGTGCTCTTAACCACTGAGCCATCTCTCCAGTCCTGTTTGTGTTTTTGAGATAAGGACTCACTATGCAGCCTGGCTTACCTGGAACTCACTATGTAGACCAGGCTGCCTCAGTTTCCCAAGATTAAAGGCATGAGCCTCGGCTGCCTTTCCTTCCTTCCTCCCTCCCTCCCTCCTCCTCCCTCCCTCCCTTCCTTCCTTTCTTTTCTGTACTCTTTTTTTTTAACCCCCCTTTAGAACGGTTGATTCACAGACTGGGGGTGGGGGTGGGAACTAGGTCATGAAGGAAATGACAGATGTGGCTTTTCTGAGGACAAAATCCCCATGGACAGGAATGTCCCTTGGGAATAGGACATGGTGGAGGGGGTGAAAGTAGGTATGGAATCTAAGTGAAGTGGGGCTATAAAACTTGGGGAGCACAAAGGGTATGGTATGGGTATGGCAGGCAAGGTATCCATTGGTCATGGACTGTGTGTGGCATTTGGGGTGCAGGGCATTCAGTACTCAGGGTTGTGAATAGATATGTGGACTGGGGTACAGACCATGGAGTGGTTTGAGGTATTGGGGTATCCTGCACTTATGTTGAGGCAGTCATCTGATTGAGTGGAAGGGCTGGAGTGCCCAGTGGTCAGGCTGGAGCTGTCCCTTGAAGAGGATGAGCTGTGGGAGGCTGGCTTTGCTGTACCTGAGGTGGGGGTTGGGGGTGGGGAGGACACAGACCAAGTAGGTAGCATGAAGCTTGGTCCTCAGGGGACACCCTGTGACTGTTGTCTGGACAGACCAAATAATTGCAGGGATAGAGTACTCAAGGGAGCTCCTTGATCACCATGGTGTGGAAGGCACTAAAAGAGGCCTGTTTGAGCCCAGACACCCTCCTTCTCACCCTTAAAGGAGAAGAGGGATGGACAGTAGATCTAGACATCAGTTTTATTTTTCTCAGAAGCTCTTGTTTGGCAACAGACAACCCCAGAAGGCACAAGAGTCCCCTTGGTGACACATTGACGCCTTCATTTACTCTCAGCTCCTTCCGGACGGGGAGAAGTGAATGTGGGGCTCTCTTCTTGGCTGAGTGGAGGTGCCCTGTTGTGCCAAGAAACTGAGCTGGGCCGCAGCTGAGAGGCTGGGTGCCAGGCTGCTGGCCCGAGGCTGCCATCCCTGTACCCACCCACCACCTACCCCACCCCCACCCCTGCTGCCACCCCCTCCAGGCTGCAGACCCCAAGGCTGCCTCCTCCCTCCCGCTGGGGCTACCACTCCCCAGGCCACCCCCCACTGCCACCCCTAGGCTGCACACACACACACACTGACTCACTTTGGGGTGGGCGGATTGGTCAGGGTTGAAATTGCTTTCTTCAACTAACAGAGAAATAGAAGGTAGGGAGGAGGAATGGTTAGAGGAGGTGAAAACCTGTCCCCTCGGGGGCTTAGGCTTGGTGGCTCCCCTTAAGGAAGATTCAGAGTGGGGGGTCCTGTCCCATGCATAGATAGAATCAAAGAACCCAGAGAGTGGCAGCCAATGTTTGGGGTCCCAGACCCAGTGGCCACCCTCATCCGTTAAGTGGGTTACATCAGAGTCCTTAAGCTTTTGGCAGGAAGGAATTTGGTAATCCCACATCCTCAGCTTTGCCCGCCCTCAAGATCCTAGTACCTCCACCCAGGTCACGGAGCCCACAGCTCTGCCCTGTGACGTCACGAACAGCAACTGAAGGTTCAGCAGCTCAAAGAGGTTGTGTGTCTGGAGGGGATTGAGAGGGAGGGCTGACATCCCTCTGCCCACAGACCCTTCTCTACGCCTGGTGAGCAGACTGCGATGTGCAATCTGACCACTAAGGGGAGCCAGCGTCCACGCGAGGCGCTGGGCGAAGCCTCCGATGGAAGGAACCTGGTGGTCCACCATTAACCAGCCTTCCCCAACAGGCCTCCACCCCCACTCTCTAGTTTTACCTCATGCAGGGAGGTCTCTGGTGACAGCTTCAGTGTCACTGGTTGTGTGGGGCAGCCACTTGCCAAGATATCCTGGAGACAGGGCTGGGAACAGGGGGCCTGGGCTCAGCCACCTTCTTCTAGATCCTCATCTCCGAACGCCTCTCTCTAAAAGGTTAGCCATCTCCTCCTCTCACGGCCTGGCTCACCAGCCCCACCCTGTCCCTACACCTGGCAAGGGACCCACCTGTTGGCCTGGAGCCCAGGAAGCTGGCTCAATCTGGAGGGCTTGCACCAAGTCGGTCCTTTTTACAATGCCCACCAGCGTCTGAGACTCTAGGAAATGCAGAGGGACAGATACATTATGGACACAGAAGTCGCATTTGCTGAGTACCTACTATGTGCTGAGAACTTGCAGGGTGCTCTCATGTCTGAGGAAACTTACATAAGCATGTGTGTGGCCTTTAGAATGCTTATCACCCAATTTACGGAAGAGGAAACTGAGGCTTTGGTGGCTTAATTGTTGCCCTAAACCATTCAGCTTCCACAGGAACATGGCAGCTGAGGGCAGCTAGGCAAGGCTGCCAGCAGGCCGGCGGACATTCTGATACCCTCACCACCCATTTTAGGAGGGAGAAACTGAGGACATTAGCTCTCGGCATTTGGGTGTCACAGCTGGGCTTTCTTCTGGTTTCTGTCCAGTTAAAAATCTGAGTCACTTCAGTGGAAGAGTGAACCCTGAGGCTCACTATAATCTGAGATTCTACTGAGTTCTGGGGCTGAGCCAGCCTGACTGGCCTGGACACACGGTGGGAGTTTACAGGCATCCAGCGAGTTCTTCACTGAGGATCTGACTAGATATTTTCTCTTCTCTCCAGTAAATAGAAACCCTGGGACTAGACACAGCTGCTGTAGCTCAGTAGCAGGGAGCTTGCTTAGCATTCACCGGCCCTGGATTCAGTCTCCAGCACCACAAACGCACTTGGCAACTAGATAACACAGTAGAAATGCCTCTCCCTCATTTTATATATAAACTAGCTACTTCCTGGGTGGGCTGTGGATATCCAGAGGTCTGTTTCATTGGGAGTTCTATGACCCAAACCAATTCTAGGAGGTGAAGCCTCTAGCAGGGCTATCCTTCTTCTCCTCCTCATCTCTATTTTATTATTTATTTTTATTTATTTATTATGTATGCAGTGTTCTGTCTGCACATATGCCTGCCCACCAGAAGAGGGCACCAGATCTCATTACAGATGGTTGTGAGCCACCATGTGGTTGTTGGGAATTGAACTCAGGAAGGGCAGTCAGTGCTGTTAACCTCTGAGCCACCTCTCCAGCCCAGCTTTATTCCTCCTGGTGAGGGCATATAGATGGCAGTGGTTGTGCCTGCTGCTCACTGCTCAAGTGACCTGCGGAAGGGCAAATGGGCACCAGACTCCAACAGTGCCACCCCTGCCAAGTGTGCAGAGAGGGGACATTTTTGGATGGATAGGTGCCCTAGTGAGGTTCAGGTAGCTCCTCCCCCACCTGGGTTATCTTCTCCACTTAGGTACTGTGCTTTGTAAACTAGAGAGGGTACTTGGGTTAGATCCCTCCCTAAGACTTAACACCATTTCATCTGTCTTTAAAAGGATGAGCTTGCTGGGCAGTGGTGCGCACGCCTTTAATCCAAGCACTCAGGAGGCAGAGTCAGGCGGATCTCTGTGAGTTCGAGGCCAGCCTGGTCTACAGAGCAATATCCAGAACAGGCACCAAAACTATACAGAGAAACCCTGAAACCCTATCTTGAAACTCCCTCCCCCCCAAACAAAAAAAAGAATACGCTCATCTTGGCAATCGGAATCAGGTGGTGGTGGGGCACTTAGGGATGAAGGGAGGAAGCTTCTGGAAGACCCTAGCAGTAGCCCTGTTGTCAATATTAGCACACAAGGCTTGGTTGGTTCCCAGAATCCAAAGAACCAGTCCCAGGCTGCCTTACAAGCACCCCTTATCTTTAGTTTAAATACATCACCCCTTCTTTCTTCAGGAGAAGTAGTTTTTAGGTCTATTTTCTCCACGAAGAAATGAAACTCAGAGAAATTAAGGGACTAGCCCCAGGTCACACAGCCACCCAATTGCCCAATTGCAGAGCCTGGGTTAAGGAGCAGATCTGATGCCATGCTTACCCTTGTTGCCTTAGAGGAAAGTGAAGGGAAGCCCAATCTCTCCTCCCAGGCAGCCACATTCTCCTCACAGCTGCTACATACCTGTAGTCTCCACCAGGGGGTACTGGGGCACATCTGTGGAGATCACAACCTTGACCACCTCCTCCAGGGGCATGTCTTTGGCCAGTGTGGTGAGGGTACAGTTCATGAAGTGATTCACAGTCACCAGGTGGGAGCTGTAGGCAGAGGCAGGCACCTGTCAGGCCCTGGAATGGGGAGATACCGGCCCCCGGGACAAGGCAGGGTTATCCCAAGGCTCCCTGCTGGGAGAAGACCCATGTTTCTCAAGGATGGGTTTGGAAGAGCCCGTAAGTTCTAGACCAGTGGTTCTCAACTGTCCTAATGCTGCTACCCTCTAATACAGTTCCTCAGGGTGTGGTGACCCCATAAAACTGTTTTTGTTGCTACTTCATAACTCTAATTTTGCTACTGTTATGAATTGTAGGTCTCCCTGTTTCCCCCATGGTCTTAGGTGACCCCTGTAAAAGGGTCATTTGACCCAAAGGGGTTGTGACCCACAGGTTGAGAACCACTGCTCTGGAAGCTATGAGAACCACACATATCTTTTTTTTGTGTTTTGTTTTAGAAACAGGGTTCCTCTGTGTAACAGCTCTGGCTGCCCTGGGACTCTCTTTGTAGACCAGGCTGGCCTCAAACTCACAGAGATCTACCTGCCTCTGCCTCCCGAGTGCTGGGATTAAAGGCCACCACCGCCCAGTTAGTACCACATATATCTCCCCCCCCCACCGGAACTGAGGACTGAACCCAGGGCCTTGTGCTTGCTAGGCAAGCATTCTACCACTGATCTAAATCCCCAACCCCCAAACCACATGTATCTTAAAGGCCGGGAAATTGAGACTTGTTTAGAGCTGGACCTTGGATTCAGTGACTCTTGAAGTCTTTGAGATATGCCACTTTGGGGACCGAAGATGCTAGGGTACAGTCTGGTCAAGGAAGGACCTCGGAGCCCATTTGCATGCCAATCACCCAGAAAGGCCATCAGAGCAGGGGAGGGAAAGAGAAGGGCCTTCCCCATCTGGTGCTCATTCCCTATCAGCCTTGCCTGCTACAGACCCAGGTTCTCACCCAGCACATCGGGTCCTGGGGATGTCGAGGACCAGAGGGCAGTTATGTATCAGTTCTACACCCCTATAGTTCAAAGTCAGCTGTGCTGGTGTTTTCCAGGGGTCCCTCCACCCCCAGACCAGCCAGCATCATCACTTCATCAGCCAGCCTGAGGCCCACCCAATTTTGCGGCCACGAATCCATGGCAGATATGGCAGTTTCTTGACAATGATGGTGCCGTCGTAAAAAGAGGGCTGGTAGCTCTGAGTGATGGCGTTGGCCACCAGCACTGCCATCAACACAGGCAGAGCATGAACAATCTGGCCAGTCAGCTCAAAGGCCAACAGTGCCGTGGAGATGGTGTGGGTCACCGCCCCCGAGAAGGCAGCCGCACCTGCAGGAATGGAACCACGGTGGGTGACTCATGCCAGGAGCCAGGCTCACCCAGAGGGCAAGGTGGGCACAGCATGACCGTGGTCAGGCTCAGCAGTGCGTAAAGAGCACGTCCTGGCAACTGTTGGGAGTACCTGGTCATGGCAGGATACTGGGAAAGGGATTCAGAGCAGGTGGAGGATGGGGAAAAAAAAGAGAAAGTTGGAAGGCCTGGGGGATGGGACGGCCCAGGGAGTGGACAGGCCTGCTGAGGAGCGTGGGCACACTGGATGGTTCAGTGACATGCACGTCTCCTGTGGCAGTCCAACCCATGAAGTCTGCCCACCTGCTGGTCCCAAGTCCACTCACCTGCCAGAGCATAGGCCCCAGGCATGATGGGATTGACCTCACCTCCAGCCACGATGCCCTCTGGGAAGGCGACAGACAGGGCCTCTCCCAAGAGGCGCCCGATGGCAGCTCCTGCCACAGACTCAGGGTGAAGGAAACAACCACGCTGACCTGACGCCCCGAGGCTCCCAAACCCTCCCTCATCCCCAGTACCACCTTGGGAGAGAGATGGTGTGGGGAAGCCATGGCCCTAATGGCCCTGATCCCTCTCAGACCTTTGGAACTCCAATCTTACCGTAGATAAATATGGGCAAGAAGTACCCAGCGGGGATGGGAATGGTGGTCGCCAGAATCAGCATCCAGAACTGCAGGGAGGTTGTACACACATGGCAGGAGTTAGAAGTAAACAGTCGGGCATGGACGAGGGAGGGATGGGAGGTTCCTAGAGAAAAGGTGCCCAGGATCTGGCACTAGAGATGACACCAACCAGGGGAAGGAACCAATCCTCAGTAAAGCACCCACTGTGTGCAAACCACATGCCAGGGCTGTTCCTCTCTTCTCTCTCAGGCTGTCCTTTATGAAAGAGCAGCTATTCCATCTCAAAGAATAATGGGGATCAAGGGTCTGTGTGTCAGGCTCTTGCTGCAGAGCCTGACCACTTCAGTCTGGTCCCTGGAATCCACATGGTTGCTGGGGAATAATCCTCCTGTACACCGTGTATATTATGCTGTGATTGGTTTAATGAAGAAGCTGACTGGCCAATAGCTGGACAGGAAAAGGTTAGGTGGGAAAACCAGACTGAAGACACTGGGAAGAAGGATGGAGTCAGAGGAGTCGCCAGCCAGACACAGAGAGGAAACAGGAGTGTTGAGATGAGAGGTAACACCACGTGGCAGAATGTTGATGAATAGAAATGGGTTAATTTAAGTTGTAAGAGCTAGTTAATAAGCCTGAGCTATCGGCCAAGCCTTTATTAAGTCTCCATGTTGGTTATTTGGGAACTGGTGGGCAGGAAAGGAAAGTCCACCTACACATGGTGGAAGGAAAAAACTGACTTCTGTAAGTTGTCCTGTGATCTCCACATTACACTATGACATGCTGGCACGCACTCAAATGCCCACACTCATGCACATGCACACACATACATTCTTGTAAAGAAAAAGAGAACTAATTGCTGTGGGTCATGGCTGTCACCCAGTACCGGGGAGGCTGAGGAAGGAGGAACATAAGTTACAAGCCTGGGCTACACAGTGAGACTGTACCCCTCAAATGAAGGAAGAGGAGGAAGAGAAGAGGGGAGGGATTGCGGCTGGGAGGGTTTCTGAGGCACACAGTGGGTCAGGGTCAGGTCAGGGGGCTGGTAGGAGGCAGGGCTCTAGGCTTCAGCTCAGGGAGCAGGCCCCCTCACCCAGGACTGGCCATGGCTCTGCCCATACAAGGGACCCACCTTCATGACCAGGAAGAAGACTAGTGTCCCAAAGACAGTGAACTGCGGGTGGCACCATTCCAGCCACAGGTTCTGGGGGTCTGGCTCCGCTGGCCAGGGTGGGGACGAGTTCCGGGTCATCAACGCCCATGAGTTGTTGTCAAACAGTGTCTCCAAATGCTCTCCCATGGACAGCTGGGACAGAGACAGTGGCAGGTCAGCATGTCCCCGTCTGTCCCCTCACCCACCTGAGCCTCAACTACTCTACCCCTTCCCAGCTAGGGACCCTGAGGACGGCTCTGCCATTGCTGAGCTACAACCTTGTCCTCTGAAAAATGACCTGTAGACATTTTCCTTAGTGGGGTTTGAGGGGACGGAGTGAAAAATACAGCTGGAAGAGACCACAAACGGGGCTCACCACCCACCACCCAGCTCAGCGCCCCTTACCCGGGAAGCCATGAAGCGGCCCACACCAGGCGGATAGGTGATGGAGGCCAGGATCAGGGCGGCCAGAGCTGAGTACAAGGGCTTGCTGTAGGGGGACAAGAGTTTCATTTCGTCTCCTCTCCTTCCCCACAGCCTTGGGGTTCACACTGAAGAAAGGACTACAGAGGAGAAAAGATAGAAACTTCCAGATTCACGCTCCTCCCGCCCCCCGCCCCCGCAAGAAGAAAGAGGTGGACCGAGACCAGGATCCCTGGTGTGAGATGGGGGAGAGGCTGGAGGAGAGTTTGGGACAGAAAGGGACTGGGATGCAGGAGTAGCAGGCCAGGACGAGGACTGGCCTTGCTGGCCCAGGGCATGAGGAATGCTAAAGGGAGGTGTGCATGCTTGAGGTTGAGAGAGGAGAGACAGGGATCAGGGAGGGGGTGTGAACTCGGGGATCAGAGACTCGGCGGGGGGCTTCATTTTCACATAAGCGGGGCAATGGCTATAGGACTTGACAGGGGGCCACAAGTGAGGTGTGAGCGAGGAGGAGCTTTGGAAAGAAGGGTTCAGTGAAAGGGCTGGGTCTTTATGGGAGGTTGGAAGTGGGCCACTCCCTGAGGGGCCCAGCCTACCTGGTGGCTAGCAGTTTGGAGGTGAAGCCATTGGCCTTGAGGAAGAATAAGAAAGTTCGCTGGCAGAAGTTGTACCCGCAGCTCAGAATGCCACAGATGGCCCTGGAAGTGGAGGTGAGGGTGAACTACCTTAGCTTGAGTATGGCTTTTAGGATTTGGGACCCCACTCACCCCAGGACCACAAAAAAGAAGATCTCCGGTAAATCAAAAGGTATGTCCACCGGAAAGCTGGTCTTGTAGATGGAGGTGATGGTCTCTGGAGAAGGAAGAACGTGGGGTTCAGATGCCAGTCTTCCCCACCCAAAGGCTCAGAATAAATCACACAAGGGTGGACATGGCATCAGACCTAACCCCGGAATTTCCCTGCAATGCTAGGCACCTGGCTAGTCTCCCAGTGGGACTCAACTCTTCCTGCCCTTAGGACTCTCCACCCGGTCATCCATGCTTAACATAGGTCAGACCCTGTGTTCTCTTTGAAGGACAGGGAAGAGGAAGGAGGAGTAGAAGGAGGAAGAGGGGGCAGAAGAGGAAGGGTGGAGACGAGGTCCCCATTCGGGGCTCACCCTGCTCACTGTTGAAGACCGCCAGGAGGCGGAACATGAAGGCCCCGCAGGTGGCAGCGAAGAAGCCCCTCCAGTAATCCCAGACGGAGAAGTGAGAGGACATGACCTCAATGCTGAACAGGACACCTAGGGGACACACAGCTCAGAAGGACCCCTATCCCCTGGCTGCAGGACACAGACTCAGGGGGGGGGCGCGGGAGCTCTCACCGCTGAAGGGGGCTGCGAAGACTGTGGCCACGCCCACTGCCGCTCCTGCGGCCAGCATTTCCATTTCCTTGGTCTTATTCTAGGAGGAAGAGTATCCTGGGCTCTGCTCTCCACACCCCTCCCCAAGGAGGCCCAACTCCGTGCTTCTCACCTCAGATTCCCTGATGACTTTGGTGCGCAGACGGCCCAGGTAAGCAGCAATCATCACACTCAGGTGCACAAAGGGGCCCTGCAGGGTGAGGCAGTGCGGTCCTGTTGCTGGGGAAGCTGGACTCGACCTCCCCACCCTTCCTATTCCCCCTCCCCTTCCACTCTCCTCTTTTTCCCTCTCCCCCCACCCTTCTTTCCCCCTCCACCACTTCCTTCTCTTTCTTCTTCCTTCTTAGGGCTTAGGAAAGAGAGCACAAGATTACCCAGCAATGGACTACCACCACATCCTTGTCTTTTTTTTTTTTTTTTTTTTTTTATTTATTTTTTTTTGGTGATATTTGTGGACCTGGATGTGCTCCCCCAGGACTGGGCTCCCCAAAGCGAGCCTGGCTGTAGTGTGGAATACAGAAGTCAGGGCAGGACAATAGGGTGGCAGATGGGCCCTCCGTGTCTGTACCAGTTTTCCCAGGAAGGAGGTACTGCCTGTTGCCAAGGTGCAGGAGAGGCCCGTCACCTTGGCCCCAAAGTTCTTGATGTCTAGGTAATCCTCCAAGATCACACCAGACAAGATGGTCTTCACCTCTGGGATTCCAGACCCTGGTTCAGGTAGGTAGAGGACAGAGGAGAAAAGGGTCTGCATTAATTCTTTTAGCACCCTGTGAACACAGCACTCTTGGGGTACTTTCCTACGGAGCCTCTCTTGTGGAGCTTTTTCTTCTGAACTGAAACATTCCTACCTAGAGCAGGAAGGGAGGCTGGTTAAGATTCAAGAAATAAGCTGGCTATGGTGGCTCATGCCTTTAATCCAGCAGTCAAGAAGCAGAGGTAGACAGATCACCATGAGTTCGAGGTCAGCCTGGTGTATGTATCAAGTTGCAGGCCATCTAGAAGTATATAATAAGACCCTGACTTTATTTATTTTTTTCTTTTTTAAGAAATAAACTTGCCGGGCGGTGGTGGCGCACGCCTTTAATCCCAGCACTCGGGAGGCAGAGCCAGGGATCTCTGTGAGTTCGAGGCCAGCCTGGCTACCAATGATTTCCAGGAAAGGCGCAAAGCTACACAGAGAAACCCTGTCTCGAAAAAAAAAAAAAAAAAAAGAAAGAAATAAACTCACGGGCCTAGAGAGATGGCTCTGAGGTTAAGAGCACCAACTGTACTTTCAAAGGACCCGGGTTCAATTCCCAGCACCCATATGGCAGCTCACAACTGTCTGTGACTCCAGTTCCAGGAGACCTGAGACCCTCACACACAGCAAACACTAATGTTCATAAAATAAAAATAAAGCTGGGCGGTGGTGGCGCACACCTTTAATCCCAGCACTCCGGAGGCAGAGGCAGGCAGATCTCTGTGAATTCTAGGCCAGCCTGGTCTATAAAGCAAGATCCAGGAGAGGCACCAAAGCTACACAGAGAAACCCTGTCTTGACAAAAAACAATAAATAAATAAGCAAGCAAACAAATATTAAAAAAAAAAAGAAACTCACAAGGCACAGGAAACTCCTGAAATTTACAGGATTCAAAAAGCCTCTCCCCCAAGGTTGTATCAGCAGTAACAAATACAGGGGAGAGGCAATGTTCTGATAGTTGGTAGAACTGCCTACAATTCTCACTTTTCATTAGTTGTCCACCCATGCTGGGATGGGATTTTTTGGTGATGCAGAGGCCTTTGAATCCTCTAAGCTCCTGTAGCTCACCCCTCACCCATATTCTGTAAGCCCAGTAAACTCATGGCTTCCGTAATGTGAAGTTATTGCTTTGGTCTGTTGTTGGTTCTCTATATGGGATGAGCACACATTTGTGTCTCCTCAGAAAAAGTCACAAAACAACCTCATACTCCCTATGAGTAGGATTCATAACAGTTGCCAGAAGAAGAAACTGGAGGTCAGATGTACCTTCAAGATCCCCCTCACCTCGCATCCCCCACAGAGACTGTAGCTGGAGGTAGCTCCAGAGACCTAGGGGATCTGGTCATTGGCTGTAGTCCTAAATGGGAACCAATCCTCCTTTTCGGCCCAGAGGAGCCCAGGGAAGTCAGACAGAACTGGTGGTGTTCCTGGTCCCCTGCTGTCCCTCTCCTGTGTGACTTTGGGTAGGTGGCCTGGCTCTTCCAAGCCTGCGTCCTCAGCACTAACATGGATGTCACTGTTCCCTGTCCTCCCTCCTCAGAAGCCTCACAGGATGTGAAAACATTTGGCCCCATGGGGACTGCAGGACAAGGCAGGCTGGCCAGAGACCAGGTGACCATGACTCACCTCCAGAGGATGGCGTGATGCTCTGTGAGAAGCCGGAGGAGAAGGACAGGAGGGCCACAGGGTACACAGTCCAGGAGAGATAGCGGAGCAGGTGGCCGTCCCCAACTTCCCTGTACAGCCACTTGTGTGCTGGGGATGCCCAGCTGTCAGGGAGCCACCCAGAGCCTCTCCAGGCCTGGGGACAGACACTACAGTGCCCACTGACAGACCAGGGAAGGGCCCACAGCCACCCAATGAGAAGCAGGGGAGAAAACTCTGCCTGGGGTCAAGGGCCATTGAACGGATAACAAGGTGGGAGAGAAGGAACAGGGGTGGCCAAGCTCAGATGAGGGAGACTCCACCCTCTCTGTGTAGATGAGATGGCAGAGGCCCAGCAGGGTACAGAGCCTGCCCAGAGACACACAGCAAGTCAAGAGCCAAGTAAAGTTCAATTCCAGGCCTGGCCACTCACGGTCCTGCCCCACCCCGCTGCCCCTGGCTGTCCAGCTGGCATCCCAAGCCTAAGCAGGATTCCTATTGCCCGGAGGGGGTGTGCATGCCATGCCGGCGAAGCCTCACCTCTGACCACACTCCTGACAGCGAAGTTCATGGCGTAGCTGATGAGAGCCATGAGCACCCCAAGGGCCATCAGGAAGTACCAGTCCTCACCCACGCGGAACAGGCGCTTTTTCAGCCACTCCAGGCCCCCTGGGCAGGACACTGGGGTCACAGCTCCTTCCCTGGGGGCTGCCCAGGCTCTGGGCAGGGAGGGCCAGGCAAAACAGGGTAGGAACCCTGGGGCCAAGGTCCAAATGATGAAGAGGGACTCCGCCTCACAGGAGGATCAAGCATGATTTGTGACAAGTGTGTGCGGTGACACTGTGAGCACCATGCCTGGACCCCTGCAGAAGACCTTTGACCTTCCCCTCCAGCTCCGCCCACATGGGGAACTGGAGGAGCAGTTAAAGGGGCCGTGGGGACGGGAAAAGCCTGGCATGGCAGCTCTGGTCAGTATTTGTGTAGGGTCTACATCCTAGAGAGCACTGAGGAGGGGTGACCAGCTACATCCCTAGTCACCAGCTTCCGGCCCCACCTCGAAGCTCGCCCTCTCTGGTGTAGCCACCAGTGCCTGGGCCTGTGCTCTGCCTCTTTCTGGGGTCCCCGCTCTCTCTGGCCTCTGGCTGCAAAGATTCAAGGGGAACGTACAGACCCTTCCTCTTGCCACCCAAGAGACTCTGGAAGCAGACAGAAGCGGGGAGATCTTGGGCCTAGGGCGGGTGCTGTTCTGTGCGGACTCTGAGATAAAGAGGACCCAGTTCTTACCCTGGATGCTTCTGCGGATGCGTGGACACGGACTCCACAGTTCTCGCAGAGTCACCGGCTTCCCTGAGGAGCCCTCTCGAAGTCCCACTAATTCCTCCATTGTTTTCTAACAAGTGGACAGTTGTTCAGTGAGCTGGCCGCAGCGCACCTGTGCCCCATTTCCAGCAAAGTCCAATGCACTCTGCTTCTTAAATAAGAGGGAAAGCTGTGTGTATTGTGCGTGCGCGTGTGCCACGTGACCCATTGGGATTTTGTGTGTGTCTTATCTGGAAGGTTCCATCTTATATGCAAGGAGGTCACTGTATAGTGTCCTTCCATGTTCAGAACCAATTCCCTGTTTTAACTCTCACTACTACCCCAGAGACACTCTAGGCTATTTCTACTACTCGGAGTGGTCATTTTGCCCAGGGATAGCCTGTCCCTGTGGGGTCCCAATGGGCAGCTGTGATGTCCTATAGCCAGAAGACCCCCCCCAAGTCCTGAAGGAGATCCTTGAGGACAAACACCTCAAGGTCCCACATCCCCCCCCCCCACATGTTTGCACTGACCCTGGCAGATGCTGTCCAAGTCCGTGCCCCACTCAGCACCCAGCTGTCCCTCACCTGCCAGTGCGTCCTGCTGAAGCCCGGACACAGCCTCTTTGTTTGTCGTACTGGTGCACCTGGACAGGTGTGCCCTCCACCAATCAACACCCTCCCCTTCCCTCCCCTCCCGGGGTTAAGCCATTACGAATGTCCTTGAGAAACTGGTCAGAACTCACCAGACTGACTGACCAGGAAGCTTCTGAGGAGTTGGGAGGGGCGGACTGTCTCAGCTAGAGAGCTAGGCAGAAGGAGCTTGCGCTAATGCTGTAGGACCCTGGGGACTCCTGGGGTCTGAGCCTGGGAACAGAGCCGCTGAACGTGCAGGATAGGGAGGGTCCTCTATCGTAGCTGAGCCTCGGGGTCTGGGCTCTCAGCTGGACACAGAAAAGGGTTTCAAAGTAGAAGAGGAGGGGAGAGGAGAGGGGTGCAGCTGAAGACACATGGGTACAGAGCAATGGGGTCACCATGGCTGGCCCCACAATGCTCAGAACTGTCCCAAATGACTGAGTTCTCCCCAGATCCAGGGAGCCGGCCCATAACAGCATGACAGAACTATAAGGTTTCTTGTCCGAGATCACAGAGGCCAGCTGGGGTGGTGGCATGTACCCACTACCAACACCTCAAAGACCCCAGAGGCTGAGGGTCAGAAGCAGGACTCCCACCATGGTTCGCCTACCCCTAAGCATGCGCACTGTTCTGTGGGCTCGCTCTGACAACCCCATCTCATTCAGGGAAGGACCACAGACAAGTAAATGAACAAGCTTTTCATCTAGTTCCTAAATCTCAGAAAACTGCCCCTCAATGCCCAGCTCCCTTGAGCTGTGGCTCTGGCTGGGCCCTCTGAGAAAATGTCATGAGGAGGTGGCAAAAAAAGTGTGTGTGTGTGTGTGTGTGTGTGTGTGTGTGTGTGTGTGAATATGTGTGTGCATGTGCATATGTGTACACATGTATGTGTGTATGTGCATGTGTATATGTGTGTGCATGCATCATCTGTGGGTGTGTGCACATGTACCTATGAGTGTGTGTGTGTGTGTGTGTGTGTGAGTGTGTGTGTGTGTGTGTGTGTGTGTGTGTGTGTTGGAAGCACTGCTCTGCTATTCAGTGCAGCCTCCACCCTTGTGAACTGGAGTAACGACACCACTTTGCGGATGCTTGATGAAAGAGAAATACAGTCTCTTAAGGATGGCCACATGGCAGAGCCTGAGCTCGGCCCGGACAGTCTGTCCCATCTCCAAGCTCCCAAAGCTTTAGTAGGAAATGGATACTGGTATAAAGAGTTTGTGCCTGGGGCTACTTTTAGAAGATTTTGGAGCTCTCGATGCAGCTCAGTTAGTAACTGAGTGCCTGCCCAGCATGCATGAAGCTTGCCCAGCATGCATGAAGCCTGCCCAGCATGCATGAAGCCTACCCAGCATGCATGAAGCCTACCCAGCATGCATGAAGCCTGCCCAGCATGCCTGAAGACTGCCCAGCATGCACGAAGCCCTGAGTTCGGTCCCTAGCACCACATAAACCCAGTGTGGTGGCACATGTGTGCAGTCCCAGTTCTTGGGAGGTTAGAGGCAGGAGGATGGAAAGTTTATAGTCATCTTCCTCTTCACAGCACATTGGAGTGCAACCTGGGTTACATGTGTCAAGAAGGAGGAGGAGGAGGAAGAGGAAAGAGGAGGAAGAGGAGGAGGAAAGAAAAATCTAGGCAAGGGGTAATTTGTCCATCTCCCCTTGCCGCCACCCTGGTCAAAGCCACCAGTCTGAAAACATGTTCCTCCAGTGACCGATTGAAATCCGAGACTCTTAACAGCGTCTAACCCTAGCTACTTCAAAACAGGAGCGGGTATGTTTTCTGTGATGTAGGGGGAGGGGCCTACTGTTCTACACAGCCAGGGCCACCCTCGCCTACCCAACTGTCAACAGATGGTTAGCTGTTCTGTGGACAACCCAAACATGTCCCTGGTCTTGGCAGCTAGCTGACACTAGTGTCACAGCTGGCCTCACATGTCCACCCCCCACTGTGAGCACCAGGAAACTGAGGCAGGAGCATCAGGGGTTCCTGTGGTCAGGGTAAGTCCCTCCCAAATGCACTAACCCTGCCTGCCAGTCTCCCCGCCCCAAGGTCTTCCTATGTCTTAGGAGCCTGAGCAGCAGAGGCAGCCCTCCTGTTAGACCAGGTCTGAAGCCGGAGCAGACCTGTCGCCACCCAACTCCTTCCTTGATCGGGGCCCCAGCCACTTCTGGCCTGTGAGCCTGGCAGCATGGACCTGCCTGCCTTCCATTCATCCAAGTCTCCCAGGCCTAAACATCGCCCAGGAGGTGTTCTGTGAGTGGATTCTGGCCTTCAGGCTGGCTGTGTAAAGAGCTGAGGGAAAGAATTCCTGGTCCTCAGCACCCCATATCAAAATCATTTTATTTGTTTATTGATTATGTTATTAAATCATCAGGTTTATTTTGTGCCAAAGAGATGGTTCAGTGGTTAAGAGCACTTGTTTTTACAGAGGACCCCGGTTCAAGTCCCAACCCCCACATGGATAATTCACAATCCATCTGTAACTCCAGTTCCAGGGAATCCAACACCCTCTTCTGGTCTCCATGAGCACAGAGCATTCACATGGTACACATGAATACATGCAGACAAAACACACATAAGATTAAAAAATGAATGCACTTGGGAGGCAGAGGCAGGCGGATCTCTGTGAGTTCGAGGCCAACCTGGGCTACCAAGTGAGTTCCAGGAAAGGCGCAAAGCTACACAGAGAAACCCTGTCTCGAGAAACAAACAAACAAAACAAAAAAAAAAAAATGAATCTAATAAAAATTTTTAAGTTTTATTTTCTTTTTAATTATGTGTTTTTACATGTAGGTGCATAAGTGTAGTGCCCACAGAGGTCAGAGGCAGGGGCTGCATCTCTGGAGCTGAACTTACAGGTGGTTATGAGCCGTTGACTGTGCGTGCTTGGAACAAGTCCTCTGCCAACGCAGTACGCTGAGCCATCTCTCCAGCTCCCCAGACCAGAATCCTGGGGAGCCCCTGTGTTTCTGAAAATGCTCCCAGGGAGGAAGACGCCCCAAATTTAAGAGACTGGACCATCATCTTTTTTGGAGTCTTGGCTTTTGGAGTTCTTGGCTTTTTTAAAAAAATATACTTTTTTATTCTGTGAGTATTAGTGTTTGCCCACCTACATAACTCTGCACCACATGCATGCCTGATGCTCCTCGTGGAAACCAGAAGAGGGGCTCAGATCCCCTGGACCTGGAGTTACATGTGGCTGTAGCCCCCACGTGGCTGGGAATGGAGCCTTGGTCCTCTGGAAGAGCAGCCAGTGCTCTTAACTGCTGTGCCAACTCTCCAGCCCCTGGGTTCTTGTGTTTTGACAGTCTCATGCTGCGTACTGTGCACTCGATCACCCTGACCCCACCCTGTGACCCCCTCTCACCCCATTCCCACTCCATCACTTCCTTCCTCCTAACTCACCCCACCCTCATCTGAATGTCCCTCTTTCCCCAGACCCCGTGCAGACAGCCCGGCTGCTGTGCACTCTCATTTGCAAGGTCATGCCATACGCAGGTGACAGTGCCCCACCACGTGCCTCCCTCCCCATCCTTCCATTGCCACTGTCCTTCCGTCCCCTCTCCCGCCATGTCCCCTGGGCTTTTTGTTTTTGTTTTTCAAACAGGGTCTCAGGAATAATCACCTCCAGCTTCTTATGAAGCTGAGACTGGCCTTGAACTCCTCCTGAACCTCCTGGGATGACAGGCATGTGCCACCCCACCCAACTATAGACTGGGTCATCTTGGAAGCTCCTCCTGCCTCTGTGATCTGTCAGACGCATGTCTGGTGTCAGAGAATGACCTTGATGACCTTTTGAGGTCCTGCCTGGCCACTGAAGCCAGAGGACTCAAATATTTATGTGGATGACTCCTCAGGGATGTGGGGGAAAGGAGGGGGGATGGTGGGCGGGTGTGGGGGAGTAAAGAGAGCTGACACCCAGCAGCCGTGACTCAGGCCCTCAGCACCGTCACGGTGACAGTGTGTCTGCTTTTAGCTGTTGGCTCTTGTTTCCATGGAAGGCTGCTCTGGGGGGCCCCCACCTGACCCCCACCTCTTTCCATCTCTTCTCAGTACAGGTGACTCCCTGAAGCCCTGCCAGCCAGGATAGGCAACACAGACTAGGTACCAGCAGGAGTCTGGGGGTGACATGTCCCTTTAGTGCCAACCATCGTTCAGACCCCCAGCTCTGCCCTGCCCTGTCCCAACTTCCCATGCCACCAGGAATGTAGCTCTGGGCTTGGCTCTGTGGACCCAGAGACAAGAGGCACAGACCTCACATTCAGGAACTCCTAGGTGATCCTGCCCCAGGAGCAGGGATGAGGGGTACCGAGAGGTGTCAGAACTCACGAAGACTATGTCACATTGCCAGGTGCTGGGGACTCTGGACAGAAGGCCAGGGCAACTAGAGGCTTCCCTGGGAGAGAGAAATGAAGTGGTTATATGGGAAGAAAGGGCAGGTCTGTGTTCCCAAACTGCCTGATGGACTGATGGACCACCTGCCTCCTGAAAGGGCCTCGCCTGGCTTCTGCCCAGAGTCACAGAGTCTGGGGTTCTACTCCGTGAAAAGAAAGAGGCTTCTTGGGCACAAGGGCAGGCACATCTGGAATGGAATCCCAGCCATTCCAATTCACGCAGGCCCAGCCCTTCCCTTCCTGGGAGGCTTTATTTCCTGGTCTCGAAACTGGCCTAAAAACTCCTCTTTTTGAGCCATGGGAGATCAAAAAGGACTTTACCAGGAAAGGACAGCAGTGCCCAGAGATACCCTGGGAGTCTCCAAGAGTCTCCTTTACCTGGACGTGAAATCCTGTGACTAAGATCCTGGGTGGAGTGAACTGTTGCCAGAAACTTAGCCTCCTAGACCTTTACGGACAATTATCAAATTATCTGCCCCTTCCTGAAGCTGGGTCCAACCCCCGCCCCCACCCCACCTCCAGCTTTCTTCTGTTCTGTCATTCAAGGTTCTGGAGAGTTGGGATGTGGGGGGCGGAGTGAGGTGGGGTGTAGGAGCGGAGTTCCTATGGGAGTTGACAAGGGTCCCCTAGGCATTCTCATCTCCTCCCTGGGCTGTCTCAGCCTTTCTGAAGAGACCACTGAACCTGGAGGTCCTGGCATCTCACAAACAGCCCAGCAGGGCTCTCATGCACGCCCTCTCCTCAGGAGTCAGACAAGGGAGGCACAGGTCCTGAGAACCAGTTTGAGAGGAGGGTCGGGTCCCTGGCTAGTGAGGGAAACAGCAAACCACAAAGTCCTGGAGCAGGCCCAGGGCAGGACCCACCCCCGGCCCTGGCCGCTACAGAGGCCCTTGGGGCTGGAGCTCTGGGCTTGGAGTGCCAGGCGATGAGCTCAGCCCTCCAACCCAGCCCGTGTGTCAGGCTGTCAGCAGGGTCCTTTCTCCCAAGAAGATTTCCAGGCCCCTCTGGGCCCTGAAGAGGCCTAAATTTAGCCAGCACACAAGAGGCTGGCTTGGAGCCCAGGGACATCGGGCCTTATAAAGCGCTGGCAGTCGGGGCCCTGCACGCTTCCCTGGAGGCCTGCACCCACACGTTTCTCCAGTCCAGCCCCTGCCTGGACAGGGGCTCTGCTGCCTGTGGATGAGCCACCGGACCTCCTCCGCCTTCAGAGCGGAGAGAAGCTTCCATTCTTCCTCCTCCTCCTCCTCCTCCTCTTCCTCTTCGGCCTCCCGTGCCCTCCCGACCCAGGACCCACCCATGGAGAAGGCTTTGAGCATGTTTTCCGAGGACTTCGGCAGCTTCATGAGACCCCACCTTGAGTCCCTGGCCTTCCCAGGCAAGTGCTGAGGCTCTGAGGGGAGGGGACAGACTGAGGTGGGGACATCACTGAGCAGGCTGCGGCCACCCACCTGCCAGGACTGGGTGCTGCACGGGTTACAGCCACAGGTGGCTGCCCAGACAGACCTGGTCACCAGGACAGATATGGTTAGGACACAGGTGGGCCTCCTGGGGACAGTGGTGGCCCTAGGGGTGAGATGTGAATCCAGTAGTCCCACATGGAGGGCTGACTGGGATTGAGGGGTGGCTGGCCTCCCGGAGCTTCCAGGCCTGGATAGAATTGCTAAAGGAGGGATTTGCATGCATAGATTACAGACTGAATAGAGTGGGGCCTGCCCCCCCCTCCTCCCCGGCTCCCCACTCCCCACAAGGTAAGTTGCAAGGGTGAGGAGTGGGTCTGTTGTCTGGGAGAGGCACTCATTCCCCAAAGGAAGAGTGGAAACCCATGGGTTCGGTTCAGGGCTTGCTGGGTGCCCAGCTTATAGCAGTTCTGCCCACAGCCCGTCCCGGGGGACAAGGCAACATCAAAACCCTCGGGGATGCCTATGAGTTTACAGTGGACATGAGAGACTTTTCCCCTGAAGATATTATTGTCACCACCTCCAACAACCACATCGAGGTGCGGGCTGAGAAGGTGAGTCTGGACCCTGCCCCACCCCGGGGGTCCCACCCCAGGGGCCCCACCTTCCCCTGGATTCTGCCTAGTTTAGCTGGTTTCTCTACTTGCACCTGACTTTGGAGACCTCATACCCTGACGGATGGATGTTCCTTCCCTGTCTCTACTCCCCAGGGCAAACTGTAGCCATTCCCCCGGTGGGCTCACAGTCCAGGGACCGCCTCACGTCCCCCTCCAACCTAACGTTCACAGAACTTGTCTTTGGGCACCTGGGGATCCTCCAGGGATGAGAGAGGCATCTTGGGATGTGGGCAGAAGGGAACCTGGGTGGTTGAGACATGAGTGACCATGGCGGAATGAGGACAGCTCCTTGGCAGAAGGTAGAGGAAGATGGCCGTGCCTGGTCCAAGCTGGGCAGTGCAGTCCACTCATCCCATACCTCCACCCCTCTTTCATCCCAGAGCCAGAAGCGTGCATCCTGTTATAGTGCCTCCACACTGGGCCTGAGGCTGAGCAGAAGTCATGAAGCTCAGAGTCACACCCACCCTGAACCCCATGCACTTTACCCAGAGTCTCAGGATAGCTAGATCATCAGAGAAGGCATGGCCAGCAGACAGTGGCTGCCCCGGTCCTTAGGGCCATGCTATTCTTAGAGGATATTTGCCAATCCTTCCTGAACACCCCCCAAGCCTGGCTAGCTCCCCTAATTCAGGCTGGACACTAAGAAGCCCTGCCAGGGGTTCGAGGACTGTGGGCCACTGACTGCACGTGCCAGCCCCACGTCCCAAGGGTGACTCAGCCAGCCGACTCCGCTGGACACTATGTGCTAGCTGGACTGCGGGGGAGGGTGGTGGCCCTAGTGGTGGACACTCAGGGTGTCTGGGGATCCAGAGGGCACAGCTGTGTCATCTCCCCTCTATGGCTCAAGAGTCCCAGACTTTTACCTACTTCTAATGGAAGCTCAACCCTAACTGAGCCCCACCTAACCCCATTCTACACCCAGCTCCCCTAGGGACCGCTGGAGCCCCTCTGCAGAGCCCCTGGCTCCTGGCTAGCCCACACCTCTGCGGCTCTCCCACACCTGATAGCAGTTGGGTAGCTGGGGACACAAAGAAGAGACTCTGTCTTGATTTGGGCACGACCAGGACCCAGGACGGAGCGAGGGCTAGGGCAGCCACTTCTGACCTGTCATCCCTTCCCCAGCTGGCTGCTGATGGCACAGTCATGAACACCTTTGCCCACAAGTGCCAACTACCAGAGGATGTGGACCCTACATCGGTGACCTCGGCCCTTCGAGAGGATGGTAGCCTCACCATCCGGGCACGGCGTCACCCACACACGGAACATGTCCAGCAGACCTTCCGGACGGAGATAAAAATCTGAGGGTCTCCCTATCCTTGCCCTCCCCCCATCTCCTCCTCAACTGGCCTGCTGGTGAGGTCGTCCTGACTCCTGACAATGGCCTCCAGAACATCTCAGTGTAGGTCCCAGTGTAGGTCCCAGTCACTCCACACACTCTTAGGCCCCAGGTGGGTCACACACACACACCCCAAATTAGGGCCCTCCTTCCCACCCAAGGCAGTCCCAAGACCCTCTTGCTCTCACCCAGAAAAGACCTCCCTATCTTAGTTCACAGTAGAGAGGTTGAGGTATCAACTTGGGGAGAAGGATGGGGACTGAGCCTCTGAGCAAAAGACATCAACGGCGTCTCTGCAGGGCAGGGGACCAGGGACCCTCCTGGCAAGTGGAATATAAAGAGCTGCTGGCCTCAGTGGACTGCCTCAGGCAAGCTAGAGAGATAGCCATGACTGTCACCTCCCTGGGACTGCAACTCTCCAAGCCTCAAACCCAGGGCTACCTGTCTGTCACTCTGGGCCCCCATCAGCTACCTGTGCCAGGCAAGGACGCCGGTACCCCTGCGTTTATTAAAAAGGCACGAGGCTCCTATCTCCAGCGGCTGGTGCCTTAGGTCGGATTGAGTCCTCCCTTTCACAAGAGCCCTAGGCTCCTGGGTGGCTCCCCCTGCAGAGAGGGTCCCCTCCGGAAGTGGGAGCAAGAGCAGTCACGGGACTTACTAATCCACGAAGACACACACACACACACACACACACACACACACACACACACACACACACGCCATTGTCCTAGCCCTTAAATACCCGTTCCCAGTGGTTGAAGCCTAATTCAAAACACTCTAGAACTAGACTTAGCTCTGTTTCATCTATGGGGATGTTGCATCTCTGAGCAAGTCGGATGCTAGGTTTTGTCGCTGAAGGTTGGCTCTGTCAGCTGCTCACCTCTGTGCACTGGGGAGATCTCCCTGACTCCAACTCTCTAGAGCCACACGCCCCGCCTCCCATGTCTCACGGCACAGGGTGGCCACAGGAAGAGCCCCAGCCCAGATCCCTTCTGCCCTCCACGTCCAGGGCAAAGACCCTTGTCAGCCCTAACCCTGGAGGACCAGGGCTCTGACTCCGGCTGTGACTCCGTCTCCCACAGTTGAGGCAGGCGTGAGAGGGGGAAGCTGGGGGTCCCTGGGGCCCCTGACTCCTGCTGTCTCGGGACCTTGGGGACAGGGAGGGTGGGGGTTCGTGGGAGTCTGGTCTCTACAACCTATACACAATAAAAGGACAGTATGACAGATTTGTGGAGACCCCACCTGGAGTTCTACCTGGGAGGAGGGGCTGAGTGGGTGGGGAGGACATCTGGACTGAGGAGAGAAGCTCAAGGCCTGAAATGTGTGGAACCTTCGACCTCCCGTCTCCTCAGACCTGCCTGCAGAAATCCCGCGTTGCCATACAGAAATGCTTATAGCACCCTGTCTCCCTCCTGCCTGCCCTTCCCTTTGTATTCTTCGGTTCAGGAGGAGTGGCTGAGCTGGGCTCTGCACCAGCACTGTGTTCTACGCTGTCCCCAGCCAAGGGCCACAACGTCCCTTCTTGAAGTCCTTCCCCTCCCCCCCCCCCGTGCCACCCCTCCCCCGCAATGGGGCCTTTGAGGCCCAGAGAAGCTAAGTGATTGGCCTAAGGTCACACAGCTCCGAAGACACAGCCAATTGGGTGCGGTGCTGAATGTAAGCCTGGAGTGTTCTGGGGCGCGCGCGGGGAGGGAGGGAGGGGGGTCCTCGCTCCTCACACCCCCAGGAACTACTGAAATCAGAGTAGCAGGCTGCTCCCCAGAGCAGCTCCGCTGGCGACTGCGGTCGGAGCAGGGAGGGGAGGTGGGGGTGCCGTATTTCCAGCCTTGTGAGTCACGGATTCCGCTGGGCTATTTGCAGCCCCAACACTCATCGGCGCGGGGCTGGGGCGTTGGGCGGAGCCGACAACCTTCCGCATTTGCCCCCCACCCGAGGTCAGCTTCACCTTGGCGAGAAGACCAGCCGGAGAGCCAGCGCTGGAAGGGGGGGGCTGCCCCCAGTAGGGGGTCGGGTGGGGTGGGGTGGGGGGTGTCTCCATCACAGGTCGCAGCCCCTGTACAGGCAGCTTCCTGCCGCTGGAAACCAGGTTCTTCTGGTCTAAGGGAGCCCTGGGCTGTCACTCGAGCCAAGGTGACCCCGCTGACCGGGAGGGCGGGGGATGCGGGGGCGGCCGTGCAGGAGTCTCTCTCCTCAGCTCCGCCTGCTAGGGCACCAGACTGGCCCACCCTTTCTAGACTAAATATAGGCCTGGCTGAAGGCCCTGCCCCCCACCCCCACTGGTGGAGCTTAATGCTGGGAGCCCCGTTCATTGAGTGCCCCGTGTGTGCCAAGCACCCCAACAATCCTGAGAGCAGGATGATACTGTCTTCTCACACAGACGGATGTGCAGGTTCAGAGGGGTCAAGCAAGTGATCCAAGGTTGTCCAGCTTGGAGGTGCCATCGCTGGGATTTGAAACTTTGCCTGGGGCTCAGGAAAACTCTCGGCTGGGTCAGCCTAGAGCCACCTACTCCCTCTCCCCAGACATGGAAGCCCCTACTTCTGCAGAGGCGGTGAGGAGAGCAGGGGTTGTAGCCCATCTGGGTTTCCTGGTGACTTTATCCAGCAGGTCTGCATAAAGAGGGGGATTGGACCACGGGTCTGAGTATCAGGTGTTTGGAAGGGTCTTCATTGGCTGTATTGAGCAAGGGGGAGGTCTTTTGCTCCACCCCTTGGCATTGTCGTAAAAAGCCCTTTGGAATAGAGTTCAGGGCCAGTGGATTAGGATCCAGGCCCTCCCGAGCTATCCTATGTTTTTGAACTGTCTCTATACTTACTTCTGTCTACAAATTTCTCACTTCTCCCTACTCAAGAGTACAGTAACAGTGGCGGCTGGTCTGTCTCAAGGAGGATTTCTACCTCTTGTAACTTTGGAGAAAGACCTATATCACCCGAGAGCAGTTGAAAAGATGTAGCCCTCAGAGGCCAGAGGCCTTCCAAGAAGCCAAGCCAGGTGCTGCTCAAGAATCAGGGGATGAGCCGGGCGGTGGTGGGCACGCCTTTAATCCCAGCACTCGGGAGGCAGAGCCAGGCGGATCTTTGTGAGTTCGAGGCCAGCCTGGGCTACCAAGTGAGCTCCAGGAAAGGCACAAAGCTACGCAGGGAAACCCTGTCTCAAAAAACCAAAAAGAAAAAAGAATCAGGGGATGAGAATACCACAGGCTTCCTGCATCCAAAGGCCAAAGGCTCCCTCCTTCCACAGCCACACAGACCCAAGAGTTTATTCTCTCTCTTTTTTTAATGTGCATTTGTGTTTTGTTTTGTTTTTGCCATGGATATAGGGGTCCTCTGAAACTGGAGTTACAGACAGGTGTGAGCTGCCATGTGGTGCTGGGAATTGAACTCAGGTCCTCTGGAAGAAGAGTCAGTGCTCTCAACCCCTGAGCCATCTCTCCAGCCCCAAGAGTTTATTCTCAAAAGCAGAGTCTTGGCTGAGTGTGGCTTGACAGAGTGCCTGCCTAGCAAATTCTGGAGTCTGGGGGTGCATGTCTGAAATCCCAACACTCTGGGACCCATTACAGGTGGATCAGAAGTTCAAGGTTTGAGACTAGCCTTGGGCTACATTAGAGCCTGTCTAAAACAAACACACAAACAAACACACAGACAAACAAAGGAACAAACAAAAAAGCAGAATCTCAAGCCTGAGACGTGTGCACCCCTTCACGACTGTCTTCAGCAAGCCTGAGGTGTGCACCCCTTCAAGACTGTCTTCAGCAAGCCTGAGACGTGTGCACCCCTTCAAGACTGTCTTCAGCAAACCTGAGGTGTGCACCCCTTCAAGACTGTCTTCAGTGGTGTTTCAACCACGCAAATAGCATGTGCCTGATGCTGGGAAGCTGACCCATCCATTTGCTTGGCCAGGCTATGTCTCAGGGATTCAGTCCAAACTTCCTATGATGGTAAGGTCCAGGCTCAGAGAGGGCTGGGGCCTCACCCAGAGTCACACAGTAAGAGCATTCACGTGGTTCAGTAATAAATGTGGGATCCCTGAACTCCCACTCTTGTCCGGTTCTCCTCTCCCAGACCAGCGCCCCACCCTTGGGTGCTCTCTACCTGCTTCTCAGTCTGTCCCTCTTGCTCCCAGACCCTGCACAGAAAAGATCAGAGGAACCTCAGTAAAGAAGGAGGGTCCCTCATGGGCTCTGGAGGCAGATCGCCTAGAGCCAAGGGCCGCTAGGGTCAAATCTTGGCTCCATTGTCTCTGAGCAGCGTGTCATTATGCAAGTAGCTTAACCTCTCTGTACACACTGTCCCTGGCACAGCAGGACTTGTACATGGGCTGGTCCTTTGCTCCTGGGAAAAACAACGGAGGACAGAGTTTAACCCCTGAGCTGCACCTCTGCAGCCCCCCTGAGAAGATGTATTCTGAGCCCTAGGGTGGAGGCAGGAAGTGTCTAGAAGCCTTAGTTCCCTGGGTTTTGAACTGAAAACAGGTCCTTACCTGTTGGGGCCGTTGGTGAGCTTGAAACCATCTGAATGTGCAAGAACAGGTCTGTTTCCTCCAACAGTTAAAGAATTGAAAGGCAGGAAAAGTTTGAAAGTCAAGCAAAGCCAGAGTTTATGCACGGAGGACAATTGTATTAGTGTTTAAAAGAAAAAGCCCAGGACAGGCAGCTGTCAGTCTCAGTCGGTGGGTAATGGGGGGGGGGCAGGAACAAACACCCCGCCCCCCATGCCTGGAGGTCAGCCACCTGAGCACCGTGGAGAGGAAGCTCTAAAGCAGTGGTTCTCAGCCTTCCGAATGCTGTGATCCTTTAATACAGTTCCTCATGTTGTGGTGACCCCAACCATAACATTAGTATCTGTTGCTACTTCATAATTGTAATTTTGCTACTGTTATGAATCATAACGTAATTTTCGGTGTTTTCTGATGGCCTTAGTGACCCCTGTGAAAGAGTCATTCATCCCCAAGGGTCATGACCCACGGGTTGAGAACCTCCTGACAGCGATGGACTTAGGAAGGCCTGTGTACCCAGAGAAACTGCACTTATGCTCTGTGCAGCATCTGAAGGGGAGAGACAGAAAAACACCAGAAGCTAAAGCTGGGCCTTTCTGAGTCAGGACTCAGCCAAACCTCAGGACGGATCACAGGGGCTGCCCTGGGGTCCAGAACGCTAAGAGAAAGGATATCATCTCATTGAAGGGATAATTATTCCGCCTACCTCTTTAGCATGGCTTAACATGAGACCAGTTTCCTAGGTGTGCTGGCTAATTTTGTCAACTTGACAGAAGCTAGAATCATTTTGGAAAAAGGAACTACGTTGGCCTATACACAAGTCTGTGGTGCATTTTCTCAATTGGTTATTGATATGGGAAGGCCCAGCTAACTGTGGGCAGGGCCACCCTTGGGCTGGTGGTCCTGGGTGCTGTAAGAAATCAGGCTGAGAAAGCCATGGGGAACAAGGCTGTAAGCAGCTCCCCCGCAAGCCTCCTGCCTTGACTTCCCTGGATGATGGACTATAAGCTGCAAGGTGAATAAAGCCTTTCTCTCTGTGATAATTTGAAAGAAAATGGCCCCCAAAGGGAGTGGCACTGTTAGGAGGTGTGGCCTTGTTGGAGGAAATGCGTCACTGTGGGGGCTTTGAGGTCTCTTTTTCTCAAGCTTGTCTCATTGTGACAGTCAGTCGACTTCCTGTTGCCAGCACCACATCTGCCTGCACGCTGCCCATGTTCCCCACCATGATGATAATGGACTGGACCTCTTGTAGCTAGAGTTTTCCTGCCTTGCCCACAGTCAGGACAAATCTCTGTCCCCCGCCAGTCCCACAGCCGCTCAGACCCAACCAAGTAAACACAGAGACTTATATTGCTTCAAACTGTATGACGTGGCAGGCTTCTTGCTAACTGTTCTTATTTTATTATCTTTCACAAATCTATACCTGCACGCTCGTGCTTACCGTACTTTTACATCTTCTTGTCCTCGGCTCCAGCAGTGACTCCTTCTGCTTCCTGTTCTTTTTTTTTTTATGCTACACTTCCTGTCTAGCCACGGCCATCAGTTTTATTATTGACCAATCGAGCAACTTGACATATAGACCATCCCAGCACAAGTGCAGACCATCTCAGACACCTGCACTCAGCCTGTGTCCTAATCATCCTCCATGTGGACCTGTTGGGTAAAGCCACGAGGAACCCGAGAATGGGCTCCCACAGGACATACAGAACATCCCAAAGCAACCTCTGAAACTGTAAGCCAGGCCCCCGAATTAAATGTTTTCTTTATAAGATCTGCCGCGGTCATGGTGTCTCTTCACAGCTGTAGGATCCCTAACTAAGACGCTCTCCAAGTTACTTTGTAAATCCCAACTAAGACAAAAACTGGTGCCACATGTGCTGTGGTAAACTGATAGCGTATTTTTGGGGAGGACCGGTAGCACCTGAAGTTTGACCTGGAAGAGCCACTGAGGGCTCAGCACTCTGTGGACTGTTCTGTGGGAGCTTCCAAGATGTTGAGAGTGATGCAGACGATGGAGGCCTGGCTTGTGGAGCTTCCAGAGGGCAGTTTTGAGAGTCCCTCAAAGACTCTATCAGGGCTGTTGGATATTTTGAATTAAGAACCACTAAAATGCTGGGTGTGGTGGCGCACACCTTAAATTCCAGCACTTGAGGAATACTGGCCAGCTGGAGCTGAAGAGTCAGCTGTGATTTAGAAGAGAACAACTTTGTTGAGGTGACATCTTCTGGGGTCAGCACACATCTTGTATAATATTAGAGGAACCAGCCTTAATATTATACATCCCAGGGGCTCAGGAGAGAGAACTACTAACGGCGAGGACTATTGTCGGGAAAAATGAATCTCAGCACACTAAGCTCTTAATCCATTCACTTTAATTCTCCTCCTCGTCTCTTGCTTCACAGTTATACATCCCCCCAAAACCACAATCCTCCCCTCCACCCAGGACACCCAGCTTGAATTTCCTCAGGCAGTGATTGTCCGCTATCAGGGTCAAATGGAGGGGTGATAAGAATCCCAAAGAGGAGCAATAGTTGTTAAATACCATTTGCGACCCAAAGGGGAAGTGACTAATGAATTAACTAAAGGCTAAATTTGGGTAATATCTAAGAGGAGGGATCTTATGTGCACAACTACAATCTTAAATGTGTTTGGTAAAAGAAGTTAAAAATCTATAAGTTGCTAGGTCAATGGGAGAAAATAAAACTGTCTTCTTTTTTCCTGTGGCTCCTACCTGTCCAAGCTGTCTGCCGTTTTTTTTTCTGCAGGGTGGGGGAAAGTGTGCTCAGTTGTTAGGCAACCTGTGTACAGCTAGATGCCTCTGGTGATAGTTAAAGGGAGATCTGGAACTGGAGGCAAGATTTGGGAAAGGAGGAAGTAAAGCTTAATTGGTACATCCACCAGGCCTTCTCAAACAGGTAGCCCGGATGCTTAAGTCTGTTCTTAGAGGGTACAGAGGTATCTCTGATAAGGTACTTTCCTCCATCTGAGGATGGACCTGGCCGGATGCTGCCAATGATGATAATTACAGGGAGGCTTGAACTGGGGTTCTGGCTGAGCATAGCTGTCAGCACAGAAAGTTATCTAAATATTCCTAGAAGTGGTTAGTTAAGGAGTTAGAGGTCTAAAGTTAGTAAGGCTGTAAGAAAGGAGGGTCTGAGCTAAATTGTGTAAAGCTATTACTTAACGTCCACCTGACCTAGGCAGTGTCTCCTTGTGGAATTTACCTTAGGTCAGGAGACTTGTATGTGGGCTGTTATCACTGTTAGTCTTCCAGAAGTTGGGCAACCACCTGGGCAGTGTTTCCTGTAGTCCTTGAAAGTGGCTAAGGGAGATATCTGATTCTAGAGAAAGCCTTTCCTAAGGCTGTTCTCCAAATACCTGGAATGTGTATGTCCAGAGAGTGATCAGTCCACACTGTTAGCCCTTCTTAGGGAAAAGTCAATTGGGAAAACTATGAAAGCACACATGATTTTTATAACAGAAGACAGCTGATATATAACAAGCCAAGTAACACCAAAAACTCCTTGGAATTTGGCTTCCTCTGGAGGAATTCCCTGATCCCTCTAGGTAGTGACTTTGCCATAACCAGATGAGTTCTTAGATATATTCCTGTGGCCCACAGCACACACACAGCTGTGGTCCAGAGGGACCAAGGCTCTCCCTGTTGCTGGCAGCCACACCATGATATGTAAGAATATCCCACGTGGTACTGGTTTTGAAGGCATGGCGGGGTCATGGAGAGCAGCTGAGGCTTGGCACTGTGTCACAGAGCTGGAGTTCCTGGAGAGAGGGTCAGAAAGGCCACCAAAGAAGGTGCAGCCTCAGTTGCAGTAGAAGGCCCGGGATGGAAGGGATCGTGGAGAGAAGGAGAGAAGTTGAGACTTGGCACCATATGGCAGAGTTGGAGTTCCCAAAGAGGGCCCAGGAGACGCTAATGGTGAAGGTACCACCAAACTCCAGCAGAGACGCCCAGCATTCTGGAGATGCCAATGTCACGGGATGACACCGGGGAAGGACAGCAGCAGCGTGGAGTGGAGACACCAGAGCCGAGGAGACAGACTCTGTGTACTGTGGGGGGCAGAGCCAGATAAGAGCCCTTTGGAGCCCGGAAGACCGTTGAGTGGACCCCAGACACTGAACATTGAGTCGTTTACACTGATGGAGATTGATTTGCTTTGTTCAGGCTGTGACTGTGTCTTCTCCCCTCTTGGAGCAAGCCAGTAAGCAGCACCCCTTCATGGCCTCTGCTTCAGTTCCTACCTTGAGTTCCTGCCCTGACTGTCCTCAGTGGTGGAGCATGACCTGAGAGCTGTAAGGGGAAATAAACACTTCCCTGCTTTGGGTCATGGTGTTTTTTCACAGTGACAGAATCTCTAACTAAGACAGCAGGGGTAAGTGGTTGACTGGCCCAATTTTATTAATTTCTTTATGTTTTGGGTAGCTTGGAATATTAGGTCTCCATCCAAGCCAGAGATTTCATCCACCTCAACCAGAAGGAATTTGTTTTTTACTTAATGGGCCTTAACTGCTGCTGTGCCATGCTCGGTGAGAATTTCTGGGTTGCCCTTCTGAATGGGGATCTGGTCCCACTTACTCAGGTGTTGTGAAGTAATCTTTTTGTACGCTGTGAAGATATGTCACTTGGATTGGTGTAATAAAATGCTGAACAGCCAATCATAGTATTTGGGGGGCAGAGGGGAAATTGGGAAGAAGTAGAAGGAGAAGAAGAGGAAGAGGAAGAAGAAGAAGAAGAAGAAGAAGAAGAAGAAGAAGAAGAAGAAGAAGAAGAAGAAGAAGAAGAAGAAGAAGAAGAAGGTGGAGTTGCCAGTCAGACTCAGAGGAAGCCGGTCACATAAGAGATGAGGTAATAAGTCACAAGCCACGCGGCAGCACATAAATTAACAGAAATGGTTTAAGTTGTAAGAGCTAGTTAGAAACAAGCCTAATCTATCGGAGAGTTATTAATATTTCATGATTAATAAGTCTCCGTGTGGTTATTTGGGAGATGGCTGGCTGGACAGAAAATTCTGCCTGTGCTCAGGATCTATCCTGAGACCAAAGATGTCTTAGGAGCTCGGTGGGCTGTGTTTGCTGGACTGAAGCCCAAGGACAAGGCCTCTGTCCCTGAGGATGGTGGGCACAGTCCAAGAAGGCTCCTGAGCAACCTGGCTGCCACAGGCACAGGTGGGAACTAGAAACAGTCTTTGTGGGAATTCGGGAGCTATGGAAAGGGTTAGGGTCTCCTGGGATGCCTCCGTGAAGAACCCCAGCACACTCCCAGCCCCCCCCCCCGGAGCCAGCACACTCCCTCCCAGTCCCAGCCCCCCCCCCAGCCAGCACACTCCAGCCAGCACACTCCCAGCCCCCACCCCCAGCAGCCAGCACACTCCCAGCCCCCCCCCCCGGAGCCAGCACACTCCCACCCCGAGCCAGCACCACTCCCCCCCCCCAGAGCCAGAGGGAGAGAGGGAGGGCTACAAACTGACTTGCTTTCCCCTTTCCCCCTCCCTTTCTGCTCCTTCACACTGCCCTTTCTCTGTCCTGCCTCTTCTCTCTCCTTCCTCCTCCGCTCTTTTCTTCCCCTCCCTTCCCTCCTCCTTCTGTTCCTCTATCCTTCTTAATAACTAGTGACCATGGGCAGAGAGTTTCACCTCTCTGGCCAGCATTCCTCATTTGTAAAATGGCAGTAAAAATCATGTCTGCACAGACTGGACTGGCGTGATGTGATGTGGCATGGGCCACCGTACAACCTTTTGCCAGTAGCTACAGGGACAGCTGCCTGTACCGAGTGCAAGAACAGTGCCCAAGCCCCGAACCTCCACCAAGCAGCTAAATTCAGAAAAGTCACCATGCTTGGCATAAGCACTCATTATCCCGCACTGAAGTGGGGTGTGTAGCATGTAGCTTTACTTTTGGAAAACACAGTCCAGCCGGTGATAGGGTGACACCTGCTGGTGGGCAGGAGCTGTGCAGCCACAGGCCTCTCTGGAGGCAACCTCTCTAATCAAATTCTTTTGCACTAACTTGGGGATGTATGCGTAGCAGGAAGAGGGCAGAGTGTAATCCACTTTCCTAGTGGACACGAGTCTTTTATATTACACTGTCCCACCCTGCCTAGTTCAAACCGTCTCTCTTCCTGGTCTGAGCTAAGGTCCGGCCCCTAGGCTTCCTGCCCGCCTGCCTGCCCATGTTCTATAGACAGGAGGGCCAGGATTCTGTAGTCCTTTTATTTCTTTTCTTTTCTTTTTTTGTCTTGTTTTGTTTTCAAGACAGGATTTCTCTGCGTAGTCCTGGCTGTCCTGGAACTCATTCTGTAGATCAGGCTGGCCTCAAACTCAGAGATCTGCCTGCCTCTGCCTTCTGAGTACTAGGATTAAAGGTGTGTGTTCCCACTGTTTATCCTTTTCTTTCTTTCTTTTTAAAGATTTTATTTTTGTTTATGTGCATGTGTATTAATATATTTAATATATGTGTGCCCATGGGAAGCCGGGAGAGCTGAAGTCCAAACTCAGGTCCTCTCCAAGAGTAGTCTATGTTCTTAACTACTGAACTGTCTATCTCTCTAACCGACCTTCATCCTTTTTGGAGAAAGGGTTTCCATTCATCGAGGCTGGCCTCAAAACAATTACTTTGAATTCCCTTCCCAAGCTTCAGGAAAACCATGATGTCAGCAGCAGCAGCACCCTGTAAGGACAGGTAGAAGATGCTTGGTTGGTACCATGCCTGGCCTCTGCTGAGAGCCTGACAGAGAGAGGGTGGGGAGGAGGACAGAGACGTGACTGGCTCTTCTGTCCTTCAGTGCATCCAGGATGCCTTCCTGGCTTCCGACGTCAAAGACTCCTGCATTCAGGCTCTCCCTGAACAGATCCTACCAAGCTACTCAACCTGCCCACGGATACAGGAAGAGAGAGCCCGGACAGAGCACCCAACTGTCTCCCAAGTTGAATGCTTTTCAGTAGCTCCAGCCTTCAAGGGTCTCCTCTCAGCTTTAGGATCATCCTGAGGACAAGGTGGGCTAGCGGGGAGGAAAGCTGGAACCACAAGTCCTCTAGGGTGGCAAGGCATCCTTGGCCCCGGCAAGAGGTCTACAACTGAGCGAAAAGTCCTGAGTCCCATGCATTGTGGTTTTTTCCACAGACCACAACAAACGTCTTCATGGGCGGAGTGACATGTCCCTGGCTGGGTCTTGATACTTGGGGTGTCACTGGGGGTGCTGCCAGGGAGACTTGTTTTCCAGTGGCACGGTCAATAACACAAGTGATGTGAGCTGTGGGGACAGTCTTTGTGGGGGCAGGGCCGGCTACAAACCTAAAAGGAAGAGAAGGGTCAGAAGTTTGGGTTAGCGCAGCCAACTAAGTGTGTTTAGTTATTTATTTTGTGTGTGGGCACACGTGTGCCATGTTCTGCATGTGGAGACCAGAGAATGTGGTGATATATTGTGTATCAAATAAAGCTTGCCTGAGGATTAGAGGACAGAGCCAGCCACTAGATTAAACATAGATGCCAGGCAGTGGTGGCACACACCTTTAATCCTAGCACTCTGGAGACAGAGGCAGAGATCTGTCTGGATCTCTGTGAGTTCAAAGCCACCCTCGACTACATGAGATTGATTGAGTCTAGGAGAGAAACAGAGCCAGGCAGTGGTGGCACACACCTTTAACCCCAGCACTTAAGATCTCACGCCTTTGCTGCCAGCATTTGAGAAGCACACGCGCCATTAATCCCAGCACGAGGAAGGAAGTGATATGGCTGGGCAGAGAAAGGCATGTAAGGCTTGAGGAGACAGGAACTGGAGTTTTTTCAGCTGAGGACTCAGAGGCTTCCAGTCAGAGGATTCGTGGAAACAGGATTGGCTGAGGAGTAGGTGAGGTGAGAAGTGGCTGTGGCTTGTTTCCTCTGATCTTTCAGCATTCACCCCAATATCTGGCTCTGGGTTTTTATTAAGACCAATCAGGATTCGTGCAATAGGAGGACAACATGTGGAGTCTATTCTTCCTTCTACCATGTGGATCTGGGGAATGAACTCGGATCATCAGACTTGGCAACAAGTGCCTTCACCCACTCAGTAATCTCACAGGCCCAAGACCTAAGTTTAAACTGTGTATGCCCCCTTTCTTACCTGTTCCCAGGAACCTCAAGCCTGGGCTCTGGGTGTGTCTCAACTTTATCTTGCTCACAAACACCCAGGGAGTATCTTTACATTACAGTTGCAGGGATGGGTGTAGTGAGATCCTAATTAGTCTGAATAATAAAAACCTGGAGTCAGATATCAGGGTAAAAACTGAAAGATCAGAGAAGCAAAGGAGCAGCCACAATCACCTCTTATCTCCCCGACCCCTCAAACTGAAAAGGAGCCAAGATCCTGTCTATGCTCCACCTATCACTTCCTCTCTCTGCCCACTTCCTGTCTCCTGTCTGTACAGACCTCCAGACCTCTATGGTTAACTAGTGACTAGCTCCACTCGCTGATCTTCAGGCAAGCTTTATTTGTCAGAACACAAACAAAATATCACAACATTTCTTTTTTTTTTTTTGTCTAAAATAAAAAGAGAAGGTTTGTATCATCAATTCTAATTAGTCTTAATAATAAAAACCCAGAGTCAGATATCAGGGTAAAAGCTGCAAAATCAGAGAAGTAAAGAAGCAGCCACAATCACCTCTTACCTCTCCGAATCCTCCTATGAAAAGGGGCCGAGCTCCTGTCTCCTCCTGCCTTATATTACTGTCTCTACTTCCCTAGTGCTGGGCTTAAAGGCGTGAGCCTCTACCACCTGCTCTGTTTCTCTTTTAGACTGGATAAATCTTGTATAGCCCGGGGTGGCCTCAACTCCTGATGATCCTGCTTCCTCCTCCCATGTGCTGGGATTAAAGGTGTGTGCCACCACTGCCTGGCCTCTATGGTTAATAAGTGGCTAGCTCCACACTCTGATCTCCAGGCAAGCTTTATTTGTTAGATCACAAATAAAATATCACCACAAAGGTACTAACATAGAAAAACTATGTGAATAAGTACAATAACTGTATACATATATATGCAATAATTACATCAACAAAGTCTAGTCTATTAACATTTGACAAATTCAGAGGAAATACCCCATTATCTATCCTGTCTTGTTGAGTCCAAAGGGTTGTACCTAATTCACCGTCTATCCTATTTTGCATTACCAACCTCAAACTATCTTTTGATGTCTCTCAATCCTACACACTTTACACCTCTTTAGTGAGTTTCTTATTTGAATTTGTTAACAAGGAAAACTATAACTATTTAGTTTTCAACATCAGAGACCTGAGAAGGAAATAATATTACCTGAGTAAGCAGGAAGTGCAAGCAAGAGACCTCCAAAAAATGTGAGAAATGACAGAAACAGCTGGCTGCCTGGACAGTCACCTAAGGTTCCTCTGTAACGTTGGGGTATCCACCTTCGGCATACAGGCCTAGAATATCTGATAGACTTTTCTGTGAAGCAGGATATTTTGAAGAGCTGTCCTACCTTGTCTTGGCAAAGTTTGGCAGTCACTTTCTTTTGTGTCCTGCTTGTCCAATTTGGACAGCATATTGTCAGCAGTTGAGGCAAGGGCACTTTCTTGTCCAGTGGCTAACTTTTGCCACAAAGAAAGCAAACTCCATATGGAGTTTCTCTGATGCCCATCATCTTCTCTGAAGTAGATTAGTGCTGCCAGGAGCAGACAAGTCTCATAGTCATACAAAAAGAAGAATCTATGTTATTAAAACATCTTAAATGCCATATTCTATAGATTTCTGAAGTGTTTAAAGACCACCTGTCTACCAAAAATATATCTATTTGGCCTAGAAAACATGCATAATACGACTACAAGTTTGATTGTAATAGGTAACTAACTACTAACCTGCATTTCTTTATTATCCTAAACAGTTTGTAATAATATACTTCAAGGACTAGAAATTTGCATTACATTGTTAAATGAGCTGTATAGATACAATTCCTTGAACAAGAGTAGAAATGTATGTACCGTATGTTCTAGCAAAAATAATCTCAAATTTGTATCAGTATAAAAAAATCCAAGCCAATGTAAAATATTTAAAACTAGTAGTTGCACCAGGCGGTGGTGGCACACACCTTTAATCCCGGCACCTGGGAGGCAGAGCCAGGCAGATCTCTGTGAGTTCAAGGCCAGCCTGATCTATAGAAAAAGATCCAGGACAGCCAAGGCTACAATGAGAAACCCTGTCTCAAAAACCTAAATAAATAAATAGGTAGATAAATAGAGACATGCTGGCTCCTGGCAGCACCCCTGTCTCCTCCAAGAAAATGGATGGGCACAGAAGAACTTCCACATGGAGCTTGCTTTAAATGTGGCAAAGCTGGCCACAGGACAGAAAAAAATTCCTTCCACTTCAACTGCTGCCAAGACCCTGTCCAGACTGTGGACAAGCAGGACACTGGGGAACTGATTGCCCTGCTTTGCCAAGACAAGGTAGGCCGGTCTCCCCAAATTCCTACTCCACAGGAAAGTCTGTCAGATCTTCTGGGTCTGGCAGCTGAAGACAAATGCTGCCCTGGGACCCCTGTCTCCAATGACTATGGAGGAACCTGGGGTCGCTGTCTGGGTAGCCGTTAAGTCTCTGTCAT
This sequence comes from Peromyscus leucopus, assembly GCF_004664715.2. Taxonomy (NCBI): domain Eukaryota; kingdom Metazoa; phylum Chordata; class Mammalia; order Rodentia; family Cricetidae; genus Peromyscus; species Peromyscus leucopus. Next base: position 142,543,334 of record NC_051064.1, read on the forward strand.
TTTAATAGCTTTGGAAGGTGCTTCACCTCGGCTTACTCAGGTGAAATTTATCCTTCCAGTTCTGATGGCGTTTGATGACTAGGGTACTGATAGCTTGGCCTGTTTAACAGCTCCCCCTGACCCTCCAAGGCTACAACCACTTTGGTAGTTCATTAGATACATTTCTTATTAAAAATACAGACAGGGGGCTGGAGAGATGGCTCAGAGGTTAAGAGCACTGACTGCTCTTCCAGAGGTCCTGAGTTCAATTCCCAGCAACCACATGGTGGCTCACAACCATCTGTAATGAGATCTGGCACCCTCTTCTGTATACATAATAAATAAATAAATCTTTAAAAAGAAAAAGAAAAAAAAATACAGACAGGCTTGCCTTGTTCACAGGCTTCATAGTAAAGGATAAACAGCCTTCAAATTTCCTCTGGCTGTTTTCCAAGTGTAGACTTAAAGGTGGGTTTCATCAGGCTAAAACCAAGCTCTCTAGACAGGAAAAATGCCCATGCCTTTTAACCCAAAGCCATGCATGACCTTTGCTAAGGCACCAAGGTGTGAATCTGTTCCAGCTGCTTGACAGTTACCTGCATGTTCCTGAGGAAAGAGCGCTGCTACTGTATCAAGGAGTCTGGCCTGGTGGGAACTAATACCGAGTCACTCCACAAATTGTCTGAAGAACTTTGCCAATACAACCAGGGCACATCTCTGTTCCATTCCTCCCGGCAGTCTTTACTCTTCCCCTGGCTAGCCCTGTTCGTGGGACTAGTGGTAATAATCGATTTTTTTTCTCCTAGCAACTTGTCTTCTCCGCTTCCTCCAGGAACAGATTCCTGAGGTCTCCAGGATGGCAGTTAACTGAGTGCTTCTTCACCCACGCCTCGGACTGAGTGTGAGTCCACTGACTCCCGACTCCCCTTCCCCAGGAAGCAGTCAGATTTGGACCAGAACCCATATAACCAAGAAGGTGGGTGTGTTCAGCTGGAACTTCCAGCTGAGAAAGCCCCAATTCCTGTCTCTCCAAACCCTGCCCTCTTGGAAAAACTGCCAAGTGGTGGCTTCTCCCCTAATGCTGCATGATCCTTGCCTAAAGCCTTATAACTGGGCACAAACTCAGCTTGTGGAGAACACGTCATCACCTCCATACCTACAGGGTATTTAAGGTCCCTCCTTTAGACTGGCCATGTGATTTCTCTCCTGCCCCTTCTCCCTTCTCAATCACTGGGGGCCGGAGGGTCACCCAGGAATGCTTTGCCCAAATAAACATGGTCTTTTACTTCTTAATTTGGCTTGATCTGGCTTACTGCGTCGGTGGAGAAACCTATTATTGGGGTACAGAAAACCTATCACAAACAAACAAAAAAAGTTAAATAGAAAATGATTGAGTTAGATGCTATGCCAGCCTACACATGCACACACACACACACACACACACACACACACACACACACACAATCAGTCTAGGCTGGGACCTGAGGTTATGTCATACAGGCTTATGGGCTACACTGTAAAGGGGGTCTAGAAACATGAGGGGAGTCGGGGTAGCTTAGAAAGAGGAGGGAAAGGGGGCTCAGCCAGCATGGGTGCTGGTGGCCTTTAGGGAGGTCCACAGCATCCTCATCCCACAGCTTACAATAATTACACTGACATCCCGAGGTACTTTGCCTGGGGATCCCTGCTGTAACTGCTCTATCATGCTGCCCCTATCTCCGAGCTCAGCACACCATAGAACCATAGAAGAGAGAATGAATGAAGTAAGCAATGGATTCATTCAGGAAAAAACACCCAGAGAGGCACTGTCTAAATCCAAAGCCTTTGCTATTTATTTATTTATTTATTTATTTATTTATTTATTTATTTATTTATTTATTTATTTACTTATCTATCTATTTATGTGTTTGTTTGCTTATTTATTTATTTATTTATTTATTTATTGACTGACTGACTGACTGACTGACTGACTGACTGCATAGACAGGGTCTCCTGTGTAGTCTGGCTGTCTTTGAGCATATCCATAGACCAGACTGGCTTTGAACTTCTGGCGACCCTCTTGCCTCTTCCTTTCCAGCTCTGGGATTACAAATGTATAGCATCATGCTTGGCCAAAGCCTCATGGTGCTTTAGGTGTGTCAGGTGTGGTACCTCAGGCCTGTAATCCCAGCACTTGGGAAGCTGAGTCAGGAGGATTGCTCTTTTGAGACCAACATAGACTAGAATGAGATTCTGTTTGGAAAAAAAAAAAGAAGCTGGGTATGGTGTCCACTTTGTCCACCTCCCCCGCTTGTTCACCCCTTTACACACACACACACACACACACACACACACACACACACACACACACACACACACGGTTTCTCTGTGTAGTGCTGGCTGTCCTGAAACTCAACCTATAGACCAGGCTGGCCTCAAACTCTCAGAGATCTGTCTGTCTCTGCCTCCTGGGTGCTGGGACTAAAGGCATGTGTCATCATGGTGCACAAAACCACTGCCCTCACAGCACATACACACAACTAAGTCAGTGGGATGGTTTAGAGGGCAAGATCACTTGCTGCGACCTGACAACCTGAGTGTGATCTCAGTATATAACAATAGAATAAGACCAACTTTGAAGTTGTTCCTTGACACTATGCATGTGCATGTGCACAGTAAGTTAATTTAACAAAAAGTAACCTCTCCAATTAAGGAAATAATACCCCAGCTCTCTTCCATAGCTGGTGTAATCTTTGCCGGGGCCAGAGGACGCTCGTGCTCTGGTTTGTCGGTTGATACAGGGACTGTGTGAAGTCACACCACTGGTAGCAGCCATACACCCCCACCCTGAGCCCCCTGCCTGCCCACTCCTCCATACTTGGCCTTTTTCCTAGTGCTGAGGAGCCCGGTGCCACATCTTACCAGAGTTCGTCTCCAGGCTAGAATTCTTGAGGCTGGCTCTCCAGTCCTGGGAGTCCTTTCAGGAAGCCAGGCTGCCACAGGGCCTGTCTGAGAATGTCCTTGGACACATCTTCCAGATGGTTAATAGCTGCTCCACCATGGGGCCAAACCTTTCATAGTCACAAGGGAGCCCCAGGAACTGGACCTAGGGGACTTCTTTGATCTGAAAGTTTATATCAACAAATTCTTGGGTGTGGGGAGACAGGCTTCCTACCAAGCAAACTCTATCTTTCCCCAATCTAGCTGCTTCCTGACCTGGGATAGCTTTCTGGAAGCTTCCTAGTCAGGCCTCATTCCCCTAATTCCAGTCATTAACCGGCTGCTTTGGCTTCTTATTTATTTATTTATTTATTTATTTATTTATTTATTTATTTATTTATTTTTAAAGATTTATTTATTTATTATGTATACAATGTTCTGCCTGCGTGTATGCCTGCAGGCCAGAAGAGGACACCAGATCTCATTATTGATGGTTGTGAACCACCATATGGTTGCTGGGAATTGAACTCAGGACCTCTGGAAGAGTAGTCAGTGCTCTTAACCTCTGAGCCATCTCTCCAGCCCTTCTTATTTATTTTTATTTGGAGGAGGGGGCAGGGTTTCAATCTGCAGCTAGCTGTTCTTGAACTTCTGATCCTCTTGCCCCAGGCCCCTAGTGATGGATGATGGACACAGGACCACCATGGCTGGCTGTGTATAGTATGTCGACACAAAAACTACAGCTCTCATCTTTAAGGGAATGAAAGAGTTTATTCTGGAGCTATTTTGAGTGACCAATGTTCTGGGAACACAGATCTAGGTTATCCCAAATTCCATGTTCCAATGTAGAAGCAGCTTCATGAGCTTTACAGAACAGAGAAATTCATAAATCGAGGCAAGTTTAAAACACATTGGTGGGCACATCATCAGAGAGACGGTTTGGAGAGATGGGGGAAGCTTCTCCATAGATTCAAGACGCTATCTGATGACAGCTTAGCCTTCGGATTGGTGGAAGCTGGTGGTCTGCTAAGTTAATACTTTTTGTCTATTGTCACAAGATGTTAGTTCTACCACAGGAGGAAGGCAAGGGATGGCTGTTCCAGAGGGCCAGAACTTAGCCCAGTGATAGGTAATTAGCCTCAGGGCCTACACGTTCCAACCTCTCTACAGTATTGAAATCCACCAGGCTCTGCATACAGATTTTTTTTTTAAGATTTATTTATTACGCTGGGTGGTGGTGGCAGCGGCGGCGGTGGCACACGCCTTTAATCCCAGCACTTGGGAGGCAGAGGCAGGTGGATCTCTCTGAGTTCAAGGCCAGCCTGGTCTCCAAAGCGAGTTCCAGGAAAGGCCCAAAGCTACACAGAGAAACCCTGTCTCGAAAAACCAAAAAAAAAAAAAAAAAAAAAAGATTTATTTATTACATATACAGTGTTCTGTCTGCATGTATGCCTGCATGGCAGAAGAGGGCACCAGATCTCATTAGAGATGGTTGTGAGCCACGGTGTGGGTGCTGGGAATTGAACTCGGGACCCCTGGACCTCTGGAAGAGCAGCCAGTGCTCTTGACCTCAGAGCCATCCCTCCGGATCACATACAGAGTCGTTTCAGGAGTTTCCATTCACAGCTCCTCTTGTTGGCCCAACCATCACATTTTGTGCTTCCAGAAGCCACATATTCTGTGAAATGTTATAAGCTCCCTCAGAGGTAGGAAGCATATCCCTAGGATCTGAGGTAGAGGAGGCTGAGTAGTGGGCAGGACAAGCAGTCTTCAGGAGAGAGGAACAGCTGCTAAAGGCCGTTAAGAAAGAAACTCCTGCCGGGCGGCGGCGGTGCACACCTTTAATCTCAGCACTTGGGAGGCAGAGGCAGGCAGGGATCTCAGTAAGTTCCAGGCCAGTCTGGTCCAGGATAAGTATCCAGTTCCAGGATAAGAAAGTAAGTAAGTAAGTAAATAAATAAATAAGCAAGCTTCTGTATCATTGTTTTTTAGACCTTCTGTAGCTTACATAATGTGACATAGATTGCTATATTGAAAATTAAGTAACCAAAAACACAGTTTGGCTTAATGGAGTGAAGATTAAAGAAACAAATGTCTAAAAGGCCTAAAATAGGGGGGGAAGGGGAGGGGGGCAGGAGGGGGGAGAACAAGGGAATCCATGGCTGATATGTAGAACTGAATGGTATTGTAAAATAAAATAAAAGGAAAAAAAAAAGAGTCTGTAATTAAAAAAAAGGCCTAAAATAACCAAAATTTACAAGACTGGCTATATAGTACCTCCTGTATTCATAGTTATTTGCATTCGATGAACAGTCTTAATAGTTTTTACCTTTTTTTTTTTTTCAAGACAGGGTTTCTTTGTGTAACCCTGGCTGTCCTGGAACTCACTCTGTAGACCAGGCTGGCCTAGAATTCAAAGATCCACCTGTCTCTGCCTCCTTGGCTTATGTTATTTCTTTATCTAACAGACCAAAGTTTATAAGTAGATTTAAATATTTGTCCTCCGAATCATGTTTACAACCACTATGTAGTTTAGTAGGAATATTTTATGTAGGCATCATTCTCTAAATGGATTTTATATACTTAAGGCAAAGATTATTTGAAAAGCAAAGGCTTTGTCTAGTAAGAAAATATACTTTATTTATTTATTTATTTATTTATTTATTGCCAAATGCTGTTTATTGAAGGAGGGAAGAGGTCTTAAATACAGGCTTACAGGACAATGGGAGAATCCCAGAGGGCAGAAGTTTGATACCGATGTTTTACAATCTTGCATCTAAGCTGTTAACACCCATTATGCAGGATACACAGACAAGGAACTTCCCTTAAGCATTCAAGAGGGTGAAATCCGGCAGGGAATTAGCATAGGGAGGATATCAAGGTCAAGGTCAGCAAGCAAGGCAACAGTTACCCAAAACGGGGGCCAGGACCCTACAGGTCCCCCTTTTACTAAAAAATGAGCTTCTGACTTAGGTTGCGTGGGACATCAGCAGGTCACCTTACCCCTCATGGAGATGCCTGCCCAGACCACACTGGCGTTCTGTCTTAGGTTGGTGAGCGCCCCCAGGCATTACCTGTCTCTGAATACTCATTATCATACAGGCTCAATCGTGTGTGAGCTGCAGAGTTAACTGCTGCCAAAGATCTCAAAGTGGCACTGGGCTTGCAATCTGTGCGTTTGACACAGAAAAGACCAACAGAGGTCCTATCTCACCCATAGCCAGTAGGCTAAAGGCAACTGAGCCATTCCCTTCCTTAATGAGCCTTACTGCATATTGGAGTCCTTGTAAGAAAATATAATTAATCATATTTTTTAAAAATATTTATTTATTGTGTATACAGTGTTCTGCCTGCATGAATGCCTGCAGGCCAGAAGAGGGCACCAGATCTCATTATGGATGGTTTTGAGCCACCCTGTGGGTGCTGGGAATTGAACTCAGTACCTCTGGAAGAGCAGCCAGTGCTCTTAACTGCTGAGCCATCTCTCCAGCCCTAATCATAGGTTTTAAAATGTCTATTTAGTACAAGGATACTAGGGAAAAAATATCAATACTTAAGGAATTACTGTGATAGAAATTTAAACAATTTTATCTCAGGATACTGAATTAATTTAAAAAATGTTCTTTATATTTTAGTTACAACTACATTTCTTTTTAAATACCATTCACAACATATTTTAATCTTAACATTATTGATGTTGTTATAAAATTTAGCAATCAATTTCAATGAGGTAATTTTAAACAAAAGCCCAGGAGGTTGTGAAATGATCCACATGAAATAGTTACTGACATCTGTTTGGCTGGAATCTCTAGCTCACCCCTGCTTGCTCCTATGAAAGCGCTATTTTTCTCTCTCTCCTTAAAGAAAGAGTAAAATAATATTAAAAACTTAAGGTTGAGAAATAATCAGGGCACTTGGATCTGGTATGGTGCTTTGTTGACTTTGAACTTTTGGAATGCTGATGAGCAAACAGCAGCTGCTGAGAGACATGGGATTGTGGAAGGAATTACTGAATTAAACCAGCCTAGATACTTTAGGATGTCTTGGCTTCAGAATGGGAGTCAGGAAATGCATTGCCTTGGGGGAAAGGCTATGCTTTTGTTTCCACAGGAAACAAAAAGCTATAGATTGCTTCAAAATTAATGAAGATCAGATTTGACTAGGGGAGACCTCTTGAGGATCTTGGCTGCGGATGTGAGGGAGGAAGCCAAGAACGACCACAGGATAGGTGATGTATAAGCTGATCCTTCTACATGGGAACAGCTCTGAGACTGGATGAGATATGATAAATTTTGTTGGCTACAGAATCCTCCTAACAGTTTGGTTATACTGTCCAAACAGACATAAAATTGACAGATGTCTTTTACCTGCTCAAGCATAAAACAAATCATCTCTAGCTGACTTGTGCACACTGCACGTTCTATACTTGTGATAATACAGATACGTATGTTACCTTTAAAAGTTTGCCTGTTTTCAGATCAAAAGGACAGGAGATCAATAAAGACAAGTATCTCGGGTGATCCAGCCTCTCAGAATGCTTCAGTTTACAGTTTCCTCAAAAGTCTACATCCAGAACAACTTCAAAGCTGCTAGCTGAGATGGTCCAGCCTTACAGACTACTCCAACCAAGACTTCAGATAAGCTCTACACTTTCCCATTACACAGAGACTAAACAAAAAAATAGCACAGCACCTCTGCCCCCAACACCACGGAGACCACAGGAGCCAGAGATGGCTATCTAGGTAATGGACTAGTCACTGTCATTTTAACTGATACATAGGCCATTTGGATTATACTTAATGCTATAATGTATCCTTCTCAGATCTCTAATAGTACTGCTGGCTAGACTAACTATAGCTTTGTCAGCTTAGCAGCAGCAGACAACCAGGTTCTTACCCCAGGCTGCAGCCAGCTTGTTAGCTCATTCCATATGTAAAAATCAACCCTTGCTTTTTCTAGAGCAACTAGGTATCCTATTGAGAAAAGGTAGAGAGGTTTGCCTTGCTAATAGGCTTCATATTAAAAGGTAAACAGGTTTCAGGTCTGATGAGCTGGTAGAGCACTGGCTAGTTACTGTTCAGTCATAAGCTCAAGATTTTATATTTCTTTTGGTTATCTTCTAAATATAGACTTAAATGTACTTCTCATTGGGCTAAAGACATTTCTGTCCAATCTATTTCTGGCTCTCTAGACAGAGAAAAAATGTTCATGCTTTTTAACCCAAATCTATAGCTTTTGCTAAGACTCAAAGGTGTGAGCCTATATCCAGCTGTTTTACAGACACCTGTTACCTGCTTTTTCTACAGTGTGGATTTCAGTACAGATTGGTAATGCTAATATATCTGAAACTTTTATGTCTTTTTGTAAACTAAAAAATTCATGTTGACTTCAGAGAATCGAGGAAGTCTTAAGACTTGGATCCATCTCTCACAGTCAAAAGGACTCCAGATAAGTACAGCGTAAGTTTCCCCACCTGTTTATTCCTGAGGATGGTATTTCTCTCTCTCTCCTGGTCTTGGGACTCCTCTATTTCCCCAATTACTAGGACTATTGGCCCGAAAGTTCCAAATATAAGATTTTCCTTTAGGTTCCTAAATTTTAACTTCCATCAGTAGTCTATATCTGTCTGAGCAGTTTTCCACTTGGCTGACAGACACGTACAAGCATCAGCTGCTGTCTACAACATGCTCTAAATGACTGAAAGCCCTGGACTTGCTGAAGGCTGATATGGACCAGTCCAGCCTATGTGAATGCTCCCTGCCTCTTCAGCTGGTTCAGCAAACCAGAGACTTCCGATGAATGCCCCATTGCCTGAATCCCCTCCTTGCCTTTGACTAGCATTCCAGACTTCCTGGGCCCTGACAACAACATCCTAGTTTCAGCAAGAAGTACAGAAGAGGGTATGCTTCCCTTGTTCCCCAACAGCCTGGAATATTAGATCAAAAGGAAACTTCCTGTTATATGGGACAAAATAGTTTCCTATAGTGCCTATTGGCTTACCAAGAAAGGCAACTGTTAAAACCAAATGGACCCAGATCTATCGTAGGTAGATTCATTAGTTAAAATAGTTCTATGGTATGATGGGGCACTCAACCTGCTCTATTTAAAACAGAGAGGTTATTATATAGCTGTAAAAGAAAAATGTTCCTATATAAACCACACAGGAATCATTATAAATAACTTGGCTGTACTAAAAAAAAATGTCATTGCAAAAAAGGGGACCTGAGATGAAGTAAATAACTCGTCTCCATTCTCATTTCCAGGTTCCTTCTAGATGATAATTCTGATGTCAGCCATTACAAGGCCTTTGGCCATTCTACTTCTGCCAATTGCTGTTGGCTCTTTATCATTGATGCTTTAATTAAATGATGATTCCTGTCTGGATACCTTAAGCTGATGGCTATTAGATCCTAATATAAACAGGTGCCCATCACAGAGTCAAGGATTTGACTCAGGATACAACTGGGGGGGGGGAATGCTAGAGCCATAGTTACATTTTAAGTTTTAATTACCATGTTATAGAAATCCATGAAACAAAAATGTCTCTGATCTGCAAACCTCTTGCCAAGGACAGATAGTTCCTAAAATGCTGGAGGCTATTGTTTATGAGAGATAACAAACCACGTGTTTTTCATTCTCCTAAATAAGTTTGTTTGACCCATCTGTACCAGATGTGCTTGATCATGTGTGGGAGTGAGGTAAGTAGACAGGAAATATGTCAGGATGTATGCTTGCCCCTGATTGGATTTGATGGGAAATGCAATAAATTCTGGGTTTTCCTTTTTTTTTTTTTTTTTTTGGTTTTTCGAGACAGGGTTTCTCTGTGTAGCTTTGTGCCTTTACTGGAACTCACTTGGTAGCCCAGGCTGGCCTTGAACTCACAGAGATCCGCCTGGCTCTACCTCCTGAGTGCTGGGATTAAAGGCGTGCGCCACCACCGCCCGGCTGGGTTTTCCTTCTTAAGCCCTTCCCATACTTGATACTGGGCCATTTCCCAGGAACCTGGGTATGGACTTGGCCATTTCCCATCCACGTGGCCAGTTTTTAATTAAAGCTTGCTCAAACTTGGCTTTAAACTGTAGTGGTGTTCTTATTCTTGATGGGTGGGATTAATATTATGCTTAGATTATTATTATTTACTTGAGATTTACTTATTTTATGTGTATTTTGTCTACATGTATGTATGTGCACCATGTACATGCCTATTTCTTGCAGATACCAGAAGAAGGTATCAGGTCCCTTGAAATTGGAGTCAAGGTGTGGGTGCTGGGAACTAAAGCCAAGTCTTCTGCAAGAGCAAAAGTGCTCTTAACCTCTGAGCCATCTCTCCTGTCCCCGGTTTTAAATGTGGGTGTTCAAGACTGAGCTTGGGTTGTCCTGCCTGCATAACAAGCACCTTGCCCAATGAGCCATCTAACAAGTTCAAGTTGCTGCTGTTCCTCAGTACTGCAAAATATTACCAAAACCATAATGGGAGCCACAACTAGGTTCACATCTCTGCTCCATCACAAAGATGTGCGAGTATATGCAATTTCCTTAACCCTTTTTGCAACTAAGTTTACAGTCTTTCAAAAAAAAAAAAAAAAAGAGGAGAAATAACACCGTTTTATGACGTGAGGAACAAGTGAGACGATGAACATGGCGTCTGGCAAACAGTCAGTGCCACTGCGGATCTATCTGGAGCGGAAAGCCAAGCTGGGGAGTTAAAATGGGAACAAGTCCAAAAGTTAACTAACGAAGAACTTTTGGCTAGGCGCATGCGCCTGTTGGCGGTCGCGCACGTTGAGCCGCGCTGGGCAAGCGACGGAAGTTACTGCCGGGAAGCCAGCGAGGTCGGTTCCGCCCGGCTCTAACATGGCGGCGCCCTTTGTCTGCTGTGAAGCGCTGCCCCCGGCCTTCTCGCGGCCGTGATGCACCTCCCCCTGTGGTAGAGTTCGGGACATGGCAGGTGAGGCTGGGCCAGCGCGGGCGGCCGGGGAGTCCCGGGAGGCGGGACGGAAGCCGCAGGGGCCCGGAGACTTGAGATGCCGGGACAGTTGTGTGGGGGAGGGGAGGCCCGGGCGGAGGGCGCCGCGGGCCGGGGAGCGGCCCGGAGGGGTGGACGTGCACCCACGCTGCCGGAGGGGCGCGAGTCGCCTCCGGGACCGGGTGACACCCCGGCTGGTGGCATCTCCGCCCCCGCCGCCGGGCTGTCACCGCCCCTTGACCTCGCGCGCCGGCCGCGGCGGGTGGGCGTGCTGCGGCCGCGTGGGGGCGAAGTGCGGGGCGGCCTGGACGTGGTGCGGAGTAGGGGCGGACACTGCCCCCACCGTAGACCATCCATTCATTCACTCGTCCCTCCATCCGTCCACCCTGTTTCCCTCCTCTCCGCCCCTGACAGATCTGAGAACAGAGCAGGAGATGCCCGCGGTCTAGGTCCGCAAGTGGGACCGGGGTACCCGGCTCCAAGCGGAGACTCCACCTCAGTTTCCTCAGCCTTAAAGCAGGGCTCATAATAAAACCTGTCTTCCCAGACTGTGTGATAGGTTACATGAGGTAATAGGCGTACTGAGCCTAGCATGCTTACCGTTAAGAGAGTGAATGTCCGGAAAGTCCCATGCTCTTATGTGTGTCATCGCCTTTCAGAGAGCAAAGACTCACATGGGAGAGAGGAACAGGCCTTTCAGAAATCACTGTGCTGCAGGAGGGAGCCTTGCTCCAAGACCCCTTACTCAGTCTAGGTGAATCCAGGGAGTCCCATTCTCCCAGGAAGCCGAGCCTAAAGGGTACTCAGGGGAGTGAGGCAGGAGAAGGGTGGTATGTCCTTCGTTGAAGGTGTTGTCTGTGAGAATGCTCAAACTCCGCTTTCCCTAGCAGAGATGGGCGGTAAGGCCATTGAAGCTCTGCCTAAGTCTCTGGGACGTTCCAAAGTTCAGCACTTTTAGCTTTTAGGTTAATGAGAAGGCATTTAAGTATCAGGTTTGTGGACAAGAAAGATCACTGGGCAAGTTGAAGAGGAATAAAGGAGTGAGCCTGAAGTCAAGAGATTGCCAGACTAATTTAAGTGAGGCGTAAGGGTGGCCTTGAGTAAGTTTAGGTGCATGAGAATGAGTGGGGAGAGATCATTTTGGAGGTAGAATTGATAAAACTTGGTGATAACTCCAGTGAGAAAGCACTGAGTCGTCAGGATTGTCCCATTTCTTCTTAAAAGTGCGTGTATGTGTGTGTCAGAGGACAGTTTGTCAAGTTGATTGGGTTCTTATCTTCTGCCTTGTTGAGTCAGGGTCTCTTGTTTCTCCTGTATAGTGTATTACAGGCTCGATACCCCAAGCATTCTGATTCTCCCGTCTGTCTGTCATCTCTCCCCAGGAGAGCTGAAATTACAGTTGTGCCCCACTGCATTGTGGCTCTAGGGAATCAAACTCGGGTTGTCAGGCCTGCACAGCCAAACTGGCACTTTACCTGCTAAGCCAAGTCCCCAGTGCTGTCCCCTGTCCTTGCTGGTGGATGTTGGCATTGCTCACTGTGGTAGGAAGCAGGACAAGGAACACATTTAACAAGAGGAAAGATTTAGTTTTAACTGAGCGGGAAATAATGTGCCTGAGAAATAGGTAAGTCTGGGATGGTGGTTCATGCCCAGAACCCCAGTACTGGGGAGGACAAGACAGAAATGTGGATAGTTCAACTCACTATATAGCCTGAGCTATATTGCAAGTTCTGGGCCAGCCTGAGCTATAGAGTGAGACCCTGTCTAAAAACAACAACAACAAAAAAGAACCCTAAAATCCTGTCTAAAACATTGAGGTGAAGCTATCTGGTGGTGATCTACCACTGTCATGAGGGTGTGGATGGGATGAGAATCAGTGTTGTGGACATCTCAGGAAAGTCTGTGCTACCCTAAACTGAGCAGAGCATCACCACTGGCTGGGCCTTTTCTCAGGAAGGAGTTCCTGAGTGTGGAGCTTAGAATCCTGATTGTTCATCTTGTTTCCCAGGCCCAGCACACAGTCTTCTACAGCAGGCCAATAGTAATTCATTTTACCATTCACTGAGGGCTTACCTTTTGTCATGCTCTGTCCTAAGCTCTGCACTTGTCTCATTGATGGAAGAGAGGAGGAGCTGGGCCTGGAGAGCAAGCAGGTGCCCTCACGTTCTCACTGGAACTTCCACTTGGGTATCTTTGATTTAGGTGATGAGCTGGAGGAGGGGAGCCGAGCTGGAGTTCCTACAGGCACACTGTCTGAGAAGAGAGCCCCCCACTTTTTGGAGATCTGAGGTATGTCTATAATACTGAAGGACAAAAGCTGTCTGTAGGAGACAGGGGTTTTTTGTTTGTTTGTTTGTTTGTTTGTTTTTTGAGGCAGGGTTTCTCTGTAGTCCTGGCTGGCCTCAAACTCACAGAGATCTGCCTGCCTCCTGAGTGTGGTGTTTCAGTTTCTGGCCCTGAAAGGTCTGGCCTATATGCTGCATCTACGCTCAGCCACTCTCCTGTCCCTGATGGAAGTCTCTGCCACAGGTTCCCCGCTCCACCTAGCTCAGAAGCCAGAGCTTAGAGAGGGAAGCATGCCTCTGTCCCAGCCAGGGCCAGGCCCTCACAGGGACTCTCCCAGTGTTCTGAGTAGGTCAGCTGCCCTTCATGCTGCAGACATTGTCTTAGTGTTTTTGGAGCTGGGCACTGGAGATGGAATCAAGGGCTTGGTGTGTGCTAGGCAAGCACTCTACTACTGAGCAGTCTCTAGCCTTCAAAGCCATGTCTAGAGCCAGGCTTCTACCTCTTCCCACTGTGAGTCCTTTCAGCCCGAGACATGGTTATGTGATCCTGCGTGTTTAGGCATATAAACTAGGTGCATGAACCAAACATTTTCTAATAATTAATCATGAACAATTTTATGCTTGAACCAGCACTTGGGAGTCTGAGGCAGGAGGATCACTGGGTTTGAGGCCAGCTATCTATATGAGATCCTGTTTCAAAGAACATCAACAAAAAGTCATTAAATCTGAACCATCAGAATAAATGAATCATGCCCCCACCTTTCCTCACCCACAATCTACAGAAAAAACTGTCACTGTGATCTTTAGGGTCCTCTGTGTGCCACCTCTGGTTATCCTCCTTCTTGAGATCATCATCTTCTTCCCTTTGTGTGTGTATGTGTGAAGGCCTGAGGTCCATGTTGGGTGTCTTTATCTCTGCCTTGGTGTTTGAGAGTCTCACACTGAACCTGAACCTTTGCGTTTAATGTAGATGGGCTGGCCAGTGAGCCCTGGGAATCCGCCTGTCCTTACTCCCAGGTTCCAGGGTTCTAGATGCTACTGCTGGCTTTCACGTGGCTGCTGGGGATTGTTAGGCTTATGCAGCAGGCACTGTATCCACTGAGCTCTTCCTAGTCCCAGCTTGCCTTGCTTTGTAGTAGCTTTACCACGTGGTCGTATTACTAACCAGTGTGCCAGTTAACTTTGTACTTGTGCTTGTTTTTTTGAGGCGGGTACCCAGTTTGGCCTCAAACTCTGTATGTAGCTGAGGATGGTCTTGTGTTCCTGATCTTCCTGCCCTAGCCTCCTGGAATTACAGGCAGGTGTTACCATACTGGTTAATTTTGTACATTTTAAAACTCCATATAATACTGTTTTCTTCAACTCTTTTTTTTTTGTTTTGTTTTGTTTTGTTTTGTTTTTTGAGACATGGTTTCTCTGTCTCTGTGTCGCCCTGTCTGTTCTGGAACTCTCTCCGTAGAACAGGCTGGCCTGTTGTTCTCTCTCTCTCTCTCTCTCTTTCTTGCACGCACGCATGCACGCACGCATGCAGAATACAAACTCAATAGAGTTTCAAATTGTTGAGATCTTTTTCTTAGAATTGCTTTGAGCTCGCTCTCTACCCATGTAGATACACTGGCTGAGATGGGTTTTGAATTCACTGGCTTCCATTGTATTTCTTGCCTCTCTGCCTCACAAATGCAGGGGTTAGAGGTGTGTGCCACCATCCTTGGCTGGTTTTGTTTTTAAATTGTTTTTTATTTTTATTTTATGTATTTGGGTGTTTTCTCTGCATGTATGTGTGCACCAGGTATTCAGTGCCTATAGAGGCCAAAGGGCATTGGATTCCCTAGGACTGGAATTATAGATGGTTATAAGTTGCCATGTGGGTGCTGGGAATTGAACCGGGTCCTCCATAAGAGGAGCAAGTGCTCTTAACCGCTGAGCCTCTCTCCAGCTCCTGGTTTTGTTGTTTTTTGTTTGTTTGTTTGTTTTGGTTTTTTGAGATGGTTTCTCTGTGTAGCCCTGGCTGTCCTGGAACTTGTTTTGTAGTCCAGGCTGGTCTTGAACTCACAGAGATCCTCCTGCCTCTGCCTCCTGAGTGCTAGGATTGAAGGTGTGCGCCACTACATCCGGCTTATTTTGATTTTTTGAGACAGGGTTCCTCTGAGTAGCCCTGGCTGTTTTGTTTTGTAGACTAGGCTGACCTTGAACTCAGGGATCCGATTGCCTCTATATAGTGCGGGGATGAAAGGTGTGCACTACCACTGCCCGGCTCCTGGCAGTTTTGTTTTTGAGACAGTATTTTGCTGCAGAGACCAGACTGTCCTTGAATTTGGTCCTCCTGCCTCAGCACCCTACCCACTGGGATTACACATGTACATCACCATGGCCTGGGACTGTTGGAAATCCTAAGACAATGCTGTAGTGAAGATTAAAGATTAAAAAGGCAGCCTGCTAAGTGCTAGCAGACTGCCTCATCTTGTCGTCACTCCGTGACACATTGATTAAATCTTCATCTAGAAGGGACCTTATTACTGAGTCCTAATGGGGGAAAAACCCAGGAAAGGTCAGCATGTGAAGAACAGTGTCATACTGAGGTCCACTAAGTCCTTCTCCATTCTTTTTCTTTTGAGACAGGGTTGCATGGAGCTGAATTGGCTTTGAACTCCTCATCTCCTGCCTTCACCCTCGTGCTGAGAGTAGAGGTGTGCCCCATATGCTCAGCAGAAACTTCCTTTGAATAATTTCAATGTTTTTTTTTAATCAATGTTAATTATAGATAATAATGATTTCATTACTGCACTTCATACATGTACATATTGTATTTGATCATGTTCCCCCCCCATCACATTCTCGACACTCCCAATCTGTTCTCCCCCTTCTTCCCAGCTAGTCCTTCCTCTCTCTATTTTCACACCTCCCCCCTCTCTCTCTCACTTAACTGGTGAGTTTAATTAGGGTTGCTTACAGGAGCACAGGTGAGATTTGTTTTTTTTTTTTTTTTTTTTTTTTTGGTTTTTCGAGACAGGGTTTCTCTGTGTAGCTTTGCGCCTTTCATAGAACTCACTTGGTAGCCCAGGCTGGCCTCGAACTCACAGAGATCCGCCTGGCTCTGCCTCCCGAGTGCTGGGATTAAAGGCGTGCACCACCAACGCCCGGCCTGGTTTTTTTTTGTTTTTTTTTTTTTTCAGGAACATGGGTATTTTTTTCCTTCCCCTAGGAGCCATTAGCTCCTTGTAGATCCTCAGAGAGGGGTGACACCTCCTGAGCCCCTGGGCTCCATCTCGGATGTTGATGGGTCCAGTTTTGTGTAGGTCATCACAGCTGTTGTGAGTGTTGGGGTTCTGCAGCATTCACCCTCCTGCAGGTGCTCACAGCCTTGCTGCTCCTCCTGCCAGATGACCCCGATGCTTAGAGGGGTGCTATGGATGTCCCGGTTTATCACTGACTGACTGACAGACCAATTCCGAGTCTCTGTGGTTGCTCTGCCCACTCCCAAAAGAAACTTCTCTGGTCAGTGCTGGCGGCAGCATTGATCTGTGAGCATTAACATCATTATTTAGAAGGCAATTTGATGGGCATGTCATATCCCCTTAGTCAAACAACAAATGTAGCATCCCTGTTACAGTACATACACACACACACACACACACACACACACACACACACACACACACACACACACACACACACACACGAGAGGGATTTAGTAGAGGGACTGGCTTCCTTGATCATACAGGTTGAGAAGGAGAGCCTACCATAGACTTCTGCAAGCTGAGACCAGAGGCTGGTAGCATGGCTCAGCTCAGATCTGCAGGCCTCAGTACTGGGTGAGTGGCCCAGTGTAAGTCTGCATGTGCTGGTGTGAAGTGAGTTGAAGGTCAGAAGACCTGGAGGAGTGAGGGCCAGAGAAGGACATCCCAGGCTTAGGGGTGATAACAAGAGTCCTCACCTCCCCTATTCCATGATGTTCTACCTGAATCATTGGCCAGTGAAGGTGCCCACCCAAATAAGAGTAGGACTTCCTCTCACTCCAGAAGCTTCCTGAATGACTTGAGTGGTGCTCCACAGAAGGGGACTTTTGGTTACCCCATAACTGGCTCGCCACTGTTATCCAGTGGGCACTTCCTGCCTGGTCAGTGAGTCGTGTTCTCCCTAGGGACAGGGTGAGTAGGCCTGCTGCTGACAGTTCCCCCAGCATCTCCATAGCACCCTCTGGGCCGTGAGGGCTAGGCAGCGGGGAGAAAGAAAGCTTTGACCTCGATCCCAGCTGGATCTCTCCCGTCCGTAGCCAGAGCCTGTGCTATCTCCAGCAATCGGGTCTTCCTGGGCAGTGACGGCAGGAATTGGGTGTGGTGGAATGCCACTGGGCTCTAAAGGACACTGAAGTCACAGACCACAGACAGCCAGTCTCTTTTCTCTGTAGGGTGGTCCTACTGTGTCCTTTCCCAGTGAAGCCCCTTGGTCATGCAGGTCATGTGTTCTGTAGACAGGAGTTGGCGCTGCTGTTGGGTCTCAAGCACTGTGAGGCCTTGTGTTGCATCTGCTTGAGGAAAGTGAACCCCTGGTAGTGGACCCTTGTCTCCTGGCTGTCGCTGTTGTGGGGTAGTGGCCCCTGTCTCCTGGCTGTCGCTGTTGTGGGGTAGTGGCCCCCTGTCTCCTGGCTGTCGCTGTTGTGGGGTAGTGGACCCCTGTCTCCTGGCTGTCGCTGTTGTGGGGTAGTGGCCCCCTGTCTCCTGGCTGTCGCTGTTGTGGGGTAGTGGACCCCCATCTCCTGGCTGTCGCTGTTGTGGGGTAGTGGCCCCCTGTCTCCTGGCTGTCGCTGTTGTGGGGTAGTGGACCCCTGTCTGGCTTGTGTATGGTGTGTTGTGGGGTAGTGGCCCCCTGTCTCCTGGCTCCGTTCCTGCTGTCGCTGTTGTGGTAGTGTCTCCTGGCTCGCTGTGTGGGGTAGTGGACCCCCATCTCCTGGCTGTCGCTGTTGTGGGGTAGTGGACCCCCATCTCCTGGCTGTCGCTGTTGTGGGGTAGTGGACCCCCATCTCCTGGCTGTCGCCTCTGGCCTGGCTGTCGCTAGTGGACCCCCATCTTGTCGCTGTTGTGAGGTAGTGGCCCCTGTCTCCTGGTGTCGCTGTCGTGGTAGTGACCCCCAGTCGCTGTGGGTGTGGACCCCCATCTGTCGCTGTTGTGGTAGTGGCCCCCTGTCTCCTGGCTGTCTGGTAGTGACCCCCATCTCCTGCTGTCGCTGTTGTGGTAGTGGCCCCCTGTCTCCTGGCTGTCGCTGTCGTGGGGTAGTGGACCCCCATCTCCTGGCTGTCCTGGCTGTCGCTGTTGTGGGGTAGTGGACCCCCATCTCCTGGCTGTCGCTGTTGTGGGGTAGTGGACCCCCATCTCCTGGCTGTCGCTGTTGTGGGGTAGTGGCCCCCTGTCTCCTGGCTGTCGCTGTTGTGGGGTAGTGGCCTGGCTGTCGCTGTTGTGAGGTAGTGGCCCCTGTCTCCTGGCTGTCGCTGTTATGGGGTAGTGGACCCCCATCTCCTGGCTGTCGCTGTTGTGGGGTAGTGGACCCCCATCTCCTGGCTGTCGCTGTTGTGGGGTAGTGGCCCCCTGTCTCCTGGCTGTCGCTGTTGTGGGGTAGTGGCCCCTGGCTGTCGCTGTTGTGAGGTAGTGGCCCCCTGTCTCCTGGCTGTCGCTGTTATGGGGTAGTGGCCCCCCTGTCTCCTGGCTGTCACTGTTGTGGGGTAGTGGACCCCCATCTCCTGGCTGTCACTGTTCCAGCATTTTTACGTATCATAATGATGGTGCCCAACAGCCTCAACTGTTACCCCAGGTTTACAGAAAGGAAGTGGGGGTTCCTGCTGCCCAAGGACCAGCTCTGCCTGATTCCGAGCCCTAGGCTGTCGCTAGGCCTAGGGCTGTGCTCTCGGCAGCGGCCGGCAGCTCTTCACCTGTGCCTGACGCTGAGGGTGCACCGCTCCAGTGGGCACCTTCGGGGATTGCTATTCCCAGGATCTTCCCGACTGACGCATTCTTTGTGAAAAAATTAGTAATTTTTCCATTCCCCTTATGAAATATTGTTTTCTTGAGAAGTTTTTAGTCACTAGGTCTTGTAGAAAGTAGAAAATGTCATTTGTTGTTGTTATTTTGAGTTTCATAAGATAGCTCAGGCTAAGTGGTGGTGGTGCACGCCTTTAATCCCAGCACTCGGGAGGCAGAGCCAGGCGGATCTCTGTGAGTTCGAGGCCAGCCTGGACTACCAAGTGAGCTCCAGGAAAGGCGCAAAGCTACACAGAGAAACCCTGTCTCGAAAAACCAAAAAAAAAAAAAAAAAAAAAAGATAGCTCAGGCTGGCCTTGAACTAGCAGCAATCCTCTGGCCTCTGCCTCCTGATCACAGGTTCATTACACCACAGCCAGCTGGAGATGCCTTAAAGGTTTGATGCTGGAAAAGAAGGCCTCTGACCCTGAGTAAATATCCTCCCTCCCAACTCGACTTCCTCCCTCCCTCTGTTTCAATTTTTAATGGGTGTATTTATAAGAGGGAAAACAGGAAGGTTGCAGGTAACAACTGTCCCCATGTGCCCTTTTGAGAGGAGCCCCTTGACTGTTTTTTTCACATGCCCTGCAGGATGTGGGTGTCTTTCCGAAGCATGAGTCAGCCGCATTGTGACTCAGCATCGCAGTGCTCAGGACTGTGCTGAATGTCACTGGGGCCTTGAGCCCCTCAAGGGAGAAGTCCTTCACGGTTCTGTGGTATTTTGTGGGAGGCCCAAAGACTAAACCCTTCTGGTGCTGTAGGGGGACAGTAACATTTTTCAGGTTCCAACAGTCCATTTGAGAACGTCTTAATTTTGTCACCTTTATTTATTTATGAGGCAGCTCATGTCACCCGGGCTTGCCTCAAGCTCTGTATAGCTGAGGATTTTGGGGTGGGCCAACACTTGGTTTGTACATTGCTGGGGATTGAACCCAGAGCTTTGTATATGCTCAGCAAGCACGCTGCCTGCCGACTGAGGTGTCTCCACCCAGCAGTTTGCCAGCTTCTCCTCTCTGCTGGCTGCTCTTCAGGCTGTGGAGGCTGAGCTGCCCCTGGTGTGGCTGTCACAGCCCTCGCCTGTCCCTGCAGGTTCACCTCCTCCCAATCTTCTCTCACTCTTTCTTTCTTTAAAAACAATTACATTTATGTATTTATTTTGTGTTTATGTGTGCATGTGCCATGATGTGCATGTGGAGGTCGGAGGTAACCAGCATGAGTTGGTGCTCTCCTACCTTGTGAGTTGCAGGGATAGAACTCAGGTCATCAGGCTTGGCAGCAAGTGGCCCTTAGCCACTGAACCATCACGCTGACCCTTTCTTTTTGTACCCAGTATCTTCTCTCTTTATTACTGCCGTCTTGTCTCTAGTTGGTGGGAACAGAGTTTTTGATTTTCCGTGGACTCGTTTTTTCCTCTTCTCAGGGAATGGTACCACCATGCCAGCTTCTGACAGAACTTTCATATCATCCTCTGCTTCCCCTCACAGCCCACATCTACTTCAACAGCTAATTATGTCTGCCCCAATGGATGCGCGCTTTCTCTTTTTACTTATTTATTTTTTCAAGACAGGGTTTCTCTTTATAGCTCTGGCTGTCCTGGAACTTACTTTGCAGACTAGACTGGCCTCAAATTTAGAGCTCAGCCTGCCTCTGCCTCCCCAGTGCTGGGATTAAAGGTGGGGTGTGCCACCATGCCCAGCCAGCACATGCACTTAATCAGAGTACTGTTGCCAGCTTGTGAGCCTCCCCCCACCAGTCTGTGGTCCTCCCCAAGGCCCTGTAGCCCTCTGCAGAGGCTGCCTGGCCTTCTTGCTCACTCTAGGCTTCCTTTCAGTCTCTTAACCGCTAAGTGGGCCTTCCAGAGTACTGGCGTTCTGTTTCCAGTTCTCACACGGCTTTTTAAAAAGTGTGTGTAGCTTAATGGCTAACGTGCTTGCCCACCATTTGTGAAGCCCTGGGGTCGTTCCATTGCCACATAACCCTTGTGTGTGGCACACCAGCATTTGCAGGGTGGAGGCAGCAGGTTCATCCACAGGTACATAACAGATTTGAGCCCAGACAAGATTCATGGGACCTGGGGAACGGAGAGAGAGAGGAGAGGAGAGGGAGGGTGGGAGAGAGAGGGACAGAGAGCACTTTGATTCTAAAGTCCAGCTTCCCCTGAGACCCTGGGTGACTCAGCCTCTCCCGCTGCCCAGCCACCTTTCACACAGGTCTCTTTCAAAGAAAGGCACTTGCTCTTGGCCCCCAGGTTAATGGCTCCTGGGTTACCAGGCACAGCTCTCTCTTGCACTTCTTTTGGGTCTTTGCTTAAATTCTGACTCCTCAGAGAGGTCCTCCTCATTCCCTTTCTCGGCTCTCATAGTTCTACCTGCCTCTCCTCAGCACCTGATACCTGTGTTACCTGTGCTATCTATCTATCAGTGGTTTGTTAGCGTTCTTCCTCACGAGGCCCAAAGCTGTAGCACTTTACCTCCCGTGAGTACAGAGAGGGGCTGTGCCTAGTCAGATTTATGAGCTGTGGAGTCACCAGGTGTCTTTCTTAGTGTGCTCTGTGTTGTTGCTATAACAGGCGGGGCAAGTTCCAACCAAGTGTGTTTCTCATAGTTCTAGAGGCTGGGCCATACCATATCAGATGCTGGCTTCTCTGCCTGGGAGGTGGGAAGACCAGGAGTTCAAGGTCATCCTTGGCTACATCACAAGTTCAAAGCCAGCCTGAACACATAGGACTGTGTCCCAAAACCAAAACGGAACAAAAGGTGTCAGCATGTGGTCCAGGCATGTGTTGTACCCTGGCATGATGGGTATCAGAGGACAAGTGAGAAGGCAAAATAGCAAGCCTGCCCTGGGGCTGCATCCCTGCATGCCAGCACTTGGGAGGTGGGGAGAAGGATAGTCAAGGGCAGCCTGTGCTACACAGTGAGTCTGAGGCCAGGCTGTTGCTGGCTCAAGAAAAAAAGGAAAGGCCAATCAATCAATCAATCAAGCCGGGCAGTAGTGTCACACGCCTTTAATTCCAGCACTTGTGAGACACAAGCAGGTGGATCTCTGAGTTCAAGGTCAACCTGGTCTACATACAGAGTGAGTTCCAGAACGGTCAGGGCTACATAGAGAAACCCTGTCCCGGAAAAACAAAAACAAACAAGGATCTGGCTTTTTATAATACACACTACAGAAAACAGTATAGATTCAGGACTGGTAGACATGGCCTCAGTCAGAGTAGCTCTGTCAGCAGAGGATGAAGTGTCCAAGTCTGGAGTGGTTCCAAGCAGATCTGGAGGTTTCTATAAAGATCTGGAGGTTTAAAAGAGGGAGAGCTGAGAACACAGCTCAGAAACACAGCAGTTGGTTACCAGGTTTGTGCAAGGGTTTGATCCCTAGCACTGTCCTCTCATCCACTGAAAGATTATCTTTCTAGATAGATTCTGTGCACGCACACGTCTTTATATATCAAGAGAAATGACTCAGAAATGGAAGGAACGTAGTCTCGATACAAGGCCAGCACTTGCCGGGCGAGGAGCACTGTGCTAGCAGGACAGGTGTGCTGATGATTGTCTCTTTTCTCTGCCAGCTTGTATCTGAAGGGACAGCTCGGGAGTGGGACTGGGTGCATAGCTTTCAGCCTCCCAGAGTGTCTGTGTCTGTCTGTGTGTCTTTGAGCCACTTGTATTTCTGGATGATCAGGAAAGGTGACTCCGTGGTGACCTCTTTGTGTGGAAGCCGGAGCAGGCCGGTCCATTCTGGGAGCCAGCCAAGCTCAGTGTGTCTGCTTAAGGGAGCATTTGTTTTCTGGCCTAAGATGTGGCCCCACCCCTCATGCTAGTCAGTGCCTGCCAGTAACTTGGATGGTGTTTCAGTGTGTGACAGGAGCCTGTTTGGCTTTGGGAGAGAGCTGTGCAGTTCAGGCATCCTGGTGCTTCCTACACGAGCCCCTCAGGGTTTGCCAGTGCAGTACTTGGTGTAAGCCCCTCAGCAGAGACAGTTCACCCCAGTGGCTGGCTCCTTACATGCCCTCTCTTTGTTGTGTGCCGTGCCCTTCCCCCATGTGTTACAGGAACTTTCCAGATTACATTTAGAAAGGGATGATGGGTTATGATTGGTGGGTTTAGTCACATCCAGAGGGCCCAGGAAAAAGGATGTCGAGACCATGTGATGAGGGTTTCGAGCCTGAAAGAGTAACTTAGACTATGTCTGTCTGCTTCCTGTTCACAGACAGCTGCTGGGTGCTGAAGGCGTGTGCCTCTGGCCTAGCTGCGTTACTGTGACTAACCCTGTAACGAGTGTGTGAGCCCCTTCCCCGCTGGAGACGCTCTGGCCCCCTGGCAGCCAGTGGCAGACCCAGGACTCAAGTCTGGGGAGTTCCTCCCTAGTCCTTGCCTCTCTGAGGCAGCAAAAAGAAAGGTGGTGCCAGGGTGGCTGTGTGCTTGGTTTGCAGGTGACCAGGGTGTGGTGCCCGGCTCTGTGACACTGTCAGGCTGAAACAACTCTAAGTGTGTTGCTTCACTGCTGGAGGAGCTGCACCAGTCCTCCTGGGTCCCATCTATATATGCCTTTATGTATGTCTGTATAGTCAGGCCATCACCACCACTGAGGCCCACCGTCCTGCCACTCCCCGGGGCCTTAGGATACATGCAGAGTGACAAGCCTTTGCCCTAGGCTGTGTGTGACTGCTCTTAATGCTTTGCTTTTTGTTTGTTTTATTAGAAACTTTGAACTGGCTAGGCGTGGTGGCTGGGCGTGATGGGTACACCTTTGATCTAGCCTTGAGAGGCAAAGGCAGGTGATCTCTGAGTTCTAAGCCAATTAGGGCTACACAGTGAGACCCTTTTCCAAAAAAAAAAAATATTTACAAAAACCAGCCAGGTGGTGGGGCACGCCTTTAATCCCAGCACTCAGGAGGCAGAGACAGGTGAGTCTCTTGAGTTTGAGGCCAGCCTGGGTCTACAGAGTGAGTTCCAAGACAGCCAGGGCAGTTACAGACAGAAACCCTGTCTCAAAAAACAACAGCAAAAACTCCAGTTGCTCACTGATGGAGTCACATGGAGTGACTGTAGTCGGAAGTTTCTCTGGGCCCGCCTGGCCCCACAGTTGGGATGAATCCTTCCCACCTGCGGTCCTGTAGCTGCTTATAAAATAGTTACTCAGAGGCTTAATATTAATTACCAACTGTTTGGTCTATGGCTCAGGTTTCTTGCTGGCTAGCTCGTATAACTTAACTCAACCCATTCCTATTAATCTGTTATGCCACGTGGCCTGTGGTATTACCGGTCTGACATCTTGTTGCTCTTTGGGGCGGTGGGCTCATGTCTCTCTTATCGCCTTTCTCTTTCCCGTCTCTCTGCTTGGATTTCCCGCCTGCCATTAAGCTGCCTTGCCAAGGCCAAAGCAGCTTATTTATTAAGCAATGGGACCAACATATATTCACAGCATGCAGAAAGACATCCCACAGCAGAGGCCTGACACAACACTCTGGGGAGGAGACAACCACAGACAGACAGACAGACAGCCCACAAAGCTCTAAGAAGTAGATGCCTCTGAGGGCTCCGCTCACTGAGTTGGAGTGGCTTGCTGTAAAGCGAGGGATGTAGAACACAGTGCAACAGTGATGAAGGGGTGAACGATGGACCAGGAATGGATGACCATCCCAGATGAAGGAAGGACACCAGGGCTCCCCCAGGTGGACACTGGTCATCCTAACCTAGCAAGCACATACGGAATGTGGGCTCCCTTTCTGCACTCGGGGTGGTTCGCTGGCTGTGGAGAAGGTGACGAGGACTCTTGTCTGCCCACAGCTTTCTCCTCAGAAGACAGCTCAGTGTGGCGTGGGCGGTCACACCGCCTGCTTTTGTGCCTCCTCCGTGTGTGTGCTTCTCAGCTCCTGGGCACCTTAGAAAGGGCACCTCGCCCCAGGCCTGGACATGGCTTCCTCTCAGTGTCTTATGCCTTGAACAGCAACACCAAAACTCTCCCTCTCATCCCTTCAGGTCACCAGTGGGAGTTGGCTCTTTCTGGGGTTTGAGGACTTAGAGCAGCAGTTCTCAACCTGTGGGTCCCGACCCTTCCACAGGGGTTGCCTAAGGCCATTGGGAAACACAGATCTTCACATTACGATTCATTCGAGTTATGAAGTACAATGAAAAGAATGTATGGTCAGGTCAGCACACGAACTGTTAAAGGGTCCAGCATTAGGAAGGCTGAGAACCACTGACTTAGAGGAAGTGTTTTACAGGGTGTCCCGGTTTGCGGTGGCGTTACTGTGGGTGTCCTGCGCCTAACTCTTGCTGTAGGCGCCTTCTAGTTGTAGATGTTGGCACTGCCAGGCCCAGAAGCAGTGCCCCTGCTTGGGCCTGGGGGAACAGGGCTCGGTCTCCAGCTTGAACTTGCACCTGGCCTGATACCACTGCCACGTTGCCCATTAGATACTTCACCTTAGCTCAGCAAGTACATACTCTGATATTTTCTTGTTCTTTGAGACAGTGACTCATGTGACTCTGGCTGGCTTGGAACTTGTCATCCTCCTGCCTCAGCTTCTATGTGCTGAGATTGCAGGCAGATACTCAGAAGTTTCCAGAAACCATGATGTGGCAAATGTGTCTGTGCTGGCGTGAAGGGGCGTGGCTTCTGGGCTCTCCTCAGATGCCCAATACCACGTGGTCATTGCAGCCCTAGGCTGTAGGCCAGCAACAGCCCAGGGTCAGGAGCAGCCAGTGCTGCTGCATTGGGGCAGAGTTCCCCAAAGTGGCTCTCCTGCCCAGGGCAGTCTGGTTCTAGAGCAGCTGGCTGTTCCTGGGGTTTGGATCCAGCAATGCAGCCAGCTCTATGTACTGTGGCCTCACACAGTGGGTGCCGGGTTTAATTTTGAAATGTTCCTAAACACCTTCTTTCTCTATAAAGAAAAGTTCATTGTTTCCCTAGAAGATCGCCATCTCGAGAAGGTTTTGCAGTGGCGCTGGGCAGGCAGGGGCTACTTGGATGTCATCTCAGCTCCATCTGTGTGGTTCATAATTGGGCACCAGGCCAGGACCTTTTCCACACACGCTCCCTTGGGACAGCTGTGGGATTTCCAGGCATTAAGTGAAGCCCTTAATAGAGAAGCCGCCCAGGCAGCTCTTGGATTAGTATTGGAGCACTTATCTCTCTTGGGAGAGCCACCACTCAGAGGTTTCTGGAGGCAGCGGACTTAACTGCTGTATGTAGATCCTTGAGCCTGAGAGAGGGAGGGACTAAGCAAGGGCAGGGTAGGAAAGCCAGGGAAGGAGAGAGCCGGGGTAAAATCCCCACCCCAAAGAACCCAGCCTTGTGTGGACAAGGAACAGAACTTGCCTGTGGGAGCTGGAGGAGAGAGAGTTCTGTAGCTGATGATGGAAGAGCCACCTGGACTTAGAACCCCAAAGCTGACGTTTGTAGTTTATTCTAATAGTGTGTGTGTGTGTGTGTGTGTGTGTGTGTGTGTGTGTGTGTGTGCGCGCGCGCGCGCGCGCATGCGCGCGCTTTTTGTAAAACATGTTAAGCTGTTTTATGAGATAGCATTTTGACTCCTTAGCTCATTACTTCCTGTGTATTCTGCTTTGGGGGCAAGCTATCTTGGTACTCTTTAGTTTGGGAAACCTGCCCTGTTGGGTAAGCTTTGGGAGCCACTGGGCCGCCTTGGCTTGCAGCAAGTGTCTGGAATCATCTGCCCTTCTGTGGTAGAAAGCCTCTCCCTTGTTTAATGCTCCTCGGTGAGTCTCACCTGGGGCTTGACAGTTGGCGGCAGGTTGGGCTGGCGTCCTTTCTCGGTGCTGACAGAAGGCTCTGGCTTTCTGCAGCCATGGATTTCCCCCAGCACAGCCAGCGTGTCTTGGAGCAGCTGAACCAGCAGCGGCAACTGGGCCTTCTCTGTGACTGCACCTTTGTGGTGGATGGTGTTGACTTCAAGGCTCACAAGGCGGTGCTGGCAGCTTGCAGTGAATACTTCAAGATGCTCTTTGTGGACCAGAAGGATGTGGTACATCTGGACATCAGTAATGCAGCAGGTACCTTGTTGGAGCCGGAGCCTCATATCATGCAGGGCCCTTTTAGGGCAGTGCCAGCAGGCCATGTCCCACCTGAGTTTGAGCTCTGACCCTATGGGTACCAAGTTTATCCCATCTCTTCTGACTAGGCATGGAGTGACCAAGGACACAGGTTCACAGTGTGATGAGGGCAGAGACAGTAGGGCCAGCCTTGTTAGCAGGGATACAGTAAGGCTGGCCCTAGACCCTCCTCATCCCCTTCCTGTGACCAGATCAGTCCTGGGGCCGACAGCCAGGCTGTGTCAAGAATGATGAGGGGTGGCTGGGCGGTGGTGATGCACACCTTTAATCCCAGACTCGGGAGGCAGAGCTAGGCGGATCTCTCTGAGTTCAAGGCCAGCCTGGTCTACAGAGCAAGATCCAAGACAGGCACCAAAACTACACAGAGAAACCCTGTCTCAGAAAAAAAAAAAAAAAAAAAAAAAAAAAAAAAACCCTGAGGGGCTAGCTGGGCCTGGGATTGAGGAAGGATAGACCAGTCTTAGGTCTGTACTCCTACCCAGAGCCCTCTGACCTGTTTTTGAGATGGTCAGGACAAAGTAGTCTCTTCTTTTATAGATGTGAAAACAGACACACAAGTGTCAGGTGGCTGGAGGTTAGGTAGAGCAGGTGACGGCGTCTTGAAGACCACGCTGTCAGGAGGAATGGGGTGGCCTATCCTCAGGTGTCCCTAGCCCAGCAGACAGGAAGTGGAGGCTTACCACTCAACTTTCCAAAATTTGATTCCACTGTTGGGTGGAGAAACATTGGTAGGCCCTGAAGTTGGTCTGTGATGGTGTCCTGTCTTTGACAGGCCTGGGGCAGGTGCTGGAGTTCATGTACACTGCTAAGCTGAACCTTAGCCCTGAGAACGTGGATGATGTGCTGGCTGTGGCCAGCTTCCTCCAGATGCACGACATTATCACAGCCTGCCATGCACTCAAGTCACTTGCTGAGCCGACCAGTAGCACCGGGGAAAATACGGAAGCCTCAGCTGTGGAAGGTAAGGTCACTGGAGCCTGTCCTAAAAAGTGGTCAAGGAACTTGGCTTCTTTTGGAGGCCCTGTCTCTGATCTGGGTCACCTCCCTGGGTGTCAGATTCTTCATCTACTTGCTGTCACTGCGGGGTGCTGGTAAGGGTTGGCCAGGCACTCCTGGAAAGGTCCCCACACCTGCCCTTTCCACACCTGGCCCACTAGGTGCCGGGGAGCAGAGCTGCTGCCTGCCCTCCAGGAGCCGCCCTCCCTGAGCTCCCTGGCTCTCAGGGTGTCCTCAGAAGCCCCCAGACTCCCATTATGGGCAGGGTTCTTTGCTGTGTGCAGTCAGAGGATCCTGTCCCCTCCTGTGAGCACTGACACACCAGTGTCCACTGCCCGTGCCTGCTGGGGACTTGGTTGTGCTGTCACAGCTTCAGTGGTCGTGAAGAACAAACCAGTGAAGCACCTGCTAGTCCCCAGGGGGCTCGCCTCACCCCTCTGGCAGTGGACACCTGGTGGAAAATGACAAGTCTGTCCTGTCCTGTCTCCAGGAGGAGACAAGAGAGCCAAAGAGGAGAAGGCTGCCGCCACCATGCTGAGCAGGCTGGACCAAGCAAGAAGCAGTCCACAGCCAGGCCCAGGCAGAGAGCTCAAAGAGGAGCGGGGTGGCCAGGCAGAAAGTACAGCCAGTGGTGAGTTGTGATTTGGTCTCCTGGGCTGGCTACCTAGAAGAAGGTAATGGCCAGTAGGAAGTTGGTGCTGCCCATCACCTGCCAGCAGCCTGGGCCCCAGAGTAGGAGAGGCCTTGTGGCTGGGAGGTCGTGGCGTGTGCTCTTGTACTTTTCTGGCTCACGTCTAGCTCGGGTAGTTTGTTCTGCAGGTCTGCTCCAGCCATGGAAGAGACCTATTTGACCCCCGACAGAGTCCCAATCCAGCCTCCCATCCCTCCTCAGGTGCAGAGCAGACGGAGAAGGCTGATGCCCCCCGGGAGCCTCCACCCGTGGAGCTCAAGCCGGACCCCACGAGTGGCATGGCAGCTGCCGAAGCTGAGCCTTGTCAGAGAGCTCAGAGCAAGGTGCCCCCCTTCCCCAGCCAGGGCCGGCCCTGCCACACGCACCCCACCGCCCTCTTGGGTCACCTCTTCCTTCTCTAGCCTGTCCTGTTGGGACACTATCCGCTTGAACTTTTTTCTTTCTTGAGTTGTAAGCCGTCTTAGTTGTACATCCCCTCCATGTTTCCATTAGCCTGGACGCATCCTGACATCGCCCTGGAGCTCCTGCTCGGCCCTGGGCATTACCCAAGTGGGCCGTGCTTCCCACAGCCTCCATCACAAGTACTTGTTGACTGAACGTGCTACACATCTGCCTGAGGCCTTGCGCCTGTCACCTAAAGAAAGGCATTTGTGAAGTGGGGAGAGTTGGACCAGACCCAGAAGGGACTCTGAGCCCAGGCCAGTCCCTCAGTACCTGCTCTCTTCCGTGCAGAAATGGAAGTGGAACCAGCCAGCAAAGGAGAAGAGGAACAAGAGGAAGAGGACACAGGACCTGCCACCGTCAAGGAAGAGGGGATGCATCTGGAGAACGGGGAGACCCCTGAGGAGAATGAAGAGTCTGCGGGCACAGACTCTGGGCAGGAGCTTGGCATGGAGGGCCGGAACCTGCGCTCAGGCACCTACGGGGATCGCACTGAGTCCAAGGCTTATGGCTCCATCATCCACAAGTGCGAGGTGCGGGGCCGTGGGCGGTGCCAGCCCTGTGCCTCCGGGGTCTCTACAGTCCCTCACGCACCCCTTCCTGCTGCGTCTGCAGGACTGCGGGAAGGAGTTCACGCACACGGGAAACTTCAAACGCCACATCCGCATCCACACGGGTGAGAAACCGTTCTCATGCCGGGAGTGCAGCAAGGCCTTCTCAGACCCCGCAGCGTGCAAGGCCCACGAGAAGACACACAGGTACCCACCTTGCCTCCCCCAGACTGGGGGCCTCCCTGGACCCTGCAGGACCCCTTCCTGTCACCCAGCACCTTCTGCTCCACAGCCCGTTGAAACCGTACGGGTGTGAGGAGTGCGGCAAGAGCTACAGGCTCATCAGCCTGCTGAACCTGCACAAGAAGAGGCACTCGGGGGAGGCGCGCTACCGCTGCGGGGACTGTGGCAAGCTCTTCACTACTTCCGGCAACCTCAAGCGCCACCAGCTGGTGCACAGTGGCCAGAAGCCCTACCAGTGCGACTACTGTGGCCGCTCCTTCTCGGACCCCACCTCCAAGATGCGCCACCTGGAGACTCACGACACCAACAAGGAGCACAAGTGCCCGCACTGTGACAAGAAGTTCAACCAGGTGTGCACCCCTCCCTGAGCCAGCACGGTGGGTCCTGCTGGTGGCTCCCCAGGGTTGGCACAGGACAGCCACTAGGTCTGTGGATGGTAGGGACTCTCCTAGGATGGCACCCTGAAGGGCAAGCTTAGGACAGGCTGTGCTGCGTTGTCCTTCCACTGCTGGGACCCTGAGCCTCGATCAGGGACGGGGCTCTGCCCCTTTGAGAGACCGGCAAGTCCGTCCGTTATTCCCTGGCTAAAGGGCTTGGGGAGAAGCCAGGTCCCTAGGGGCCCCTCTGAGCCCCTGTCTGGGTGCAGGTGGGGAACCTGAAGGCTCACTTGAAGATCCACATTGCCGACGGCCCTCTCAAGTGCCGCGAGTGCGGGAAGCAATTCACCACCTCAGGTAGGCCCCGAGCACCCTGGCTCCCCCCCCACCCCTCGGCCCTCACAGTGCAGCACACCAGTCCTGCCCTTGGTTTCCAAAGGGAACCTCAAGCGGCACCTGCGGATACACAGCGGGGAGAAGCCCTACGTGTGCACCCACTGCCAGCGGCAGTTTGCTGACCCGGGCGCGCTGCAGCGGCACGTACGGATCCACACGGGTGGGTGAGGAGGCCCTGTGTGGGCTGTGGAGGGGCCGCAGGGCGCCGAGTGGGTGCTAGTGCCTTGTGCCTCTGCCCCAGGTGAGAAGCCGTGCCAGTGTGTGATGTGTGGCAAAGCCTTCACTCAAGCCAGCTCCCTCATCGCCCATGTGCGCCAACACACGGGGGAGAAGCCCTACGTCTGTGAGCGCTGTGGCAAGAGGTAGTGGCCTGCCCCCACTCCAGGGAGCATGAGGCCAAGTCCCAGGCTGTGTCCCAGAGTGGTGGGTACCCCCTAAGCCCACCCCCCCACACACACACCATAGCTCCTGTGGGTCAACATGAGCCCCGTTATTTGTGGCCCTATAGATTCGTCCAGTCCAGCCAGTTGGCCAATCACATTCGCCACCATGACAACATCCGACCACACAAGTGCAGCGTGTGTAGCAAGGCCTTTGTGAATGTGGGGGACCTGTCCAAGCACATAATCATCCATACTGGTGAGCATGTGCTGTCTGCCTGTGTCCATCCCTTCCCAGCCCGTTTTGCAGGAGAAGGGTAGGGGGGTAGAGGCAGGGAACCCTGTGCCACACTTGTTTACAGGTAGCCTTGAAGTTCAGTTCAAATGGGGATGGACTCCACCTGCCTTGGAGCTTTCGAGGAGGAGGGTGCTCTTGAGGCACCTGTCAGCACTGGCGGCCGCCAGAGAACTTGCCAGAAAAGATGGGGCTGCTGGGTACTGGGAGGCCTGGAGGTGGCAGGGTGGTAACTTGCCTCACCACCAGGAGAGAAGCCTTACCTGTGTGACAAGTGTGGTCGTGGTTTCAACCGGGTAGACAACCTGCGTTCTCACGTAAAGACCGTGCATCAGGGCAAGGCGGGCATCAAGATCCTGGAGCCAGAAGAGGGTGGTGAGGTCAGCGTGGTCACTGTGGACGACATGGTCACACTGGCCACTGAGGCACTGGCAGCAACAGCGGTCACTCAGCTCACAGGTGTGGACTGCAGGCAGCAGAGGGTGGCCACAGGCGGCTTGCCTTGCTGGCAGCAAAGGGGTGGGTAGGTCCCTGTGGCTTCTGCCTCAGGCCCTGCTGCCTCTGCCCACAGTGGTACCAGTGGGGGCTGCAGTGACAGCTGATGAGACCGAAGTACTGAAAGCCGAGATCAGCAAGGCTGTCAAGCAGGTGCAGGAAGAAGGTGAGAGGGGCAGTCTGGGGTATGGATGCCGGCGGACCTAAGGTCCTTCCCATCCTGACCACAGCCCACACCTCCACAGACCCCAACACCCACATCCTCTACGCTTGTGATTCCTGCGGGGACAAGTTCCTGGATGCCAACAGCCTGGCCCAGCATGTTCGGATCCACACAGCCCAGGCACTGGTCATGTTCCAGACGGATGCGGACTTCTACCAGCAGTATGGGCCGGGCAGCACGTGGCCAGCCGGGCAGATGCTGCAGGCCGGAGAGCTGGTCTTCCGTCCTAGGGATGGGCCTGAGGGCCAGCCCACACTGGCAGAGACCCCACCCACAGCTCCTGATGGCCCGCCGCCTGCAGAGTGAGCAGGTGGCCCTCTGACTGTTTATTTAAGGATGGATGGCACCCTGGGACTCAAGGTGCTCCTGCCCCAATCCCTAGAGAGAATAAATTTGATTATTTTCTAATGTTGCTTATGGTCCCTGTGTCCCCAGTGGGTGGGTGGGGAACTGTCACCTACCTAGCTGATACTGCAGAATGGTTAACACTAACTCAGGGACGAGGAGTCCTGGGACATCCCGATGTCCGTCATGGAAAGTAGAGCTCCATACTGTGTAAGTTATTTAGGGTGTGGGCAGCACCCTGTGGCTGAGATGCAGCCGCACTCGCCAGGCCTGTACCAGGAGACCCAGGCAGCCTAGTGCCTTTAGCCAGAGCAGCAGTGCAAGAGCAGTGTACAGAACACGGGCTTGCTTCTCAGGAAACGAGGGCCTAGTCCTGCTTTACCAAGGCCACAGTGATGCCGGCCTGTGGCAACACTAACTTGTGGCACGCTACCACTAGGCTGGCAGGGGAAGAAGGGAAGGGAGCAGCTGGAAGCTTTTGGTGATGGGATCCCAGCAGGCAGGGCTGTGCTCTGTCCCATGGAGGAGGCCCACTGAACTGGACGGCCTGCTCTGTAGCCCCCAGATCTGTCGACAGCCCAGATTCTCGTGCCACAGCTTTTCTTGTCTTGAAGCGGGCATGGGAATTAACAGAATTAACAGCCCCAGGACGATCGGGCTCCTTGCTCCTACAGTGAACAACAGTACCTCAGGGAGGGGAGAAGGGAAGACGTCGGGCATGAGCCTGCTGGAGCAGGAGTTTGCAAGTGGGTAGGGAAAGGAGGGATTTCATTATTTATCAAAATCTGAAGTGCCTTCCCAGTGGCCTAGGAAACAGGATGGAGGCCCAGCATTTCTGATTCAGATCTCAAGCACAAGCTGAAAAGCTCTGGGGAGGATCAGGGAGCAGAAAAGGTCCTTGTTCACAGACTTGGGGTAGGAGCTACTGTTCCAGCAAGCCAAGAACCCCGTGGTTCCCACTTGAGCGACAACCACATTCACACTTGAGGTGTTTTGTATTTTTTAATAAAGTTTGTAATCCAATGGACACACAACAAAACTGCGCTGAGAAAAACAGTTTCATAAATTAATAAGTGTTAGGAAGTCAGGGAGAGGTCCGAGTCACAGGAAGGAGGAGTTGGCCAGGTCTTCTTGTCCGGTGCTGTGTGACACTCCATGTTGCGGGGGCAGGCCCGTGCTGTAACGAAGCGCACTTATACAAATGAGTGACGGTACAAAGTCTGAGTATGAAAATAAGATTTTCTTTGAAAACACATTTTTGGCACAGATTAAAAAAAATGTATGTCAGGGAAATTTGATTTAAGTCAGTATTATATATATATATTTATATATATTATATATTTATATATACACATCCCAAGTTCTGCACATCCGACCAAGGAAGAAAATCCTTCTGTTGGCTTTTACTCAGCTGTAAACTGTACATCCGATGAGTCGAAGGTGGTGCCGGCGGTGGCGGCAGGAGAATTAAGAAAGATGACATGTCCGATGAGCAGAGGAAGGAAGGAGGAGATGGGGCAAAAATACCCAATGAAATGTTCCTTGACACCAAGGCTTCAGCACAAGTCCCAAGTCCTGCATGAGAGTCTGTGGTGTGCTCACGTACACATGTCCAGATCCTCACAGCCTGTGTTCACTGTGCAAGTCACTAATTTAGTGCAAAGGCCGTTCTGTTCAACAAAAACAGACTCCCGCTGCCCTGTTCCTTTTCTCCAAAGGAGGAAAGCCAGCCCCTAAGGTTTCTGTGAGTCCATGGGTCGGTGGTCTGTCCTGGGCAAGGATTTCATGTAAACATACAAGCAGCACCACCCCCAGAGGAGGTCTATCCAAGAGCTGGGTGGGCGGGAGAGCGAGCGAGGGCAGCTGGTGGCGCCTGGCAGTCGGCCCCTCGGCAGCTTGCCCTCTGCCTGGCTGGGCTGTCCACGGTTCTGTCCTGTTCATCACTGCAGCAGAGCCTCACACAGAGGCAATGACGATCATGAGGTGGGGAGAGATGTTGGAGATGCTGGCAAGGAGGTCAGGGGCCAGGCGGGAGAGGTGACTCTCGGAGAACTCACAGGGTGGGAAGATCTGCAGCACATAGGCGGGCTGGGGGAGTGAGAGAAAAGTGGGACCCACTGTCTGCCATGACCCGCCCCCCCCCCCTACTCGTCAGGCTGTATGTCAGGGCACGGTGTCATCAACTTCTACAGTTCAAGGTCAACACTCCCCCTCTCAGCTGTTCCCTACCTCTTCCCAGGATGGGCAGTTGGTGGCCATTACCCATGTTGCCATGTGCCCATCTCCTCTGGGAACTCCTGGGGTACTCTGGTCGCTACCAGAAATATCCATGACACCAGGCCAGAGCAGCCCTGCTGCCCTGACCTAAACTGGCCCTAGCTGTGTGAACAGATGTGGGGTAGGGACGGACAGTGGACCAACCTGATTGGAGCCAGGGTTGGGGACGTTGATGATCCCTGCTGCCTGCTTGGCCTGCAGGTAAGTGATGAAGGCAGCCTTGAGGGACTCCGTCTGGCTCACCACATCCTCCTGGTCACGACCACAGGGCAGAGCCAGCAGCAGACAGTAATCCGTTTCCACCTGCAGCAGAGGTGAATGGTTAGGGATCCAAACAGCACCTGTCCAAGCAGCTAGGCACCTCTAAGACGGCTGTGTCACACCACACTGACGGAACGTGTGTGCATACGCTCACTTCTAGGTCTTTCTCTACGCAAGTAGAGTTTACCCTTCACTGCCCGCTTCAGTAGTTATCAACACCAGCAGTTAACCACTGAGGCTACCTGTTCTCCCCCCCCCCATGAGTGGCATGCACATTTACCACGGCCCCCCAAGTCTTACTGTCATCCTCCGGGCGACCCCTTCCAACTGCGAGGCCTCTAGCCGCATCCTCTGGGCGATCCTCAGCGGGGGACCACCTTCCGAGAGAGGCAGGGACCGATGGGCCAGGACGTTGTTGCCGGAGACGAAGTGGAGCTGCACCGCAGCTGTGTCGTTTTTGAGGGCGAGCAGGCCCTGCCACACGATGGGGTACTTCTGCTCACCAGGAAACAGGAGAAACGGGGTCAGGGCATGACCGGCATGACCCTGGAAGCAGCTCACTCAGGACAGGACAAAGGGTGTCTTACCTTCAGAAGCTGGACCATGTCCACAGGCCTCTGTGGAGTCAGGTGTGGAGAAGAATCTTGTTTGGGGGCTGGCTGGGCTTCAGTGTGAGGCAGAGCCAGTCCAGGTGGGGTGCTTGTGCCCGAGGCCGTCGAGACAAACAGTGGCTGCTTTGGGGCAGCCTGAGAGGGAAGAGGATTTGGGAGGTCCGGCTTCATGGAGACTGACACGGGGGACGGGTGGGTCGGCTGGCCTGTTTCCACCGGCGCCTTCTGAACCTGAACATGGGGCTCAGGTGGCCTACTTGCAGGGACAGCTGAGAGACGAGGCTGCTCTACCCCTCCTGTCTGGGTCCCCTTTGCTTCTTGGGAGACCTGGGGCATCTTGCTACTCAGTGGCTGGGCAGGCTGGCCGAGTTGGGAGGGCTGGCAGGGTGGGGCAGGTGGTGCGGGCTGCGTGGACTGCGTAGACGGGGCAGACTGTGCAGGCTGCGTGGACTGCAAGGGCTCGCCTTCAGGAGGGCCCTAGAGTTGGGAAGGAAGAGAAAGGGACAGTCAGGATGGGCGGCACAAAAGCCCTGGCTTCCAAACACGAACTCAGTGGACCGGAGGGAGGCATCCTTGTCTCAGTCAGGCCACAGAGGAAATGTGAGCCGGGGAGCTGTCTCAGGGAAAAGGCCACCTAACACGGCCCTTCTGACCCTGCAGGCAGGAGCACTCACACAGTGTCTCCCCATATCCAAGAGCTGTGGTATGACCTGGGCCACTCCTCACCGCGACTTTAGGAAGAGCGTCTTAGTGCCACCTCCAAGGCCTGTCTAGCTTGTCTGTACCTTGCTCATGAGCCTTGCTGAAGGTTGGTTTTTACATTTATTACTGTGTGTATGTGTGAGTGCATGATGGGACACGCACACAAGTATGCTACTATGTGTGTCCATGTGGAGGTCAGAGACAACTCTGGAGTTAGTTCTTACCTTCTACTTTTAGGACAGTTCTGGGAGCCAAACTTGGGTTGCCAGGCTCACACTTAAGCAAATGCCTTCACCCACTGAACCAGCTCGACGGCCTGCCTATCTTTCTAAACCACAAAGTCCCCAAGAGCAAGCCCAAAAGATAGGGAGGAAACGTGGCTTCCTCACCTGTGCAGAAGTCTTGGTCCTGGAGGGTAGGCTGACGGAGGAGGCAACAGGAAACTGGGTGTGTGTGAGCTGAGCTGGGGTATGGTAGGTACGGATGTCTCCATACCTATATTCTTGGAATAGTTCACCACTGGAGTGCACAATCTGCACCCCGTGGGTTACAACCACAGGTGGGGTCAGAGGCAGCCCCTGAAGCTGGTTGCTGGGGGTGACTGTGAGGATGCGGGCTTCACCATGAGGGGTAGGGGCAGGGGTAGGCACAGGGCCAGGGCCAGGGGCCGGGGCAGGGACTGGGATTGCTTTGGCATCTGAAGTCTTAACGGTTTCTTTCACCAGCTGCTGGGGTGCCTTGTTGGCTGGAGGCACCTTCACAACCCCCTCGGTGGCCCTGGGCTGTTCACTGACAGCAGTCACGTGTGGGTGCACCATGATCCGCACATCTCGGGGCACAGTATACGGGTGCAGTCGGTACTCAGACTGCATGACCAGCACTTCTGACTGCACAGGGGCTGCAGCTCTGGCCACAGGGAGGTGATAGTGAACTTCTTCCTCAGGAGGGTGCTGGGTGGCCAGGGCAGGTACCCCAGCTGCCGCAGGCTGGGGTGTGCCCACATGCTGTGGGGCCCTTGCCTCTATCTGCTGGGGCTGCAGAGGGGCCCGAGGAGAGTGCAGAGTCTCTGGCCGGATGCTGTAGGTGATGCTGGGCAAGGTGGGTGTGCTCATTCTCACCTCACCTTGTGAAAGGTGACCAAGGGACACGGTCTGAGTGATGCTGTGGGGCGGCATGATGACAGACTGCTCTGGGTGTATACTGGAGATGAACTGGGGGACTGGAATGCCGGCAGCTAGCATGACGGTGGCATTGGTGGAAAGTGCTGTGGATGTGGTGCTGCTGGGATGGCATGCCCTTGGGAACGGGCCTGGTGTAGGCCCAGTAGGTCGAGGAGTATGTGTATCTGGTTTGGGGGCCGCCAAGTGGGAGATGGTTCGATCTACTGGGGTGCTGGGTCCCGAAGGAACATGGTTCACTTCTGTAGGCAGTTTGCTGGGCAGGGCAGGAGGGTGGTGGGGAGTGAGGGTGGGCCCCAAGTTAGCTGGCTGAAGGACCTTGGTCTCTATTTTCAGAGTGACAGGGTCAGCAAGTTTCTTGTTAGTGGTGACTATGCTTGGGGTGAGAACAAGCTGGTTATGAACCAGCACTGGGGGTGTGTTGATGCCCTGGGTGAGAACCTTCACTGTGCCACCTTGGGTGACAGGCGTGGACACTGAGAGGTGAATGGGCTCAGGCTTTTCCAAGGATGGGCGGTCCGTCTTCACAGAGGAGATCACCGGAGAGGCATTGTATGTCTGGGCAGTCAGTACCAGAGTGGAATGGGTGGCCACATTTGCAAAAGCTGAAGGGGTCTGAGGGCCTTTGGGTGCGGACTGGGATGGGGTGACGGAATCTGCTTTCACCTGGGACTTTGATACTGACTGCTGAAACTCAATGTCCATCGCACTGGCTGGGGGGATCTGGCTGATCTTGGCACTGATCCGCTGTGGACCTTCCGTCTTCTGTCCCGAGTAGCTCAGAAGCACCACTCCTTCCGAAGTATTCACACGCAGCCCCGCACCCGAGCCTGTCTCTGTGGGGCGGTCGTCAATCACTGACATGGACCCAGGGTGGAAGCGACTGTTCTCATTGCTGCTCGACCTCTGCTTGCCCTTTGCTGATGGCCCCGTCACCGCACCGGTCACGGCTGCTGCACCTGTTGTGGCGGTCACACCACAAGCAGCGGTCACTGCACCTGCAGCAGCCGCATTCACTGTGCCCGGGGCAGCGCTCACTGTGCCCACGGTGGCACTCACTGGAGTGGTCAGGACATTCACAGGTCCAGTGAGGACATTCACAGGCCCCTTGAGGAGATTCACAGGCCCAGCGGGGGTGCTCACTAAACCTTTCAGTGTGGCCACTGAGCCCTTCACAGGACCCTTTAAGGCATTCACTGGGACTAGAGAGACATTCACCAGGCCAGTCAGGGCACTCACCAGGCCAGTCAGGGTCTGAGGAGCTGGTTTTGCCAACGTTATCTTCTGCGAATTCTCCAGGTCAATGCTGACAGGCATCCGGCTAATAACGGACGTGATTTTAGGGGCAATGACTGGGGCCACCTTCTCTTTGTCAGCAGCTACTGAGACTTCTGAGGGTTGTGGGTCAGAAGCACTGGATACTGGAGTGGCTGACTTTTCTTCTACGGGAAGATGTCTGGGTTCACCTGGAGGGACCGGGGCCTCGTGCAGACAAGGAGCAGCACTCACGGGCTCTGCGATGGCTGTGGTGACGCTTGTGGAAGGAACGCCGGTGGCAGATACATATTTGGGGTCCATGAGGATCTTCCTCAGTGTACTGGAGCTGGTGTCCACATCAGAGGCCTTCGTGTCTGGGGGAAGAGCTGGAGCTGGGGTAGACTGAGCCTGAGGCTCTTCCTGTCTCGTGATCCACTCTGTCACCTTAGTAGGGGGACTCTGATGTGGGACTCCCCCAGGAATGACAGGGGGTGGGAGCTTTGCTATTGTCACTAAAGGAATTGTGGGTGGAGGTATACTTGAGTCACTGGGTGGGGTCACTGGATCACTTTCAATGATTGAATGCACCTTGAATCTGGCCTGGGGCTCATCATCTACTAGGGATGACTGGGAAAGAGGTGGGAGGTCAGGGGGTGCGGGCGCTTTGCATGGAGTCTTTTCTTCAATACTGCTTTCCTGACACAGACTCTCGGCAGGGGGCGTCTTGCTTGGGTCAGAAGTGCATTCTTCAGGAGGAGTGGGTAGAGGTTCTTCGCTCTGCTTTTCTTCCTGGGGAGCCTCTGGGGGTGCTGCTGTTCCCTCATTGGCAGCAGGGCTCTTGCTTTGAGCCTGCTCAGCCTCAGAGACCCGAGTCTCTGTGGCGGCGACCACTTTCTTGTTTGCGTTCCTTTTCCGGCGTGATCGTGTCTTCTGGCGCCCTTTGTCTTTCCGGGGAGGAGTGACTTCCACTTTAGAGCCCTTGGCTTCCCGTACAGAGTCACTGCCGTTCCCTCTGGTGTCCTTGGGGTCTGCAGAACCTGCTGAGGGCTCCGAGGCACCGAGTTGTGAGCTAGGAGACTCTGTAGCAGCATCTGCCTCAGAGATTCCAGATGGGGCCTCAGGGGCCCCCCGCTCTGCTTCTTCTTGCAGATGCGACTGAGATCCTGGGGGTAAGGAAGGAGATGTGGACAGGTTTTCGGGTTCTCCAGAACTGTCACTGATGATGGAGCCAATGGCCGCAGCCAGTTCAGTCTCGTTTGCCTGGTGTGCAGGCTTGTGGCCGTCCTCCGTGGCGTGGCCTGCAGATGTTCCTGGGGCTGCTCCCTTGTCAGCTGCACTGCTGGAGGGCTCAGTGAGCTTTGCGATGTTCTCCACAGCCTGCTCCAGCTCCGTCTGCTTGGCTAGCTGTGTGGCTTCTGGGGACACCGTAGAGGTAGACACATCTGCCTTCTCAACATCAACTGGGTCATTTCTCAGCTGAGATGAGGAGCCACTTTCCTTTGGGGGGCTCTCATTTTTCTCAGGAGAGACTGCCACAAGGCCAGCTTCCTTGTCCACAGTCTGCGCTGCAGCCCTGGTGGCCATGTCCAGGGTTCTGAGATGTGCAGCTCTGTCCATTGCTGACCTGGTGTTCCGAGCACGTCCTCGCTTTGACTTGGTGGTTTTCTCAGGTGGTTTTTTCTCCACTATCTCAGCTGGGAAGGTGTCAGGTCCATTTTTATCTGCGCTGGTGTCCTTCCTGTCACGCTTAGGCTCACTTGCCACGTCTTTATCACCCCTGGACTTAGTGTTACTTTCCCTCATGTTCACCAGGGCACTGCCCTCAGCAGCAGCCTCCGCTTTGGGCTCGTTTCTCCCCCTTTTCCCGTAGGGCCCACCAGCGGCTGCTGACTTCTGAGACCTTGGAGACCTCCACCCTTCTGCTGGCTTGGATGTCTCTGCTGGCTCTTTCGCCTCATGTTCTTCGCCCTCCTCAGCACGCCGACGCGTTTTAGGAGGCCTTCCCCTCCGAGGGGTGGTGGGAGGCGCCACAGCCTCCTGCAGCTCCCGCTCCAGTCTCTTCCTGGTCACTCTAGGCTGCTCAGCAGGCTCTTTAGCTGGAGATCGGCGGCTTTCGTGGTCACCCATGGTGGCGTAAACGCTCCTGACATTCCGGCGCCTGGTTCGGCTGAGAGGCAGGCTTGGCTCAGGGAGCTCGGGGTCCCCCCCGGAGTTTTTAGATGCAGTCCTTGTAATCTTCTCAGCCTCCATCTTCAGTTCTAACAGCTTCTGTGCTTCTCCACGAGGAGAGCCGGAGCGCTTCAGCTTTTCCCGGTCTATCCTCCCACTCTTTCTGGTGACGGGCTTCTCCACGATGCTTGCGGCAGCTGCCTGGACTGGTGTCTTGGAACGCTTGTTTTTGTACGTCTTCCTTTCTTTTGCAGCGACTGGAGGATTGGCCTCTACCTCTTCAGACGCTGGGGGCTGAACTTCAGGCTTGACTTCAGCTTTCTGAGTGGCACTGGGCTCAATGCTTGGAGCTGTTTCTGGCTTCTCCACTTTTGGCTCTTCAGTTTCCTCAGACTTCTGAGCTAGTTTTGAAAGTGGCTGGGGACTGCTGGGTTTTGGATCTACATTGCTTTCTACCTTGGAAACTGCAGTCCCGGGAGTCAGAGGCTCGGCCCCTGAACATGGGATGCCGTCGGTAGTTGAGCTTTCTTGAGTAGCCGAAGGCGCCACAGCAGTACTCTCACTGGCGCCCCCTCCTGGGGGTAAGTCTACCTGTTTGGGCTTTTCCACAGGGACAGGAACTGACTCAGACACCAACTTTGCCTCTTCCAAGACAGGGGCTGGCTCCACAGGCTTCTCTCCTGCCAGTGAAGGAGCCTCTGCTGTTTTCTCAGCCTTCTCTGGTGCTGATGCTGCTGGTTCTGGTGTCACGGGGGTGACTGCAGGAAGCCCAACTGAAACAGGGGCTTTCGGCTCCGGCTCTTTAGTTTCAGTGGCAGGTTCCGGGGTCTTGGGAATACTCTCCGGGTCCTCCTGTTTCTCAGTCTCCTTGGGCTTCTGGTCCTTCTCCTTCTCCTTCTGTTGCATCCGTGTGAGCTCCATGAATCTGCTGTGGAACAGGACCACTGGCTCCTGGACCGAGTCACTGGTGCTGCTGGCACCGTCAGATGCTTGTCTGCTGTACAGCCTCCCGGGAGGGAAGTCAGACTCCTCCCCCTTCCTCTCAAGATGCTGCAGCCGCTTAGAATCTTGTTCAAAGATGGAGCTATGCAAAAACCGGGAGGCAAACAGCTCCTGCCTCTCCTGCTCCTCTTCCCTGTGGTCATCCTTCTTATCATCCATTTTCCCCTCTGAGTCAGTCCTGATTTTCTTCTTTTTCATGTACCAGGAGGGAATCGGTCTTGGGGCAGAGTCAACCTTTTCTTTATCTTTGTTGTTTCGAAAATTAGCAAACCGGGAGTCCCAGTCAAGAAAAGACCAGTTTTCTTCACGGGATGAAGAGAGAGACTTAGCTCTTTCAAGCAAAGCTTTAGTGTCTGGTGTGATTGTCTTATCCAGAGCAAAAGAATAAAATTTATTTCTTTCTAAAGAACCAGAGAGTCTTTCATCTCGCTCACGTACTTTGTCATCTCTATCCCTCAATAAAAAAGACAGCCGAGGGCTGTCATATAAAGTGGAGGCCCTGGGTGACTGAGATTTGTGCTCAGCGTCCTCATCAGAGTCAGAGGGCACCTCACCAGGTTCCAGATCACGTACAGACCTCTTTCGTAAACTGTCTCTCTTAATTATGCTGTTTGGAAAACTCACATCAAACCTGCTGGGGTCCTGTTTCATCTGAGGGTCCCAACGATTTGGTTCATCTTCAGAATTCAAGACAGACAGCTTTATTTTGGCCATGTCTGCCACCTGCTCTCTCTTACTAGAATCATAAGGATTACATTTTAAGGGGTCTTCTCTCACTGCTACATTAGAATAAGGGAGACC
The DNA here is from genome assembly GCF_004664715.2 of Peromyscus leucopus. Lineage (NCBI taxonomy): Eukaryota > Metazoa > Chordata > Mammalia > Rodentia > Cricetidae > Peromyscus > Peromyscus leucopus. The sequence goes on from NC_051064.1 coordinate 142,586,257, forward strand.
TTTTTCATCCACTTTAGGAGACCCTTTTACTGACATTAGCCTAGGGGAACCCAGGGTGTCGTCGTCTTCATGGAAGGCACCATGGCGGACACTGGGAGAGCAGCTGGTCCTTTCAGAGTCCTCACTGATTTGGCGGGAACTTCTGTAATTTCTCTCTCTTTTGGTACTGATATCAAAATCAACATGATCCATCCTTTTCTTTTTGCTGGGGGGTGAGTCGTCAGTAACATCCTGAGGGGGCTTGCCTACCTCATGAACAAGGCTACGTCTTTCATATTCATCTACATCTTTTTTAGGACTGCCAAACTTCTCAGACTTGGCTATTTCCATCTCCATCTGCTGTTTTCTGCGACTCTGTTCCATCTGTTTGCGGTAACTCTGTGTGTGATCAATGTCAATGCCAAGTTTTTCTTCAGCATTTACTGCGTGTGGCTTCTCCTGGCCTGCTTTATGCTCTCCTGGTTCATCACGAACACGGCAGTAGTTTTTCCTGACTTCCTCTTTCTCGGGCCCTTGATTATCTGGGACCTGCAGCTGTTTGGGCTGAGGTTTTGAGGGGATGGCTTTTTTGGGCTGGGCTTCTTGATTTTCCACCGATCCGTGTATTGGATCTCCCAGGCCTATGTGTACATCTGAGCTGGGCCTCGAGCCAGACCCTGAGGAGACAGCAGCAGGCTCCTGGCAGTCTTTGGGGCTGGGAGCCGAATTCAGTCTGTCCAGCTTAGTTTTTTTTGATTCCCTTTTAAGGATTTCTTTTCTCACAGGCTTTCTTTCAGGCTCTCCTTCCCTCGGCAGAACAGCATCTCTCGACACATCAGGCTGCTTCTTGAGAAGCACTCGAGTGTCCTCTGTCTCAGGGCTGCTTTTCTTGACTTCTGGTTTCTGCTTTTCTGCTTTCAAGCTGGAATCTGCAAAGCGCCTTTTCCTCGCTTCCAGCTTCTCCAGGTCCAGAGCACTCAGGCCCTCAGACGTCTGCTCCGGTTTGAGGTGCTTCCTGAGTTTAGGTCTGCCTTCTTTATCCCCGACTTCTGCGTGGCTAGAAAGGGCCTTTTCCCTCGGGGCTTTCCCTCTAGCAGACTCCACTGTAGAGTCTGACTTGGTAGGCTCCATCTGAGAAGCCTGGGACTTCTGACCCAGGGCTGAAGGCTTAACAGTGTCGTGATCAAACCTGGCCTTGAGCTTTTCTGACGGAGGGTGGTCAATAACCTTCCCCTCCTTTTCTTTCACTCGAGTCAAAACGACACAAGGCATGAGCTCCAGGCGGTTCTTGGCTGGCCCGTCCTTGTCCGCTTTCTCTCTGCTCAGTTTGGTATTACTCCGTGTTTTCTCAGGGCTCTGCTCACGATCGTTTTCTTGCTCTGTTTCGGAAGACTGAGAACTAGGGGAATGACCTTTTCCTTTCCGTCTCTGCCTGTCAGGTTTGTCCTTTTCTACTTTTTCCTTCCGAATTACTCGTCTCTCCCTCTCCACTCTCTCTGGATCAAAAGTCCGCTCTTTCTCTGTCTTTTCATTTTTTGTATAGCGCTCCAACCGAACCTTCTCCAGTTTATCGTACCGTGGAGAGGACACTGAGCTGCAGCTCCCACTTCGCTCTGAGGACCGGCGGTACAGCCTCCTCTCAGAGTCACTTGGCAGTCTCTCGGAATGTGCAGGAGACACCCCAGGACTCTGTGGACGACGCAAGTGCACGGGACTCTGACTTCGCTCAATGGGCCTCCTCTCGTGGTCCCGGTCCCGGTCCGACTCAAACCTCTCCCTTTCTCGCTCCCGTTCTCTCTGCCTGTAGCTGTATTCCCGAATATCTTGTTCGTAAGGATCACTCCTATATTCTCTGTATTCTCGAGGGTCATCATAGTATCGGGACTCATAATACTCTCCTTGGTATGTTTCCCACTCAGAATAAAAGTCTCTCCCTCGAGCTGGATAGTCCCTCCTGGAGTCCTCAGGGTAGGTGCCCGGAGTCCGGACACTGTCATAGTATGTCCGATCTTGGCTGTAGTCATAGGATCCTCTTCGTTCCTCTCTGCCAAACATTAGAAAGACTGTGTTAGTGCTTCTGTCTTCTAAACGCTTTCAGTCCCAACTCCATAATCCCAGCACTCAAAGGGCAGAGGCAGGAGGACAGCTCATGAGACCTGGCTTCAACTGCACAAGTTCAAGGCCAGTCTGGGGTACACAGTGAAACCACTTTACACACATCTCTGGACTCCTCTAGCATTCCTGGGGTAAACAGTAAATCCACCTTACACAGATCTCTGGGCTCCTCTAGCATTCCTGGGGTACACAGTGAATCCACCTTACACAGATCTCTGGGCTCCTCTAGCATTCCTGGGGTACACAGTGAATCACCTTACACAGATCTCTGGGCTCCTCTAGCATTCCTGGGGTACACAGTGAATCACCTTACACAGATCTCTGGGCTCCTCTAGCATTCCTGGGGTACACAGTGAATCACCTTACACAGATCTCTGGGCTCCTCTAGCATTCCTGGGTACACAGTGAATCACCTTACACAGATCTCTGGGCTCCTCTAGCATTCCTGGGGTACACAGTGAATCCACCTTACACAGATCTCTGGGCTCCTCTAGCATTCCTGGGGTACACAGTGAATCACCTTACACAGATCTCTGGGCTCCTCTAGCATTCCTGGGTACACAGTGAATCACCTTACACAGATCTCTGGGCTCCTCTAGCATTCCTGGGGTACACAGTGAATCACCTTACACAGATCTCTGGGCTCCTCTAGCATTCCTGGGGTACACAGTGAATCACCTTACACAGATCTCTGGGCTCCTCTAGCATTCCTGGGGTACACAGTGAATCACCTTACACAGATCTCTGGGCTCCTCTAGCATTCCTGGGGTACACAGTGAATCACCTTACACAGATCTCTGGGCTCCTCTAGCATTCCTGGGGTACACAGTGAATCACCTTACACAGATCTCTGGGCTCCTCTAGCATTTCTTAGTCACTTGTTCAAAAGCAGGTCTTTGGCAGCAGCTCCTAAGCCAGAAACAGCTCTGAGGACTAAAAGCTGGCGGCCTAAATAAAATTCAAATGTAAAACACCAGGTGTTTACCTGGAGCCCTGGCCTGGAATCACTCTGTAGACCAGGGTGGCTTCCAACTCACAGTGACCTCCTGCTTCTGCCTCTGGAGTGCTGGGATTAACGTGTGTACAACCATGTAATCTCAAATAAATGACTAATATTTAAGGAGACCCACTGCTACGTACCGATTCCACTGTGCTGTACTGTAGGCATGTATTGGTTAGACTGTTACATTGTACCCAGTAAACATATGTAATTATATCCATTTCTTAAAAAGAATTTTTCAAATGTTTAAATCTCAGGGCTGGAGAGATGACTTAGAAGTTAAGCTCACTTATTATTCTTGCAAAGGACCCATGTTTAACTCCCAAAACCCACATGATGGCTCACAGCCTTCCATAACTCCAGTTCCAGGGGAACAGATGCCCTCTTCTGACCTCCTTGGGTACCAGACACACATAGCGCTCATACACACATGCAGGCAAAACATACACACATAAACTAAGTAAATATTTTAAAATGTATTATATCTGGGAATGATGGCACATGCCTTTAATCCTGGCACTTGGGAGGCAGAGGCAGGGAGATCTCCAGGTGTTAAGGGCTAGCCTGCTCTACAGAGAAAGCTCCAGGTCAACTGAGATTATAGTGAGATTCTGTCTCAAAAAAACCAAAAAGAAAATGAATGAATGAATGAATGAATGAATGTTTTTTAAGAGTTTGAGTACTGGGGGCAGTGATGGTGCACACCTTTAATCCTAGCACTTGGGAGGCAGAAGCAGATGGATCTCTGTGAGTTCAAGGCCAGCTTGATCTACAGAAGGGGTTCTAGACCAGCCCAGGCCACACAAAGAAAATACTACCCTAAGTACTACCGACAACCATCCAATAATCAATCAATCAATCAATCAATCAATCAATCAATCAATCAATCGTGTTCTAGATAAAGGCCAGTCTTGGTAGGCTGTTCTGCCTCGGGTGGGTGAGGTATACTCATTCTAACAAGTACTGTCACCAACTGCACATGCTTGGTTCTGAGGCCCAGTCTCTGCAGCTCTTACATCACTTTTTGGCCAGGTGTGGTAGTGCACATCTCTGATCCTACCTAGCTCAAGAGGCAGAGGAAGGCAGGTCCCTGACTCTGAAGCCAACCTTGTTCTACACAGGAAGTTCCAGACTAGTGATGATTACAAATAAAACACCCAAAAAAAAAAAAAAAAATCACTAGGCACAGAACTAGAGTAATTTTAATATACAAGGCAAGGAAGTATTTCCCTCTGTGAAGGTAAACCCATTATATACTATCCAATAGAAAGAAAACAAGACACCCACCTAAATAGCTTACTACTTTGCTGAGCTTATTAACAGTAGGCTTGAGTCACATCTTTGTTTTGTTTTTTTATTTGTTTGTTTTTGTTTTTAGTTCCTGCTTTTCACAGTTGTAGATAGAACCTAGGGTCTTGCACATTATTAAAAATTCATTCTGCTGAGTGGTGGAGGTGCACATCTTTAATTCCAGAACTCAAGAGGCAGAGGCAGGCAGATCTCTGTGAGTTTGAGGCCAGCCTGGTCTACAGAGTGAGTTCCAGGACAGTCAAGAATACACAGAGAAACCCTGTCTCGAAAAACAAAACAAACAAACAAACAAACAAGAAGAATTTAAGGCAGCTTGCCCTGCCCATAGATGGAGGGAAGTCAGCCCACTGAAAAGATAATGCCTTGCATGTCAAACAAGAACTGTCAGCAGTCAGGTTTGGAGAAAATTCTGCTCAAGCTACCAAACACAGATAGAAAACCTATTTGCTGGTTTTCCCCCAGCAAAGGCAATGCTGTAGCATCAGTTACCTGACTGAGGGTTGGAGATTGATCTCAGTAGGAGTGTGCTTGACCAGTAACAGAAGATCTTGTGTTCAGTGCCCAGCAGCAGGGAAACAATAAGTCACCAGAAGTTGCCCAACCTTCAGCCATGAAAATGGAGACCTTCTCCACCCTCCCACCCAAGTGGAGGACTTGAAGACCAAGTGCCATAGAGCTTTGTACATGGCCAAGTCTATAGAAATCAGGGTGTTTATACTCTTGAGCTAAATCAATGGAGTCAAGCAGCTTTCCCAGCAGACATCACCTAATCAGGGGATTACTTCCCTCACTTTATAGCAAAGGAAACATCCTTGAATTTGATGTTGAGGAATGCATTACACACACAGTAACATGTGAGACCTCTTCCCCTTGCCTCCTACATGAGGATATAAATACCATTAGATGGGGATAAATAACCATGGAAATGAACTAAAGATCAAAGCCAGAAACAGGTCATCACTAAAATCAGTGAATCTTAAGTAGTAATACACAAAAATCAACTCCTACACTACATCATCCAACCCTCACAAGACTCTGCCTTTTAAAAAATATTTAATGTACACCCAGAGAAGACAGTAACAGAAATTGTTAATACCTCAAATGCAATGAATGAAGCCTCCAACACACACCTTCCCTCCCTCGCACACAGAATTTTTTTTGGTTTTTCTAGACAAGGTTTCTCTGTGTAGTTTTGCTTCCTGTCCTGGATCTCGCTCTGTAGCCCAGGCTGGCCTCGAACTCATGAGATCCACCCGCCTCTGCCCCCCGAGTGCTGGGATTAAAGGCGTGCGCCGCCTACGTAGAATGTTTTAAAGAACTAATGTATTGACAGCAACCCCAGGAGGGAGCTCGGTTGGCACAGGGCTTGCCTGGCAAGGGTCAGGCTCATCTAGGCCCCAGCGCCACCTAAGTCAGGTGTAGTGGCATATACATGTAATGCCAACACTCAGGAGGTAGAGACAGAAAGACCATCAAGTTCAAGGTCATGCTCAGCTATAGTAAAACAAGCCTGAAGCCAGCCAGGGCTACATGAGTCCTTCTCTCCCAAAAAACAGTAAAACTACAACCAATAACTTCAAACTGCTACTCTGGGAACTGGGATTGAGAATATTCTTTCCAAAATGACATACTTGTACACATACACAAATAATCTCATGTGTCCTCTTTTACTGACGGGTGGGGGTGGGTCTATGACAGAACAGCCCCTCACACTGGCTCACTATCTGAAGAATTGTACATTTTCAGTGTTTTGTAATTTGAGTTCTGAGCTATTCATGAGAAACTGTCAAAGCCTTAGCTTTTAGAATTGACAGTGGGGGTCAGTTTTCATTTCAAAGGTCAAGAGTTCAGTGACTTAGTAGGAAATTGAGCTAGGAAATGCCTTGAAAAGATGCTGTGATTTCAACACAACAAAACTGGGACCAGGGGCAGTGAAGGAAGATATGGACGGGCTCTGGCAGGCCTCCTGGGTTCTGATGGCTTCTGACTTTAACTGCCTGGAGCCCTTTGAGATGGATGGGGTAGAACAGGTGTTCACACTTCAGGAGACCACCACAGAGCAATGCCTGGCAAAAAGCTTGCTTCAGTATAGACAACTGTCTCCACTTTCAAACACAGTCAGCTATGTGAGAAGTCTGGTGATTATGTGAGGTATTTGAATAGGTTATCTAGTCAACAGAAGAAAAAAAATCAAATACCGCATTACTGTGACTACAAAACGGCTTACCTTCTGCACTGCCAAGGTCATGTATGTTTCTATCTATGTGATCTGACTCACTCTTTCTCAAAGAGTCAAACAAACACTTCACAATTCTTTCTGAGAGCACTCAGTGAGGACTGAGACGGGGTATCCCCACCCTACCTTCAAAGACATAAAAACTAGGTTTGCGAAAATAAACCTGTGCTTTCTATATGGCAGGATAAAAAATGTATTTGTGGAGAAGTGAGTAGAAGTTAAAAAGAGAAAATAAAATTTAAGTCCATAAAAGTCAGAACTCAAGCTATACGGGCAGGTCTGCTGCTGCACACGCCTCAGGCTGGGGGCGGTTCAGAAGCAGAATGCTGACCATGCACACCGTCCTGGGGTCCCAAATTGATGGTCCAACACAAAGTGAAATGAAACACCTACCTTCTTTCAGTTAACATTTCATAGAAGTCTCTGATATCTTGGCCAGAC